>NC_046219.1:4494925-4797956 GCF_011004875.1 Balearica regulorum gibbericeps | reverse complement strand
TTGGCTGCGACCATCCAGCCAACTCATTTTATCCACCGCGTGGTCCATCCATCGAATCCATGTCTCTCCCATTTAGAGACAAGGATGTCGTGCGGGACAGTGTCAAATGCCTTGCACAAGTCCAGGTAGATGACGTCAGTTGCCCTGCCCTTGTCCACGGACGCTGTAACCCCATCATAGAAGGCCACCAAGTTTGTCAGGCACGATTTGCCCCTAGTGAAGCCGTGTTGGCTGTCACCAATCTCCTCCTTATTTTCCATGTGCCTGAGCATAGTCTCCAGGAGGGTCTGCTCCATGATCTTGCCAGGCACGGAGGTGAGACTGACCGGCCTGTAGTTCCCTGGGTCTTCCTTTTTACCCTTCTTAAAAATGGGGGTTATGTTCCCCCTCTTCCAGTCGGCGGGAACTTCGCCTGACTGCCAGGACTTCTCAAATATGATGGAGAGTGGCCCGGCCACTTCATCCGCCAGTTCCCTCAAGACCCGCGGGTGCAACTCATCAGGTCCCATGGCCTTGTGCACCATCATCCTTGCATATTGGTTGTCTGGCAGTTTCTTCAGAATCTACTGACTCATGGATATGGTATAGACCAAACTTCCAAGCTGGAAGGTATAAAAACATTAACTTACCCAAAAACGCTTTTGAAGCGGATCCAACAGAAGCTCAACTGCTGAAGGCTTTTGTGCTTTCCCAGTGTGATACAGGGGACGCTCGCACCATGAGGGAGGAGGAAGGATGAGCACTCTCAACATTGGCTAGGTAACTATTTTGCTCATAGTGTTGTGCCAAATCTGGGCTCTTGACCCGGCGTGCAAAGAGTTGAGATATTTGTTTATTTCAGTTCTGGCCAGAATAGGGTGCCAGGCATCTAACACCAGCCAGCACCCCAAGTACATCGAGTGTCTTTTTTTATAACAAGATGTAGCTGATTGGTGTTCCTAAACTTCCTTATCCACCTTTCACCTGCCCTCATCATACATATGCATTTTACTTCATGTTTCAAACATTTGGGGAGGTCCCCTAATTAGCATGTTCACTATTCACAAAGGGGTGTACATTTTAGTATTAAAATCAATACAGGTGAGTTGAGGATACACTATTTCTTGATACTATTCCAAGGCTAGATATATTTTTTTATACACTTACAATAAGGAAAGAGTACCTTGAAAGGTCCTATTTTTCTAAACCCTTAGCCCGTTGAGAGATCACAATACCTATTGTTTTAAATCCTTGGTCCGTTGAGAGGTCCTACTCTGGTTACTATGGTTTCAGAACATACTATCAAGGATACTTAAAGTGGCATGTACTTTATACAGTCTTAACCCTTATTTTTCCTACATCAATAGGTGCACGAGTTATGAGTTACAACTTGTGAGTTGTGAGTTCTGAATTAGAGAACTTGTGAGTGAGAAGCTTCATGACTTAGGTGATGAATTAGTGAATCCATGTGTTAGACTAGTCTGTGCAAAGGGGCTTGAGCCCTTGTTTGTCGTGTTTGTTTTCTTTCCCAATGAGCTCACAAAATAAAGTTTAATTTACAGACTACATTGTCCTGTAAATTTGAGAGATCCAAATGGACTGTGACAATCAGAAGAGACATTGCTTGCTTTCTAAGGTTACATTCTCCATGGAGCTTCCTGAAATATTACAGAACTGCATTCATGATGTTTGAGGAGAAGGCCCATCCAGCCTTTAGATAATGTCTGTTTAGCTATTGTCATGGTTTAGTCCCAGCTGGCAACTAAGCACCACGCAGCCGCTCGCTCACTCCCTCCGGTCGTGATGGGGGAGAGAATGGGAAGAGTGAAAGTGAGAGAACTCGTGGGTGGAGATAAAAACAGTGTAATAGGACAAACACAAGAAGGAAAATAACAACAACAACAACATATACAAAACAAGTGATGAACAGCACAATTTCTTACTACCTGAGGTCAATGCTACACAAGACCCCCAGCTGCCCAGCCTCCCAGCCCACATGCACAAGCAAAACAAGACAAGGAATTCATTCACCACTTCCCATCGGCAGGCAGGTATTCAGCCATCTCCAGGAAAACAGGGCTCCATCACATGTAACAGTTACTTGGGAAGACAAACGCCATCACTCCGAATACTGCCACGCAAGACCCCCAGCTGCTGCGCAAGACCCCCAGCTATGGTGCCAAGCCCCCAGCTACGATGCAAGGCCCTCAGTTTCCACGCCTCTCAGCCCACCCCCCAGTTATAAATGGAACATGACGTTGTATGGTATGGAATATCTCTTTGGTCAGTTTGGGTCAGCTGTCCTGGCTGCGTCCCCTCCCAGCTTCTTGGATGCCCCCTGCCTTCTCGTTGGCAGGCCAGTATGAGAAGCTGAAAAGTCCTTGACTACTTGGCAACCACTAAAAAGATCAGTGTGTTATCAACATTATTCTCATCCTAAATCCAAAGCACAGCACTACACCAGCTGTCAGAAAGAAAATTAAGTCGATCCCTGCTGAAACCAGGACAGCTATGATTGCAAAAGTTTAATTTAAAAAGAGAAGCAGCCTGGTAAATAGAGAAGAAAATGGCAGGAAAAAACTGTGAGGAATGTCTTGATTCAGAAGTCTAGTGGCAAGGAATACCTAGTCAGAAAAATGTGGAAAGCTGTGAGAATTTCCCACAAAAGACAATAAAGCATCCAAGAATCCAGAAAATTTTGTCCAACATTTTAAAAGATATTAATAATGTCATACTTTGTCAATTTGTGGCATGTGTGCAACTCGCCAACAGGCTTTTTATGCTCCTTGGTGTAATGTCTAGGACTTTTGTAGTGCAGCAGAGGCCATGAAATTTAGCTGGTACAAACAAATAACAATCATCATCATCACTGGCTGATAATTCTTCTTATTAGGAAACAAAGATATGATTGTAGCTAAACTGAGTGTATTACTTATCTCTCTGTTTTAAAACAGTGGCATGCACTCAAGCTACCGCTATTCATGTTGGACATAAGGACCAGTTGATATGTTTAGAAAGTTGGAGAGCCTCTGCAAAATCTGGACTTTGAAACCTGTATGTCTTCTCAACTCACTGCTTCTGCTTCCTCATCTGTAATGTGGTGTAACAGTGATTACATCTTACAGGGTGCCTTGAGAACCATCACTCCCTCACAGGGCTACTGTTTACTCTCTCCCTCCTCCATCATTCTTAGCTTAAAGCCCTCCTTACCAGGTCAGCTGTACTGTTGGCAAAAATATTTTTGCCCTGCTTAGTGAGGTGGATCCCATCTCTCCCAAGCAGATGCTGATGTGCAAACAGGGTCCCATGGTCATAGAACCCCAAACCCTGTCACCAACACCAGTTCCACAGCCAGTTATTGACTGTTCCTATTAGTGCCCTTCTCCTCACACCCTTTCCCCTCACCGGTAGAATTGAGGAAAATACCACCTGGGCCCCCTTGCCCTTGACTACTGCCCCCAGAGCTCTGTAGTCACTTTTGATCCTGTCCAGGTTTCCCCTGGCAGTAGCATTTGTGCCCACATGGAATAACAGCAAGGGGTAGTAGTATCAGGTTGTTACAATGGTGGAACTTTAACTGTGGCAATACTATCAACCCAACATGATATTATGGCACCACGTAAAGCCAATGGAACTGTTACTGGTGCAATTTAGTCTCAGATAAAGCCACTGATAAATTCTGCTCTTTCCAGAATGTGATTGATTGACCCCAGCTGACATGTAAGCCCCCCAACACAGTTTTGGTCACAAATCTAAAGCACAGCACCATATGGGCTGCTATGAAGAAAATTAACTCCATCCCGGACAAGCCCAGTACACAGAAGGACTGTTGCACATACATTTCAACATACTGCAGGCATGCAAGGCCCTGTCAGTCAACTTTAAATTTGTATTAATGAAGTTTTTCGAAGCAAATGTTCTCAAAGACAGAAAAGAGGAGCCAAAACTGTTTTTTAAGTATTTTTTTAAACTTTTATTTTCTACAAATAGTAAAAGAATAAGAGAGTATGGTTTCTTTCTCAAGCAGGTGTTTATGATATATTATTTCAGAGTATGTGGCAGAACCCTAAAAATAACAGAAATATCTAATAGACAGATTACTGGATAGACAGTATGGAAGAGTGCAGCTTCAATTGCCATCCATGAAGTCTGTGGTAGAACCAGGAGCACAGTCTAAATCATTGGACTCCTTGCCATTTTGCAAGTGAACATAAGAGTATTGGTCTGGAAAGGACACTTTGCTCAACAAGTCCAAACCCCTGCCATTGCAGAAAAACACGCAATAATTATAATAGGAGATGTGCAGAATATGTATCCTACATACTACTGAAACATCATAGGCCACAGAATTCATTCCAAAGTTCTACAGCAAACACAAGACCTATATCCAAACAACAAAAGCCACAACTATAGTATGTCCCAGCAAGACAGTAGGCATTTTTCCAATGTTGTAAGGCTCTGCGAAAGAAGGGAATTTATTAGAGAAACCTCCCAGATGACCACTGGGAGAAGACTATGCCTAATTCTACAGAGAAACACCAAGAGTACATGCCAATCAGATCTGAATAAAAATTGTTTCCAGACCTCAATTTGGTATAATTGCATGAAAAGTACATATGAACCAGATGCCTGAGAAATTTCATTGCTACCAGAAGCATCTCCTGCTTTCAGTTGTGACCATTGCTACCGATGATCCATAAGAAGAACATTTATTTATAAGTGCAGAGAAACATTAGACCTCACTGCTTTCTGCACTTGTCAACTACAAAGACCCCACTCTTGCTCAGTGAAGGTTCATTGGGAAGATTAAAAACTTAATAGTGTCTGAACCCGGGAGAAATGCTACCATTCTCCTAGAGCTTGTAGATTTTGGTAGTAGAGATTCTTTTCAGGATGAGAGTCTTCACCAAGATGAGATGCAACTTGGCCATTCTACAGGAAACAGACTTTCCTGTTGAGGACCCCAAGATGGTGATATCATTCCTATAGTTCAGCATGTTTACTTTCCTTTCCTATTGATGAATTGCATAATTTCCTAGTTTTTTTAAAAACATTAATCTAGTGGTTTTGACACTGCAATATATTCTTAAAGACACAGATAATTGACTGTAAACCTCATGTCACTATAGGATTTTTTCCTTGGGGTTTTTCAGTGGGAATTATTGTGCTTCAATTACCCTTTTATGACAGTGTAACACACTAAAAAAAATAAACAAAAGTTTAATGGAAGCTTATAAGAATGGACAGAGGAATTGTTACAGTCTACCATAAAGGCCTAGTTTAAAATGCATATTTTATACTTGCAGCATGTAGCCACTTTAAATGATTTCAGTGTGAAATATGAAACTTTATGGTACTAATGTATGTGCACATACAGAAAGAATAGAAAATGTATAAGTGGTAACTGATTTTAAATAGCCTTTGATTATTAACTTTGCTGTCTTAAAATATTGCAGGGTTCTATTACCTGATTTTTTAAAAATCCCAGAAGCCTATTTTGAGTTACATAAGAATGCATTAATGCATTTTTAAAGTATATGAATAAGTATAGGTGAAAAATCACTCTTGCAATTCAGAGAGAATTTTAGGGCTACACAATGGACTTTTGCAGCAGCATGACAACTTGATTCACATTACATTTTACATTTGGTTTTACTGTAACAATTTCCCCCCTTTGAGACTTATCGAAGTCCTATTTTTCGACAAGTCTCACTTCCATTTTGCACAACTAATACATAAGTTTGAGGCATTTGTCTAGTAATTAGACTCTTTCCTTCCAAGTCAGGATATAAACAAGGTCTTCTGGCTGAAAGGGATGAACAGGGGTGTCCAACGGCAACGGTGCTCTCTGATTTTAAATACCTATGCAAAGAAGATAAAATCTACGAAAGAGAAATTCTTTAATAATTTCCCGTCCTTTAAGGTGCGTTTGATCTGATTCATTCTTTCTACTTTCCCACTAGATTGAGGTCTCCATGGAACATGGAGATCCCATTTTATTTTCAAAATTTTTGATATTCCTTGCACCACTTCTGCTATGAAGTGAGGTCCATTGTCAGAAGATATTCCTTCTGGGACACCAAATCTAGGAATTATTTCTTTTAACATTACCTTAGTTACTTCTCTTGCCTTATTGGTGCGACGGGAAAGCTTCAGGCCAACCAGAAAAGGTATCTATTAAAATTAACAAATATCTATACAGGTTACATCTAGGTAACTCTGAATAATCTATTTGCCAGTATTCCCTGGGCGTTATTCCTCATTTTACATTTCCTCCTATTGTTTTCTCCTCCATCTTTGGATTATTAGCACAGCATGTTGAACATTTGTTCAACACTGTCAGCAATACTTTGCATTTTCGGCCCTATAACATATTTTTTAACTAGTGCATCAGAACCCATATGTGTTTCTTGGTGTAATTTCTTTAGCATGAATTCCATCGTCCTTTCAGGGATTAAGAGTTGTTTTAAAGGTGTTGATTTTGGTACAATCTAATTGTTCAGCTAATTGATCTTCCTTTTCGGATCCAGTCTTTTCAGGGCTGCTTCCTTTGCAGCTGTATTGGCTCTCCGATTTATTCCCTTTTTGTTGTGCCAGACAATGAATTATTGCAACTTTCTTTGGCTGTAATACAACTTGTAGCAACTTCATAATCTCAGTTCCATATTTAACAGGGGTTCCTTCTGAGGTCAAAAGTCCTCTTTCTTTCCAAATTGCTCCATGAACATGGGCAACTCCAAATGTGTATTTTGCTTTTTTCAGTACTCATTTCTAAAGCTCTAGTTAGAGCAATCAACTCCGCTTTTTGGGCTGAACTATTATAGGATAAAGATTCAGCTTCCAGAACGTGGTCTCTGGTCACTACTGCATATCCAGCACATTTATAATTCTAGATCGAAATCTGGTTGGCTGGAATAAACTTGCTCCATTGTTGTCAAGCAATCATGTTGTAATCCATTTTGTTCTGAGATGGGCAACAAAGTCGCAGGATTTAAAGTAGTAGATATTGAAAGGCTAATATCATCCTCTTCCAGCAGCACAGCCTGGTACTTGGCCAATCTGCTAGGAGAAATCCAGTGATGTCCTTTGTTTTCTAGGAGAGAGATCACAGCATGGTGTACAAACACAGTCATAGGTTGTCCCAAAGTCAGTTTCCTGGCCTCTTCAATTAAAATCACTGTTGCAGCAACAGCTCTCAAGCAAGCAGGCCATCCTTTACTGACGTCATCTGTTTGGAGAAATACCCTGCAGGTCTCTTCCAAGTTCCGAACAATTGATTTAGGACTCCTAAGGTCACTTGTTGCCTCTCATGCACATATGGCAGCATATAGTGGTTTAGCAATCAATCCAAAATTAAGGATCCACAACCGACACCATCCAGCCATACCCAGGAATCCTCTTAGTTTCTTTGACGTTGGTACAGCAATTCTGCAAATTGCTTCCTTTCGCTCTGCATTCAGTCTCCTCTGTCCCTGCATAATTTCAAATCCCAGATATCGGACTCTATCTTTTGCTATTTGTGTTTTTTTTCTTAGAAACACGATATCCTGCAAGTCCCAAAAAAATCAGTAAACTAATTGTAGCTTCTAGACATTCACTGTAATTAAATCATCAACGTACTGCAACAAAGTTAAATGCCCATTATTATTTTGCCAGTGTTCCAATTCTTTTGCCAATACTTTACCAAATAACGTCGGGCTATTTTTAAATCCTTGTGGTAATACAGTCCAACATAGCTGAGTCTTTCGTCCAGTAGTCGGGATTTCCCACTCAAAGGCAAAGATGAGCTGACTCTGTTCATCCAATGGAGTGCAAAAGAAAGCGTCTTTTAAATCTAAAACGGTAAAATACATGTTACTTTCAGGGATGGAAGCAAGTAATGTATACAGGTTTGGCACCACAGGGTGAACATCGACTGGCCGAGTATTTATTTCCCGCAAGTCTTGTACCAATCTATATTCTTGAGAATTAGGCTTTCTTACTGGCAAAACGGGGTATTAAATTCCAATTGGCACTCCCATAATAGTCCATATTCTAAAAAAGAATTAATGAGTGGTCCTAATCCCTTCCACGCCTCTAATTTGATAGGGTATTGTTTCCTTCTTACTGGCTGGGCTCCAGATTTCAGTTCAGTTCTGATTGGAGTAATGTTCTTTGCTCGTCCCAGTTTCCCAGTGGTATTACAGCACCCAATACTTCTTCCGGAATGCCTACATTTTCATCCTTTTCACCTTGAGTCAGCAGGCACATCTGTGCTTTCCAGGTGTTTTTCTGGGGGAATGTGTAACTGTACCAAATTTTCAGAAAAGGTTATTTGTGCATTTAACTTACATAACAAATCTCATCCCAACAGTGGCAAGTATTTGTAAAAATCCCAGAAGCCTATTCTGAGTTACATAAGAATGCATTAATGCATTTTTAAAGTATATGAATAAGTATAGGTGAAAAATCACTCTTGCAATTCAGAGAGAATTTTAGTGATTTTATTTAAAATTTCTAAAAATGAGTTAAGAAGGCAACAAAGCCTTAAATCTATATGAGATGACACTAACATAGTAGGAAAAAATCCCATATCATTCTGAAAGCTTGCTACAGCACTACTAGCATATTTTGTTACAGTGCACTCAGTCCTTCATCGAATGTCTAATTTCAGATCTGTTTCACGTACTGTCTTTGAAGGGTTTAATGTACATGATTAATCTTGACTTGACTTAATACTGCTAGGAATGTGGCAATGACCTCAGGTGGACACTGGCTAAGTGATTAGTGTTACATGGACTGGGATATGTTTTATTCCTGAATGAACACAGACATGCTATATTCTGTTACAGAGCTTTGCTCAATTGAAAATCTACCATGATTTCAGAGAGTAATGTTTCAGATGCAGTAAACAATGTTAGAGGAAACAAGGATCTTGTTACAGAAAGTGTTCTTTCAGGTTCCCGTCCCAGTGATCATAAAAGATATATGATGCAATAAACAAAATGAACCACAGGCAAGACAGGTCTATTCGATGACTAACCACTGACTGAGATTTCCAGCACTCCTGGGCATTCTGTGAGAAAAAAACATGGATACAAGTGCAGTGACTTGGGTGCCAGACATTCTGGCCACACCTGGGCCACCTGCTGCCTGAATGGTATATCAGGACAAGCCATGCATGCTTTGGGAAAAAATTCCATCTGCTGTATGAATTGTCTACCAGAATGACTCGGCACAAACTGTGCCCAGAATAGCGAATACTGACCGTTGTGGTTTAGCCCCAGCCACAGCTAAGCACCATGCGACCGCTCGCTCACCCCTCCCCTGGTGGGATGGGGAGGAGAATGGGAAGACAAAGGCAAACCTCGTGGGTTGGGATAAGGACAGTTACTGGGACAGCAAAGGGAGAGGGAAATAGCAACAACAGTAGTTATAACAGAATATACAAAACAGGTGATGACACAATGCAATTTACCAACCCGACACTCAGCCCACACTCAGACTGTCCCAGAGCCACACACTGAACTGCTCCTCGCCGAACTGCCCCTCCCCGACTAGCCCCCTTTTATGGTGAGCATGACGTCACATGGTATGGAATACCCCCTTGGCCAGTTTGGGTCACCTCTCCTGGCTCCTTGTGAAAATTAACTTTATCGTAGCTGAAACCAGGATATTATCCACCCCTTATTCTATACCTTCTATGTCATGCCCAGATCCTACACTTTCCAATTAATCACCACCACTTTCCTCATCTTTTTTTCTTATATATATATATATACACACACACATACACAGATATCATTCCCTCAGTCTATGGGCCATCCCTCTAAAATGTTTGTTGACTTCATTTAGTCTATGACTTTGGGCTCCATGTGTCATAACAGTCTCTCAGGGCAGGAAAGATGGTGTGTAATGTTGGATTGTGGTATGCTGCATCTGGAGCTTGCACTTGGTGTATCTGGCATGGTCCATGCTCGCAGTCTGCGTGTTGAAGATGTCAATTTCAATGAAGTTGCTGGGAGCCGGTTGGTGAAGTCAGGTCTAGTTCCATCATTGCAGCACTCTGCTCGGTTTCATCAAAGTTCATCCTTCATTAATTTGGGTGATTCTTATGGTAATACCATTGATACAGCATACAGCAATTGTAGCAATGATGACATAAAACACCAGGGTTATTTAGCAATTAACATCATACAATTTAATTTATTGGCTATTCTCATGCAAAATCAAATCCCCTTGAGGTACACATTGGACTTCCCCATCCTTTCGCATTAACCACCCAGTGCACCCAGGCCCCTGAGAAAAAGCAATCCTACAGACGAGTTTGCCTTTGCCTAAAGCAGGGATAACCCAGACTGTCTTCCCCAACATATTCTTCATGCGCACTACAGGGACGTTTTCCCCTTCTACAGTACATGGAAGTTTGGTGCATGTTACAGTACATGGTGCATGATGGGGGATGTGATACACTCACTCAATGCCATGCTCTTTGGCCCAGGTGTCTATGAGGCTGTTCCGAAAATGTGTCCTTTTGTCTGACTCAATTCCTTCTGGGGTGCCATGTTGCCACAGGACTTGCTTCTCAAGGCCCAGGATAGTGCTCCGGGCAGTGGCATGGGGCACAGGATATGTTTCCAGCCATCCGGTGGTTGATTCCACCATTGTAAGTACGTAGTGCTTGCCTTGGCGGGTTTGTGGGAGTGTGATGTAATAAATCTGCCAGGCCTCCCCGTATTTATATTATTTCAGCCATCGTCCTCCATACCAGAGAGGCTTTAACCGCTTGGCTTGCTTGATTGCGGCTCATGTTTCACATTCATGGATAACCTGTCAGGTAGCGTCCGTGGTCAAGTCAACCCCTCAATCACAAGCCCATCTATATGTTGCATCTCTTCCTTGATGGCCTGAGGTGTCATGGGCCCATGAATCTATAAGTATTTCACCCTTATGTTGCCAATCCAAGTCCACTTGAGCCACTTCAATCTTAGCAGCCTGATCCACCTGCTGCTTGTTTTGATATTCCTCAGTGGCCCACCTCTTGGGTATGTGGGCATCTACGTGATGTAGTTTTACAACTAGCTTCTCTAGCCAGGCAGCAATATCTTGCCACAATGGGGCAGCCCAGATGGGTTTGCCTCTGCGCTGCCAGTTGCTCTGCTTCCATTGCTGTAACCACCCCCACAGGGCATTTGCCACCATCCATGAGTCAATACAGAAATAGAGCATCGGCCACTTTTCTCGTTCAGCAATGTCTAGAGCCAGCTGGATGGCTTTCACCTCTGCAAACTGACTTGATTCACCTTCTCCTTCAGCAGCTTCTCGTCATATAGGACTCCATACAGCAGCCTTCCACCTCCAATGTTTTCCCACAATGCGACAGGACCCATCAGTGAACAGGGCATATTGCTTCTCATTTTCTGGCAGTGTATTATACAGTGGAGCCTCTTCGGCATGTGTCACCTCCTCCTCTGGCAACGTTCCAAAATCTTTGCCTTCTGGCCATTCCGTGATCACTTCTAAGATTCCTGGGTGATTGGGATTTCCTGTTTGAACCCGCTGTGGGATCAGTGCGACCCACTTACTCCACGTAGCATCAGTTGCATGATGAGGACCCTCCCTTTGAACATCCAGCCCAGCACTGGCAGTCGGGGTGCCAGGAGGAGCTATGCTGCAGTAACAATCACTTGTGAAGCGACTTAAACCCCTTCAGGTCCTGCTTGACCAACCTGATCTCCTTCTATGACCAGGTGACCCGCCTAGTGGATGAGGGAAAGGCTGTGGATGTTATCTACCTGGACTTTAGTAAAGCCTTCGACACAGTCTCCCACAGCATTCTCCTAGAGAAGCTGGCAGTTCATGTCTTGGACAGGTGCACTCTTCGCTGGGTAAAAATCTGGCTGGAAGGCCGAGCCCAGAGAGTTGTGGTGAATGGAGTGAAATCCAGTTGGCGGCCGGTCACAAGTGGTGTTCCCCAGGGCTCAGTCTTGGGGCCAGTCTTGTTTAATACCTATATCAGTGATCTGGATGAGGGGATCGAGTGCACCCTCAATAAGTTTGCAGATGACAACAAATTGGATGGGAGTGTCAATCTGCCAAGAAGGCCAACAGCATCCTGGCTCGCATCAGGAATAGTGTGGCCAGCAGGAGTAGGGAAGGGATTGTCCCCCTGTACTTGGCTCTGGCGAGGCCGCACCTTGAGTACTGTGTTCAGTTTTGGGCCCCTCAGTACAAGAAGGACATTGAGGTGCTGGAGTGTGTCCAGAGAAGGGCAAAGAAGCTGATGAAGGGTCTAGAGAACAAGTCTTATGAGGAGCGGCTGAGGGAACTGGGGTTGTTTAGTCTGGAGAAGAGGAGGCTGAGGGGAGACCTTATCGCTCTCTACAACTACCTGAAAGGAGGTTGTGGTGAGGTGGGTGTTGGTCTCTTCTCCCAAGTAACTAGTGAAAGGACAAGAGGAAATGGCCTCAAGTTGCATCAGGGGAGGTTTAGATATTAGGAAAAATTTCTTCACCGAAAGAGTGGTCAGGCATTGGAACAGGCTGCTGTCCTCTCCCACTTGGTGGGTTAGGGTGAGGTTAACTTTTAAATTCTCTGCGCGGTAATCAGGAGTAACAACAATTACTCTAGAGGTTCAAACATATCGCAAATTTACTTAAAACTCAGCAGAACTACAAAAGATAGTGGCTTGGCAAAAGTCATAACAATACTTAAAACTTAGCAGAACTACGAGAGGTAATGGCTTAGCAAAACTTGTGACGATCTTATCTTAATGTGCTGAAAATGAAGTTAGAGACAAAGAGAGTTATGGAGAGGAAAAGAGAGAAAGAGAGAGAGAAAAGATATCACCACCCTTGGATCCAGTGATGTTCTCTGCTTGCAGTTGTAGTCCTCAGGTGGTGGGCACGCGCTGAGAGCTTGAGTTTCCCCTTTTTATAACCCAAAATACTCTGCATAGGCGGGGGTCTGTCATCACTGAGCAGGCGCAGTATATGCTCAGGAATGTTCTAGAAATGAGTCAGTGGGTCGTGGGGGTCTTGGGGGTCTCACTGTCCCCCCCCTTCGGGGTCGACTGAGTGATGGCCTTTCATGGGCACGCACGCACGGGACACAGATGGTCTTTTGTCTAAATGTTTCAGGAATAGGGGAAGTGGCTCACAAGACAGTATCTTGCCTCCACAGGTTCATGCAGTAGTCAACTACTGCATGAACCATTTCCTGTTTAATTTGTTCAAAGGCTTGTCGTTGCTCAGGGCCCCATTTGAAATCATTCTTCTTCCGGGTTACATGATAGAGAGGGCTTACAATCAGACTGTAATTTGGAATATGCATCCTCCAGAAACTCGCAATGCCTATGAAAGCTTGTGTTTCCTTTTTGTTGGTCAGTGGAGACATAGCTGCTATTTTGTTGATCACACCCATTGGGATTTGACGATGCTCGTCATGCCATTTTATTTCTAAAATCTGAATCTCCTGTGCACATCCCTTGACCTTACTTTTTTTTATGGTGAAACCAGCTTTCAGAAGGATTGGGATTATTTTCTTCCCTTTCTCAGAAAATTCTTCTGCTGAGTTGCCCCATACAATGATGTCATCAATGTATTGCAGGTGCTCTGGGGCTTCACCCTTTTCCAGTGTGTTCTGGATCAGTCCATGGCCAATGGTGGGGCTGTGTTTCCACCCCTGGGGCAGTCGATTCCAGGTGTACTGGATGCCCCTCCAAGTGAAGGCAAACTGTGGCCTGCACTCTGCTGCCAAAGGGATGGAGAAAAATGCATTAGCTATATAAACTGTGGCATACCACTTGACTGTCTTTGACTCCAGTTCATATTGAAGTTCCAGCATGTCTGGCACGGCAGCACTCAGCAGCAGCATAACTTCCTTCAGGCCACGATAGTCTACTGTCAGCCTCCACTCTCCATTGATTTTCCACATTGGCCATCTGGGACTATTAAAGGGTGAACGAGTTCTGCTGATCACTCCCTGACCCTCCAGTTGACGAATCAGTTTATGGATGCAAATCACGAATCAGCTTATGGATGCAAATCGGGGAGTCTCAGTTGGTGCGATATTGCCGCCGGTGCACCGTTGTGGTAGCAATTGGAACCTGTTTTTCTTCGACTCCCAGCAACCCCACAACAGAAGGGTCCTCCAAGAGACCAGACAAGGTAGACAGCCGTTTCATTTCCTCTGTCTCCAAGGCAGCTATACCAAAAGCCCACCGGTACCCTTTTGGGTCCTTGAAAAACCCTCTCTGGAAGTAGTCTATGCCCAGGATGTACGGAGCCTCTGGGCCAGTCACAATGGGATGGTTCTGCCCCTTCATTGCTTGATGGCATT
This sequence comes from Balearica regulorum gibbericeps, assembly GCF_011004875.1. Classification (NCBI taxonomy): domain Eukaryota; kingdom Metazoa; phylum Chordata; class Aves; order Gruiformes; family Gruidae; genus Balearica; species Balearica regulorum. Next base: position 4,783,658 of record NC_046219.1, on the reverse strand, counting down.
AGGGTACATTGTGCACCAGTGTCCACTAGAGCCTTATACTCTTGTGGCTCTGACGTGCCAGGCCATTGGATTCACACAGTCCAATAAACCTGGTTGTCCCTCTCCTCCACCTGTCTGGATTGATGTCATCAGCCATAATAGAGTTTAAATAGGCTTGCAGAATTTTATTTAAAGTTGCTGAAGTTGATATTGCTAATTTATCAGCATGTCCCAGTTTTATAAACATGGAATCATAGAATCATAGAATGGTTTGAGTTGGAAGGGACCTTTAAAAATCATCTAGTCCAACCCACCTGCTATAGATATGTTTCACTAGATCAGGTTGCTCAAAGCCCTGTCCAACCCCACTTTGAACACTTCCAATGATGGGGCATCCATAACTTCTCTGCGCAACCTGTTCCAGTGTCTCACCACCCTCATCATAAAAAAGTTCTTCCTTATATCCAATCTAAATCTACCTTCTTTCAATTTAAAACCATTGCCCCTTGTGCTATTGGTACAGGCCTTGGTAAAAAGTCTTTCTCCTTTCTTATAAGCCCCCTTTATATATTGAAAGGCTGCAATAAGGTCTCCCCGGAGCCTACTCTTCTCCAGGCTGAACAAACCCAACTCTCTCAGCCTGTCTTCAGAGGAGAGGTACTCCAGCCCTCTGATGATCTTTGTGGCCCTCCTCTGGACTCGCTCCAACAGGTCCATGTCTCTCCTGTACTGGGGCCCCCAGAGCTGGATGCAGGACTCCAGGTGGGGTCTCACCAGAGCGGAGTAGAGGGGCAGGATCACCTCCCTTGACCTGCTGGCCACACTTCTTTTGATGCAGCCCAGGATACAATCGGACTTCTGGACTGCAAGTGCACATTGCCAGCTCATGTCCAATTTTTCATCCACCAGTATCCCCAAATCCTTCTCCTCAGGGCTTCTCTCAAGTCATTCATCTGCCAGTCTGTATTGCTACTGGGGATTGCGCGGACCCATGTGCAGGACCTTGCACTTGGCCTTGTTGAACTTCATGTAGTTCACACAGGCCCACCTCTCAAGCCTGTCAGGGTCCCTCTGGATGGCATCCCTTCCCTCAAGAGTATCAACTGCACTACTCAGCTTGGTGTCACCTGCAAACTTGCTGATGTTGCATTTAATGCCACTATGTTGTTGATGAAGATATTAAATAATATTTGTCCCAGTATGGACCCTTGAGGGACACCACTCATTACTGATTTCCACTTGGACACTGAGCAATTGACTGTTGTCTGTATAAAAATTTGAATACTTTCTCCCTAATCATCTTTGTTAAATAAACTTGTAATTGATTGGGAACTTTACTTCACAGATTAGTGGTTCTTTTACTGCCCATATTGCTCTTTAAAGCACAAGGATAGCCTAAAATGTCTGCAGATTACAATGTATAGCTCCTCAAACATGCATGGGATTAAAGGCCACAGAACATGGTCTGTAAAATACTAGATTAGATGACTAGCCTGAAGAGAGGGCATATAGAAATGGAGTTGGGAAACACAGGCCAAATGTATTTAGAATCAGAGTTCCCTTCAAAATGCCCAATGAGTCAGCAGTGTCTTGACAGACCATGTAACTTTTGTTTACCTTTAGAACCATAGTACTTGGTATTTGTTATAATGGCCTTGTTGAAGTGTTCTTTTTATTTATGGGCTGTGTTTCTCCAAGTCTTGGTGTTACTGGTACCTGTGATATCTGAGCACGTTACAAGCATTATCAGGAATAAGGTCTCAGAATTGTTAACATTTTTGCTAACAGGAATACCACCTTCACTTCTAGTTTGGATAAAGACATACAGTTATATAGTTTGGATTTCCATCACCCATCCTTGCAAAAAAGTTAGATCACTTCCATGTCTATTTAGGCAGATGTGTGTATTGACTTTGCTGAATCTTCTGTACTTCTGAGTTATACTGCTCACCTACATAGTTTGAATTGCACGTCAGCCATATATTCCAGATTTATTCCATGGTATACAATTGAGATTGCTGAATATAATCAAGAGTTTTAGAGTCAACTTTGCTCTGAGCTAAGATACTTCCTGTTGGACACAGAAAGATGATCCAACAGCCAGGTTATTCTTTACTTAGTATGCTTAGCACTATACCAGCTTTACATTGTACTTATAGAATGTTATAGCATACACTGGTATATCATTGCATTTCCACAAAACGTTGGAGAGATTATCCGGCTTCTTAATTGTGCTTTATTTCTTATAATAGAAATACATCCTCATGAATCCTTAGATAGCGTCACACTTGTGGATCAGTGGATGCAGTGACTTCAGCTGAAGTAAGCCATAGTTTTGCTAAAATCTTGTGTTTGTTTTAATACATTTACATGTCAAATAATTGTTTATTTCTTTATAATAATCAGAGGAATTATATTGATCATGCTTTTTTATTTTGGTCTGTACATTCCCTGTTAGGTGAAAGATAGCAAAATGGCAGTCCTTGAAAATTTCTGATGATAATGTAATTACAAAATGTAAATACCTTTCTAAAATTTAGAAATTATTATTTATATTTCTTCATTCTTCTTAAAATTTGACAAACTTTTTACTTGGTTTTCCCCTTTTCACACTAGAGTGTTTCAACCCCATGGAGATCTTTTGTGGTGCAGTATTTAACCAAAGTGAATAATAATACAAGCTATCATTTTTTAATTTGCTTAAAAATATGTTTGAAATAAGATAATTTGAATAATTACTAGTTTTCATAGCAAGACTTGAGGGGTTTTCCATAAAATGAGATTTTAAATCACAGGAATTTTTTTTGTTACATTCACAAAATAAAACCACAATTTACTGCAGGCTATTAGTAGCCATTTGGGCAAATATGAAGATCAGACTATTAACTTTTCATTGTGCTGTATCCAAAGTTTCACTAAGCTCTCAGTTGCATTTTCTCTTTTAATTCTGACTAAATGGACTTGGCAATTGGAACAAAGTCTTTACATTGAATGAAAGGGGGTCTTCGCTCACGAGCTAGTGGGGCTCATTGACAGAGCTTTAAACTAGGCTTGAAGGGGGAGGGGGATAATATTAAGCTTACCTGTGACAAGCTGTGGGATGACACACCAAGGTTAGAGGGACCGGGTGCCAGCGAGGGCCCTCAGCCTGTTGTTCAGAGACGTGCTGGATACACTGCAGCACACTTGAAGTCTTACAGGGATGAGCCAGGGGCTCCTGAGGTAACAGGAGCCAACAGGGAAACATCAGTGAAATAGCTCAAAGGAATTAAGGTGTGTTCCTCTAAGGTGACATGGCTGACAGCCCAGCTGAAGTGCCTCTACACCAATGCACGCAGCATGGGCAACAAACAGGAGGAGTTGGAAGCCACCATGCTGCTAGAAAGCTACGACCTAGTTGCTATTACTGAAACTTGGTGGGCCGAATCCCATGACTGGAGTGTGGCTATCGATGGCTACAGCCTGTTCAGAAGGGACAGGTGAGGAAGTCTATGGGACCCGATGAGCTGCATCCCAGAAACCTGAGGGAATTGGCTGATGTAGTTGCCAAACCACTCTCCATGATATTTGAAAAGTCATGGCAGTCAGGTGAAGTCCCCAATGACTGGAAAAAGGGAAACATTGCACCTATTTTTAAAAAGGGTAGAAAGGAGGACCCTGGGAACTACTGACCCATCAGCCTCACCTCTGTGCCTAGGAAGATCATGGAACAGATCCTCCTAGAAGCTATGTTAGGGCACGTGGAGGACGGGGAGGTGATTCGAGACAGCCAGCATGGCTTCACCAAGGGCAAGTCTTGCCTGACCCACCCAGTGGACTTCTACGATGGAGTGACTACATCAGCAGACAAGGGACGAGCTAATGATGTCATCTATCTGGACTTCTGTAAGGCCTTTGACATGGTCCCCCACAACATCCTTCTCTCTAAATTGGCAAAATATGGATTTGATGGGTGGATGTTTGGTCGATGAGGAATTGATTGGATGGTTACATCCAGAGGGTAGTGGTCAATGGTTCAATGTCATATTTCACTGCTCAGTTGTTTTCTTCTGCTTCAAAGGATCTCAAAATGCTTAGAGGCATTGCAATGGAATGGAATGGAATGGAATGGAATGGAATGGAATAGAATAGAATAATTTCAGTTGGAAGGGACCTACAACGATCATCTAGTCCAACTGCCTGACCAATTCAAGGCTGACCAAAAGTTAAAGCATGTTATTAAGGGCAGTGTCCAAATGCCTCTTAAACACTGACAGGCTTGGGGCAACGATCACCTCTCTAGGAAGTCTGTGCCAGTGTTTGACCATCCTCTCGGTAAAGAAATGCTTCCTAATGTCCAGTCTAAACCTCCCCATGCGCAGCTTTGAACCATTCCCACATTGTCTGAAAAGCAGATTCGTTGCCCGGTGTGCAATAAGTCAATTCTCACACACACAGGAGAGATATTGCTTTTTATTCAGGCCTGGGTGCTCGGTGGATTTCCCACAAATCAAGCACCCCTAATGCTGGTTCTCTTGTCATATTTATACACAAATGTTACAAATTAGTACACTCCCAGTTACAGTGATTGGTTCAGATTTCTTCGCCTAGTACGCAAACTAGAACGTATGCTCAGTTCTTTTCTCCGCCTTTATCTTTTGAGTAGGTGGTATAATTTGAGTAGGGGGCTCATGGGTCGGTGGTCACGGAGACTCTGGCCCGAATTACCTTTCCCCTAGTTTCTCAATACTTCTGGCACTTCCAAATGGTTCTTCAGAGTTTGCTGATCCAACTAATGATTCATCAGTTATGCTTCTACCTCTTGACAATCACGTCTTAATTGATACATTGTTTGGATAAATATTAACTAACATAGGGGTAGGACTGTACAATAGCCATCCTTAATAGTACCTAACAATTAACTACAAAGCTATCTGTGACATCCTTAACTATGAAAAACTATCTGTAACTTCTTAGCTACAGAGTCATGATTAACTTTGAAATTCGAGGCAGGATATCACCCACACATCCTATCACTGGATACCAGGAAGAAGAGATCAGCGCCTTCCTCTCGACTTCCCCTCCTCAGGAAGCTGTAAAGAGCAATGAGGTTGCCCCTCAGCCTCCTTTGCCCAAACTAGACAAACCCTAAGTCTGTAACTGCTCCTCATAGGCCGTTCCTTCCAGCCCTTTCACCAGCTGGTGACATATCCTTTTTGGATATATATCAGAGAGAATCTTTTCTTTGAAAATAGTGAATATATTCCCAATATATTCCCAAGCCATGTGTTAGATAAGATAAAAGGTATTTCTAAAATTATGTCAGTTCTTAAGTGGTAAGTAATAGATCTTTAAGGACCAGGTCTGTGTACTGCAGGCTATACTTTAGGTATTGCTTTCTCTATGGAGGAAAAAAAAAAAGCATTAACCCAAGTTAGCAAAGGACTCTGACACAATATTCAGTTATTAAACATCAGTGTTCGGTGTTAACTAGTTAACCAGTGTTACAGGTTTCTGCCAGCAATTGCCATCTCTATGTCTGTGCCAGCAGAATGGATCGTGTGAGGGTCCCCTGCCCCCTTCAGTGCAAAGTGTATACTTAGTGTGTGGTTCCACCTCTGCAGAAAGCAGTCTAAAACTGAGCTGTTATTGTCCCAGTTTCCTGTGGGGCCCTGGATCACTAGCTGGCATGTCAAGATGAATCCCAATAAAAGCACAAAAAAATAATGTGGGGTTTTTTTTGACAGCTCTGATTTGCCCAATTGTTCAGCTGTATGAACAGAAGGGCTGATGATAGAAAACTGTACCCTTAGTTAAAATTGCCATTATAGATGTTCCTGAAGCAGTTAAAATTGTGGTGGCTAACACTGCCATGATTACCTGAACAAATAACCTGGGCCTGACAGCTCTTTGCTCCAGCTGTTTACCGAAGGGGCAATTGTACAATATGAATCTGCTGCTTGAAAAGCTTCCTGCCTGTGTGTCCTTCCATGTATGATTATGACCCTGTTAGCAATGTCAATTTGACTAAAACGTCATCATCCAGCAGGATAGGTATGTTCAATAGCCCAACTAAAAACAACTGGAAGATATGGGAATGAGTACCTGGAAGATAAGAGTGGAGTGGGAACCTTTTAAACTGGCTCATCTGACACCGAATATGGATTTTGGAGCGGTGCCTAAAGGTACAATTTTCACATTACAGGCTCTGGGGCAGAAGAGTCAGCCTAAAAGGTTCCTGCTTCTTCCCCACTCTCTGCTCAAAGGTTAATTTCTAGAAATACCTGAGCTAGCTCATGTAAAGGTAGATCTGGAAACTCCCCACAAACCAAATTCCCTCTTTCGCATTGCATGCCCTAAAATATGTCATTACATAGGGTGTTTGCAGACATGCTGTAAGACATCTTTTTTTTTTTTTTTTTTTTTTTTACACACTCGAATAAGGTCCAGACAGAGCTAATTGATGACTGGACAAAGAGTGGACCAAGCTCAAAGACCATGCCAATTAATATTGCTGTATTTAAAATGCTAGCAACAAGCTGTTTGAAGTCCATCTCAATGGGCATGTTTATATTCATATGGATGAATAACTGCTCCCTTTGGAGGTATGTACTTGTCTTGTTTCCAAGAGTAAATCTCTAGTCAGCCAATCTGCATAGGAGTAAAGTAAAACATAGAATCATAGAATGGTTTGGGTTGGAAGGGACCTCAAAGATCATCTAGTTCCAACCCCCCCCCGCCATGGACAGGGACACCCTCCACTAGACCAGGTTGCCTAAAGCTCCATCCAACTTGGCCATGAACACTTCCAGGGATGGAGCATCCACAACTTCTCTGGGCAACCTGTTCCAGTACCTCATGACTCTCACAGTGAAGAATTTCTTTCTAACATCTAATCTAAATCTACCTTCTTTCAACTTAAATCCATTACCTCTTGTCCTATCACTACTTGCCCTTGTAAAAAGTCCCTCTCCAGCTTTCTTGTAGGCCCCCTTTAGGTACTGGAAGGCCACTATAAGGTGTCCCCGGATCCTTTTCTTCTCCAGGCTGAACAACCTCAGCTCTCTCAGCCTGTCTTCAGAGTGGTGCTCCGGCCCCCTGATCATCTTCATGGCCCTCCTCACTGAATCACAGAATCACAGAATGGTAGGAGTTGGAAGAGAACTCTGGAGATCACCTAGTCCAACCCCCTTGCTAAAGTAGGATCACCTAGAACAGCTTCCACAGGATCACATCCAGGTGGGTTTTGAATATCTCCAGAGAAGGAGACTCCACAACCTCTCTGGGCAGCCTGGTCCAGTGTCCTGTCACCCTCAAAGTGAAGAAGTTTTTCCTCATACGCAGATGGAACTTCCTGTGTTCCAGTCTGTGCCCATTGCCCCTTGTCCTATCACTGGACACCACAGAGAAGAGTCTGGCCCCTTCCTCTAGACATCCACCCTTTAGATATTGATAAGCGTTGATAAGACCCCCTCTCAGTCTTCTCTTCTCCAGGCTAAACAGGCCCAGCTCTCTCAGCTTTTCCTCATAAGAGAGATGCTCCAGTCCCCTAATCATCTTTGTAGCCCTCCGCTGGACTCCCTCCAGTAGTTCCCTGTCTTTCTTGAAGTGGGGAGCCCAGAACTGGACACAGTACTCCAGATGTGGCCTCACCAGGGCAGAGTAGAGGGGGAGGATAACCTCCCTCGACCTGCTGGCCACACTCTTCTTAATGCCCCCCAGGATACCATTGGCCGTCTTGGCCACAAGGGCGCATTGCTGGCTCATGCTTAACTTGCTGTCCACCAGGACTCCTAGGTCCTTCTCCGCAGTGCTGCTTCCCAGCAGGTCAGCCCCTAACCTGTACTGGTGCATGGGGTTATTCCTCCCTAGGTGCAGGACCCCACACTTGCCCTTATTGAATTTCATATGGTTCCTCTTTGCCCAGCTCTCTAGCCTGTCCAGGTCTCACTGAACGGCAGCGCAGCCTTCCGGTGTGTCGGCCTGTGGTGGGTTGACCCTGGCTGAGGGCCAGGTGCCCACCAGAGCCACTCTATCACTCCCCTCTTTCATTAGACAGGGGAGAAAAAGTACAACGAAAAAAAGAAAAAACTTACGGGTCGAGATAAGGACAGGGAGAGATCATTCTCTAATTATCATCACGAGCAAAACAGACCGAACTTAGAGAGGGAATTCATCTAATTTATTACTAAGCAAAATAGAGTAGAGGAAGGAGAAATAAAATCAACTCTTAAAAACACCTCCCCCCACCCCTCCCATCTTCCCGGGCTCAACTTCACTCCCGGCTTCAACCTCCGCCTCCCCAGCAGCACAGGTGGACGGGGAATGGGGGTTACGGTCAGTTCATCACGCGGTGTTTCTGCCGCTTCTTCCTCCTCAGGGGGAGGACTCCTCTCATCGTTCCCCCGCTCCAGCGTGGGGTCCCTCTCACGGGAGACAGGCCTTCACGACCTTCTCCAACGTGAGTCTCTCCCACGGGCTACAGTCCTTCACGAACTGCTCCAGCACGGGTCTCTCCCACGGGGTGCAGACCTTCAGGAGCAGACTGCTCCAGCGTGGGGTCCCCCACGGGGTCACAAGTCCTGCCAGCAAACCTGCTCTGGCGTGGGCTCCTCTCTCCACGGGTCCACAGGTCCTGCCAGGAGCTTGCTCCAGCATGGGCTTCCCACATGGTCACAGCCTCCTTCAGGTGTCTCCACCTGCTCCGACATGGGGTCCTCCACAGGCTGCAGGTGGAATCTCTACACCCCCCTCATCCTTCCTCCATGGGCTGCAGGGGGACAATCTGCTTCACCATGGTCTTCACCAGGGGCTGCAGGGGGATCTCTGCTCTGGCGCCTGGAGCACCTCCTCCCCCTCCTTCTGCACTGACCTTGGTATCTGCCGATGTTCTTACATCTTCTCACTCCTCTCTCTGGCTGCAAAAGCGCTCTCTAACTGTTTTTCTCTTTCTTAAATATGTTATCACAGAGGCGCTGATTGGCTTGGCCTTGGCCAGCGGCGGGTCCGTCTTGGAGCCTGCTGGCATTGGCTCTATCAGACACAGGGGAAGCTTCTAGCAGCTTCTCACTGGATGGACCACGCGGTGGATAAGGAATTGGCTGGATGGTCGCAGCCAAAGAGTTGTGGTCAACGGCTCAATGTGCAAGCGGAGACCAGTGACGATTGGCCTTCCTCAGGGGTCGGTACTGGGACCGGCACTGTTCAACATCTTTCTCGGCAACATGGACAGTGGGATCGAGTGCACCCTCAGCAAGTTTGCCGACGACACCAAGCTGTGTGGTGTGGTCGACACGCTGGAGGGAAGGGATGCCATCCAGAGGGACCTTGACAGGCTGGAGAGGTGGGCCCGTGCGAACCACATGAAGTTCAGCAAGGCCAAGTGCAAGGTCCTGCACGTGGGTCGGGGCAATCCCAAGCACGACTATAGGCTGGGCGAGGAATGGTTTGAAAGCAGCCCTGAGGAGAAGGCCTTGGGGGTGTTGATTGATGAGAAGCTCAACATGAGCCAGCAGTGTGCGCTTGCAGCCCAGAAAGCCAACCGTGTCCTGGGCTGCATCAAAAGAGGCGTGACCAGCTGGTCGAGGGGAGGTGATCCTGCCCCTCTACTCCGCTCTGGTGAGACCCCACCTGGAGTCCTGCGTCCAGCTCTGGGGGCCCCAGTACAGGAGAGACATGGAGCTGTTGGAGAGAGTCCAGAGGAGGGTCACGAAGCTGATCAGAGGGCTGGAGCACCTCTCCTATGAGGACAGGCTGAGAGAGTTGGGATTGTTCAGCCCGGAGAAAAGAAGGCTCTGGGGAGATCTAATTGCGGCCTTCCAGTACCTGAAGGGGGCCTACAGGAAAGCTGGAGAGGGACTGTTTATCAGGGAGTGTAGTGACAGGACAAGGGGTAATGGGTTCAAGCTGAAGGAGGGTCGATTTAGATGAGATGTTAGGAAGAAATTCTTTACTGTGAGGGTGGTGAGGCACTGGAACAGGTTGCCCGGAGAGGTTGTGGAGGCCCCATCCCTGGAAGTGTTCAAGGCCAGGTTGGATGAGGCTTTGGGCAACGTGGTCTAGTGGAGGGTGTCCCTGCCCGCAGCAGGGGGGTTGGAACTAGATGACCTTTGAGGTCCCTTCCAACCCAAACCGTTCTATGATTCTATGATGCTATGTAAATTGTTGTCCTCCATTTGTGAATTCTTTGCTCTTAGAGATGTAAGCAGTACTCAGCCACCATGAAGAAGTTAATGCCTGGAAGGTCTCACAGCAAGCCAGAGAAAAGGTGTATGGCATAGATAGCTGCAAAGAAAATTATGTATCTCTAGGAGAATCAAAAATATGATTCTTCTGGTTCACAGTGAAAGTCCTTATTTCATGCCCTTCCATCTTAATCTTTTCTGCAAGAAGCAGAAATATACACACACCCCCACCCCCACCCCCATTTTATTTAATTGTAATGTCTTACTAATATTTCCCCCTTTCAATCTTTTAAGTAGTTTCCACAGACCAGAGTTTTGTCCTAAATCAGAAGTTGCCTATTTAACTGGTCAAATAATAGTCCACCAGTACGGGTGGAGTTTCTCATCCCTTTAATTGACCAACAAATAATTTGGAACAGAACCTGCAAACTACATAATCTGATCAAATAGAATTATTGTGAGAAAAAAAATATATATATGGCTTCTTGCATTAGCAAAAAGCTTTGACTTTTTCTAGTTGCCAAAGAATACCCTTCGCGAAGGTGGCTACATTTTAATGCACTTAGATTAATGGTTTGGGGTGAAATAAAGACTTTTCTGTGCGGCTTAGTTTACAAAGATTATTGAGTACCCCAACCTTAAAAGTAAGCCCCTTTTCAGATAACTAAAACTGGTTCCTCAAAAGACAGTATTCACTTTTTCAAAAGGTATCTGATGCTGCTAAGAAGGTTTGATATCAGAGAAAGAATTGCCCAAATATTTTCCTACTGCGGCATATGGGAAAATATCAGAATTGCTAACTTTGGGCTCCAATTGCACCTTCAACTCATGTCTCACAAGGCATTACAAACAATGTTCATATAAAATTCCACACCACTGCTCTTCCAAGAGTGTGTGATTGTTACAGAAAGCTCTTTAAACAGACCCAGTGGTATCACACAGAACAATTGGATTCCAAGGCATGTTTTAACAGTGTTATATGAAAACATTTAGCTTATGTAATGAACAACAATAGAAGCAGCAATCAAAGAAAATCATGACTGTCAAAAATGAGAAATAATGTCTCTTAGCAACCAAGTTTCAACTGCTCTTTGTTTGCTAACAAGCACCAAGATATTTGTGCTGCTTTTGGCTGGGGTAGAGTTTATTTTCTTCACAGTAGCTAGTATGGGGCTATGTTTTGGATTTGTGCTGAAAACAATGTTGATAACACAGGGATGTTTTAGTTACTGCTAAGCAGTGCTTATACAGAGTCAAGGCCTTTTCTGATTCTCACTGTGAGAATTGCACATAAGAGGTTAAAAACACTGGTGTCTGCTTATCTCTTATACAAACATTGTGGATGGAGATCCGCAAGGTTGGTATGAGGAGCAGCAGCAGGAGGGAATCTTACAGCAGCAAGATGGCCCTGTTTTGGCTAGAGAATGCGGAATAAACAGATAGACTATTTCTACACAGAATCTTGAAGGCCACGGTGCCTGGAGTGAGATCTTTTGCTTCATTATCTGTGAAATGAATATTAAAGTTGACACCTCTAAATATGGTAATGAGCTAAAAGGAGTACATGCTAAACATATATGACTATAGTACTGTCCTGGTTTCGGCAGGGACAGAGTTAATTTTCTTTCTGGCAGCTGGTGTAGTGCTGTGCTTTGGATTTAGGATGAGAATAATGTTGATAACACACTAATGTTTTTAGTTGTTGCCAAGTAGGCAAGGACCTTTCAGCTTCTCATATTGCCCTGCCAACGCGAAGGCGGGGGGCACCCAAGAAACTGGGAGGGGACACGGTCAGGGCAGCTGACCCAAACTGACCAAAGAGATATTCCATACCATACAACGTCATGTTCCATTTATAACTGGGGGGTGGGCTGAGAGGCGTGTCAGCTGGGGGCCTTGCACGGCAGCTGGAGGCCTTGTATGGCAGCTGGAGGTCTTGCGCGGCATCGACTTCGGTTGGTGAGAAATGATGCTGTTCATCACTTGTTTTATATGTATTATTATTATTATTATTTTCCTTTTTGTGTTTGCCCTATTAAACTGTTTTTATCTCAACCCATGAGTTTTCTCCCTTTCACTCTTCCGATTCTCTCCCCCATCCCAGGGATGGGGGGGAGTGATCGAGCAGCTGCATGGTGCTCAGCTGCCGGCTAGGTTAAAACCATGACAGTCCTTTTTGTCACCCAATGTGGGGCTCAAAGTGTTGAGATAACAACAGATCTGACCAGAGCATGTTAAATTAGTTGCAAGCGTACATTATATTAGTTTAATAGTTCCTGGACACAATGTTGTATTATTTTTTCACATGGTTGTGTTATGTAAGTCCTTATTATGGTACTACGGTGCTGTTGTTTATCTTTTCTGGGAGCGGGATGAGGATGTTCCTTTTGCTGCACGGTGTTCTACTCGCTTATGATAAGATAACATTATCGGCCGTGAAAATATTTTGATTTGTGTATTCAGCATTGCTGTCTCTTCTGTACCTCGGGTGCTATCTCCAGGGAATTATTAGGAATCACACTCTCTACCTTTTTTCTGCGGAGAAGCAATCTAGGGGGGGCACAAAGGGGAACACCTTCATCTTCCCTTTCTCCTTCAGGCTAGTTAGAACAGATCTTGAGAATTTTGAATACCCTTGGGATGTTCAGACCAGCATGCTTCTATTATCAGGTCTCTTGAATGTTTCAGGTCTTGTTCAGGGTTAAACTATTTAAAAATATCACCCAGAGATCTGCCCCGAGGCTGGATAATTATGAGTGGCAGGGCGCGTGGGGTAGCATGGACAAATGCCTACAGTGGTGGACACCCCTGGTGTTTTGGACTGTTACTGGACTGTGTGGATTCGATGGCCTGGCACATCAGATCCACAAGAGTACAAGGCTCTAGTGGACATCGATGCACACCGTATCCTAATGCCATCAAACTATAAAGGGACAGAACCCATCTGTATTTCTGGAGTGACAGGGGGATCCCAACAGTTGACTCTACTGGATGCTGAAGTGAGCCTAACTGGGAATGAGTGGCAAAAGCACCCCATTGTGACTGGGCCAGAGGCTCCGTGCATCCTTGGCATAGACTGTCTCTGGAGAGGGTATTTCAAGGACCCACAAGGGTACCAGTGGGCTTCTGGCATAGCTGCCTTGGAGACGGAGGAAATTGAACCATTGTCTACTTTGGAAATTCACCCCTGAGCAAATGCAGAATCCTGAAAAGCTAGTAGAATGTTTGGAAGAAGTATGCTGTCGCTCTGGCAATTTCAGAGAGATACAAATCACTGCAATGTGCTGGGGTCTGGCCCATGCCTACTGAGCTCTGTTCAACACTATTCAATACCCACAAAGGGAGGAAAAGGTCTCTGGATCTAATGACAAAACGACAGGCACTGCAACTATTCCAACCCCTGCAACAAGCACCGCGGTCACTCCAACGCTGATGGCAGGCACTGCAGCCGCTCCAGTCCCGGCAGCAGGCACTGTGGCTACTCAATCCCTGGCAGCAGGCACCACGGCCACTCCAATACCGGTGGCAGGCACTGCAGCTGAACCAAAAGACAAACCCATGCCGGTATCAGTCACCTCTATACAGAAGAAGAAATACACAAAAAAATTAGTTTGCTTAGTAAGGGAACTGGGCAACCTGTTCCAGCACCTCACCGCTCTAACGGTAGGAGGAAACGGAGGAAGTTGAACCATTGTCTACTTTGCCCGGACTCTCGGAGGATCTGTCTGTTGTGAGGTTGCTGAGGGACGAAGAACAACAGGTGCCAATTGCTACCACAACTGTGCACCGGCGGCAATACCGCACCAACCGAGACTCCCTGATTCCCATCCATTAGCCGATTCATCAACTGGAGAGTCAGAGAGTAATCAGCAGAACTCGCTCACCCTTTAACAGTCCCATATGGCCAGCACGGACATCCAATGGAGAGTGGAGGCTGACAGTAGACTATCGTGGCCTGAATGAAGTCATGTCGCCAATGAGTGCTGCTATGCCGGACATGCTGGAACTTCAATATGAACTGGAGTCAAAGGCAGCCAAGTGGTATGCCACAATTGATATAGCTAATGCATTTTTCTCGATCCCTTTGGCGTCAGAGTGCAGGCCACAGTTTGCTTTCACTTGGAGGGGCGTCCAGTACACCTGGAACCGACTGCCCCAGGGGTGGAAACACAGCCCCACCATTTGCCATGGACTGATCCAGAGTGCACTGGAAAAGGGTGAAGCCCCAGAGCACCTGCAATACATTGATGACATCATTGTATGGGGCAACTCAGCAGAGGAAGTTTCTGAGAAAGGGAAGAAAATAATCCAAATCCTTCTGAAAGCTGCTTTCACCGTAAACCAAAGTAAGGTCAAGGGACCTGCACAGGAGATTGAGTTTTAGGAATAAAATGGCAAGATGGGCGTCGTCAGATCCCAATGGATGTGATGAACAAAATATCAGCTATGTCTCCACCGACCAACAAAAAGGAAACATAAGCTTTCTTAAGCGTTGTGGGTTTCTGGAGAATGCATATCTCAAATTACAATCTGATTGTAAGCCATCTCTATCAAGTGACCTGGAAGAAGAATGATTTCAAATGGAGCCCTGAGCCTTTCAACAAATTAAACAAGAAATCGTTCATGCAGTAGCCCTTGGGCCAGTCCGGGCAGGACCAGATGGGAAAAATGTGCTGTACACCGCAGCCGGGGAGAATGGCCCTACCTGGAGTCTCTGGCAGAAAGCACCAGGGGAGACTCGAGGTCGACCCCTGGGGTTTTGGAGTCGGGGATACAGAGGATCCGAGGCCCGCTACACTCCACCTGAAAAAGAGATATTGGCAGCCTACGAAGGGGTTCGAGCTGCTTCAGAGGTGATTGGCACTGAAGCACAGCTCCTCCTGGCACCCTGACTGCCAGTGCTGGGTTGGGTGTTCAGAAGGGAGGGCCCCCTCTACACATCATGCAATTGATGCTGCGTGGAGTAAGTGGGTCGCACCGACCACACAGTGGGCTTGAATAGGCAACCCCAATCACCCAGGAATCTTGGAAGTGATTATGGACTGGCCAGAAGGCAAAGATTTTGGAATGTCGCTAGAGTAGGAGGCGATGTGCGCTGAAGAATCCCCACTGTATAATAAACTGCCAGAAGATGAGAAGCAGTATGCCCTGTTCACTGATGGGTCCTGTCGCATTGTGGGAAAGCATCAGAGGTGGAAGGCCGCTGTATGGAGTCCTACATGACGAGCCGCAGAAGCTGCTGAAGGACAAGGTGAATGGAGCCAGTTTGCAGAGGTGAAAGCCATCCAGCTGGCTTTAGACACTGCTGAACGAGAAAAGTGGCCAACGCTGTACCTCTATACTGACTCCATGGATGGTGGCCAATGCCCTGTGGGGATGGTTACAGCAATGGAAGCAGAGCAACTGGCAGCGCAGAGGGAAACCCATCTGGGCTGCCCCATTGTGGCAAGATATTGCTGCCCGGCTAGAGGAGCTGGTTGTGAAAGTACGTCACGTAGATGCCCACATAGCCAAGAGGTGGGCCACTGAGGAACATCAAAACAAGCAGCAGGTGGATCAGGCTGCTAAGATTGAAATGGTTCAGGTGGACTTGCATTGACAACATAAGGGTGAATTATTTATAGCTCGCTGGGCCCATGACACCTCAGGCCATCAAGGAAGAGATGCAACGTATAGATGGGCTCGTGATCGATGGGTGGACTTAACCATGGACGCTATCTCACAGGTCATCCATGAATGTGAAACATGAGCCGCAATCAAGCAAGCCAAGCAGTTAAAGTCTCTCTGGTATGGAGGACAATGACTGAAATATAAATATGGGGAGGCCTGGCAGATTGATTACATCACATTCCCACAAACCTGCAAGGCAAGCGCTATGTACTTATAATGGTGGAAGCAACCACTGGGTGGCTGGAAACACATACTGTGCCCCATGCCTCCACCCGGAACACTATCCTGGGCCTTGAAAAGCAAGTCCTGCGGTGACATGGCACCCCAGAAAGAACTGAGTCAGACAACGGGACTCATTTTTGGAACAACCTCATAGGCACCTGGGCCAAAGAGCACGGCATTGAGTGGGTGTATCACATCCCCTGTCATGCACCAGCCTCTGGGAAAATCGAAAGGTACAATGGACTGCTAAAGACTACCCTGAGAGCAATGGGTGGTGGGACCCTCAAACATTGGGTTACACGTTTAGCAAAGGCCACCTGGTTAGTTAACTAGGGCATCTACGAATTGAGCTGGCCCTGCCGAATCAAAACTTCCACACACTGTAGAAGGGGATAAAGTTCCTGTAGTGTGCATGAAATATATGTTGGGAAAAACAGTTTGGGTTATCCCTGCTTCAGGCAAAGGCAAACCCTTCTCTGGGATAGCTTTTGCTTAGGCACCTGGGTGCACTTGGTGGGTAATGCAGAAGGATGAGGAAGTCCGATGGGTACCTCAAGGGGATTTGATTTTGGGTGAGAATCGCCATTAAATTAAATTGTATGATGTTAATTGCTAAATAACCCTGTCATTGTATCTTATCATTGGCCGCAATTGCTATATGCTGTACCAACGGTATTACAGTAAGAATCACCCAAATTAATGAAGTATGAACTTTGCAAAAACTGAGCAATGTGCTGCGATGACAGAACTAGAACTGACTTCAGCAACTGGCACCCAGCAACTTCCTTGAAAACCGATATCTTCAACCCACAGACTGCCAGCATGGACCACGCCAGATACACCAGCCACAAGCTCTGGATGCAGCATGCAACAATCCAACAGCACACACCATTGCTCCTGCCCTGAGAAACTGTTATGATAGATAGATCCCAAGTCATGTACTAAATGAACTCAACGGACATTTTAGAGGGACGGCCCATAGACTACGGAAATGATATCAGTGTATGCATATATATATATATAAAAAAAAAAAGACAGGGAAAGTGGTACTGATTAATTGGGAAGTGTGGGATCTGGGCATGACGTAGATGGTGTAGAATAAGGGGTGGATAATGTCCTGGTTTCGGCTACGATAGAGTTCATTTTCACAAGGAACCAGGACAGGTGAGCCAAGCTGGCCAAGGGGTATTCCATACCATGTGACTTCATGATCACCATAAAAGGGGGCTAGTCGGGGAGGGGTGGCTTGGTGTGGCTCCGGGACGTTCTGAGTGTGGGCTGAGATCCGGGTCGGTAAATTGCCTGGTGTTATCACCCGTTGTGAATATTGTGTTATAAATACTGCTGCTGTTATTTCCCTCTCCCTTTGCTGTCCTAGTAAACTGTCCTTATACCAACCCACAAGGTTTACCTTTGTCTTCCCATTCTCCTCTCCATCCCGCTGGGAGAGGGTTGAACGAGCGGCTGCATGGTGCTCAGCTGCCGGATGGGGCCAAACCACTACACCAGGGCTCAGTATCGGGGCCAGATCTGTTTAATATCTTTATCAATGATCTGGATGAGGGGATCGAGTGCACCCTCAGTAAATTTGCAAATGACACCAAGTTGGGTGAGACTGTTGATCTACTTGAGCGTAGGAAGGCTCTACAGAGGGATCTGGACAGGCTGGGCCAAGGCCAACTGTATGAGATTCAACAAGGCCAAGTGCTGGGTCCTGCACTTGGGTCATAACAACCCCATGCAACGCTACAGGCTTGGGGAAGAGTGGCTGGAAAGCTGCCCAGTGGAAAAGAATCTGGGGTTGTTGATCTATAGCCAGCTGAATATGGGCTAGCAGTGTGCCCAGGTGGCCAAGAAGGCCAATTAGCTTCCTGGCTTGTATCAGGAATAGCGTGGCCAGCAGGACTAGGCAAGTGATTGTCCCCTTGTACTCGGCATTGGTGAGGCCACACCTCGAGTACTGTGTTCAGGTTTGGGCTCCTCACTACAAGACAGACATTGAGGTGCTGGAGCATGTCCAAAGAAGGGCAACAAAGCTGGTGAAGGGTCTGGAGAGCAAGTCTTATGAGGAGCGGCTGAGGGAACTGGGGTTATTTAACCTGGAGAAGAGGAGGCTGAGAGGAGACCTTATCGCTCTCTACAACAACCTGAAAGGAGATTGTAGCAAGATGGGTGTTAGAATCATAGAATCGTTTTGGTTGGAAAAGACCTTTAAGATCATCAAGTCCAACTGTTAACCTAGCACTGCCAAGTCCAACCACTAAACTATGTCCCTGAGCACCACATCTATGCGTCTTTTAAATACCTCCAGGGACGGCGACTCAACCACTTCCCTGGGCAGCCTGTTCCACTGTTTGATAACCCTTTTAGTGAAGAAATTTTTCGTAATACCCAATCTAAACCTCCCCTGGTGCAACCTGAGGCCATTTCCTGTCATCCTATCACTTGTTACTTGGGGGAAGAGACCAACACCCACCTCACTACAATCTCCTTTTAGGTAGTTGTAGACAGCGATAAGGTCTCTCCCTGCTGGCCTCTTCTCCCAGAGAATACTTAAGGAAACTGGACATACATAAGTCCTTGTGCGCCCACAAGTTCTGAGGGAGCTGGCAACTGTCATTGTGAGGCCACTCTCGATAATCTTTTATCGATCATGACGACTGAGAGAAATGCCTGAAGAATGGAGGAAATGAAATGTCACCACCATCTTCAAGGAGCAAGAAGGGAAGTACTTGCCAGTCAGCCTCACCTTGATCTCTGGGAAGGTGTTGGAGCAGCTAATCCTGGAAATCATTTCCAGGCAAATGAAGGACGAGAAATTGATCAGAAGTAGTCAGCATGGCTTCCCCAAAGGGGAAGTCACACTTGACCACATTGATAAACTTCTACAGTAAAATGAATGTCGTGGTAGATGAGAGGAGAGCAACAGATATTGTCTATCTGGACTTCAGTAAGGCCTTTTACACTGTTGCCTATAACCGACTGGAAAGTAGCTTTGCAGGAAAAGACCTGGGGGTCCTGGTGGACACCAAGTTGAACATGAGCCACCAATGTGCCCTTGTGGCAAACAAAGCTAATGGTATCCTGAGCTGCGTTTGGCAAAGTATTGCCATCAGGTTGAGGGATGTGATCATTCCCCTCTACTCAGCACCAGTGAGGCCTATGTCTAGTTCTGGGCTCCCCAGTACAGGAGAGAGATGGACATACTGGAGACAGGCCAACAAAGGGCCATAAAGATGATTAGGGGAGTGGAAAAATCTCTCCTATGAGGAAAGGCTGAGAGAGCTGGGACTATTTAGCCTCAAGAGAAGGCTCAGGGTGGATCTCATCAACGTATATAAATACCTGAAGGGAGGGTTCAGAGAGGACAACTCTTTCAGTGGTGCCCAGCGACAGGAGAAGAGGCAATGGGCACAAACTGAAACACAGGAGGTTCCATCTGAACATCAGGAAACACGTTTACTGCGAGGGTGACTGAGCACTGGAACAGGTTGCTGTGACGGATTCACCCACTCTGACTGAGTGAACAGTACATCGGTTCAGGCATCACTGACAAGTAGGCCTGACTGAAATCAGCCTTGCTGTGCAAACCGTGAGAACTGTGCTAGGCCGCATCTTCTCAGGAATTAAGGAATCTAGGCCGTGTCTTATCAGGAGCTAACAGTACCAGCCCGAGCTGGGACTAGACAAAACTAAAACTGCTACAGCTGCACACCTGCACATACACCAAAGTGTGGGGGTTGACTATGAGTCAATCACTTTACGCTATATATATCTATAATGAGATAAGCAACATTTTTCATTAGGCCTAAAAGTATATTGTATACTAGCGACATTTTTATATATCCAACTATAGCTTAATTATTAGAAGTGTAGTAAGTAGTAGAGTGTTTGACCGCTGTCTAAATCATTGTTTAATCACTGTCTAAATTATCATTTAAATCATCATTTAAATCATTGTCAAATCATTGTCAAATCATTGTTAAATCACTATTTAACTAACATTCAATTATTGCTTAATCACCATTTGATTGCCATTTTATTTTCATTCAATCATCAATTAATTACCATTTGATCATAGTTTGATCATTAATAAAACCCTTTTAGTTAATCCCATAACTATGACTTCTCTTAATAATTCACCTGTGAGAGTTGCCCAGGGAGGTTGTGAAGTTTCCATCCTTGGAGATATTCAAAAGCCATCTGAACATAGTCTTGGGCAACTGGCTCTAGGTGGCCCTGCCTGAGCAGGAGGTTTGGACCAGATGACCTCTAGAGGTCCCTTCCAACCTCAAACATTCTGTGATTCTGTGAATGTGATTGACATTCAATCTTATCCTACAGTATTAAAAAGTAGTGGCAACTGTGTTGCACTTAGAGAACTGCAATCATTCTCTCAAACCAGAACTCAAGAAAGCCTTAAGTAATCAAATTACAAACTGGAAACCAAAAGTTAGTCATGTTACCTAAACAGTAAGCCAATTAATATGAACTTTATACAAAGAGACAAAAGGATATTAAGTCAAACGATATACAAAAGTAAAACACTCGTTAGGAAAATGGACTGTATCAGCATGTATTTACTACTAAACATTCAAAGGATACCCTTGTTGCAAAATAATAGAAAGGTAACTTCCCTTTCAGAGGAAAAAAAAGATCAGTATATTCACAATAATCCTCTTCTACTAATATGTTAAGTACAAACCTTACCCCCAGGTGCTTCACGAAGTAAATGTTATCCCTCTATGAATGAATGAAAAGAATGAGCTTTTCAGCTCATTCAATTAGAATATAAATATGTAAAAGAAGGAAACAATATGTAAGAATTCAGCCTCAATCTTTTCAGCATGGGAACTCAGTCTTTAAAGGACTAAAACTGACCTAACACTTTCACCACACTTGGTTTCCAAGTGAAACCAACAATCGCACGCACATACATACACAAATTCCATTTCTTTTTTTGATGGTGTACTGGGTTTACATGGCAAGGTTTTGGTAGCAGGAGGAGCTGCAGGGTTGGCCTCTGTGAGAAGACACCAGAAGCTGCCCTCATATCGGACAGAGCCAGTCCTAGCCAGCTCCAAGACAGAACCGCTGCTGGCCAAAGCTGAGACAATCAGTGAAGCTGGTGGTGCCTCTGTGATAACATATCTAAGAAAGGGTAAAAATAGCTGTGCAGCAACTGTGGGAGAGAGGAGTGAAAATATGTGAGAGAAACAGCCCTGCAGACACCAAGGTCAGTGAAGAAGGAGGGGGAGAAGGTGCTCCAGGAGCTGGAGCAGTTTCCCCAGCAGCCCGTGGAGAAGACCATGGTAAGGCAGGTTGTCCCTCTGCAGCCCATGGAGGACCACAGTGGAGCAGATATCCACCCTGCAGGCCATAGAGGACCCCACACCAGAGCAGGTGGATGTGCCCTGAAGGAAGCTGCAGCCCATGGAGACCCCATGCAGAAGGTTTTTTGGTGGGAACTAGGTCCCATGGAGGACCCATGCTGGAGTAGTCTGTTTCTGGACTGTACCTTGTGGAAAGGACCTATGCTGGAGCAGTTCTTGAGGAACTGCAGCCCGTGGGAGGGACCCATGATGGAGAAGTTTGTGAAGGACTGTATTCCGTGGGAGGGACCCCATGCTGGAACAGGGCAAGAGTGTGAGGAGGAAGTAGCGACAGAGACAAAGTGTGATGAACTGACCGCAACCCCCAATTCCCCATCACTCTGTGCTGCTCAGGGAGAGGATGTAGAACAGTGAAATTGAGCCTGTGAAGAAGTGGAGGTTGGGGGAAGGTGGTTTTGGTTTTGGTGTTTTTTTTCTAACTATCCTGCTCTGTTACAATTAATTGGCAATAAATTAATTTCTCCATGTCGAGTCTGTTTCACCCATGACAGTAACTGGTAAGTAATCTCCCTGTCCTTATCTCGACCCACGAGCTTTTCGTCGTATTTTCTCCCTGTATTTGGTTTACGTGGCAAGGTTTTTATAGTAGGAAGGGCTGCAGGGGTGGCTTCTGTGAGAAGATGCTAGAAGGTGCTTCTGTGTACTTTATAGCAAGTTCCAGCTAGCTCCAAGATGGACTCACCACTGGCCAATCAGCAGTGTTGGTAGTGAGTCTATGATAGCATATTTAAGAAAGGGTAAAAACCGCTGCGCAACAGCAGCTGTGAGAGAGAGGAGTGAGAAGATGTGAGAGAAACCACTATGCAGACACCAAGGTCAGTGAAGAAGGAGGGGGAAGAGGTGCTCCAGGTGCCAGAGCAGAGATTCCCCTGCAGCCGGTGGAGAAGACCATGGTGAGGCAAGCTGTCCCCCTGCAGCCCATGGAGGACCCTATGCCAGAGCAGGTGGATGTGCTCTGAACGAAGCTGTGACCTGTGGAGAGCCCGCGCTGGAGCAGGCTCCTGGCAGGAACTACGGCCCTGTGGAGAGGATCCTATGTCAGAGCAGGTTTTCTGGCAGGACCTGTGGCCCCATGGGGGACTCACACAGGAACAACCTGTTCCTGACAGACTTCAGTCAGTCATTAGCTGAGGGGAGCTGCTCCAGAGCTGGCCCGATCCACAGCAGAGCGGCACATCTTAGTGCACAGGGGATTTTTCCTGAGGCAGGGAAATGCCAGGGGAGCAGAGACACCGGTCAGGAGCCAGCAGCCTTTGTGGGAGACGGTGAGGCGGCATTGCCAGAGCAACGGCGGCCAACCTCACACCTACAAAAGGCAGCCCAAAGAGCACTAGCAACCAGGAGTGCTGCGAACAGAACAAGGAGCATCAGTTTGTGTGACAGTTTGTATGGGAGGGAGTGCAAGCACAGTGCCTCTTCGAAGGAGGGGCGTTACACTGGCCGAGTGGGAGACTTGAAGTACACATAACCCAGCAACCGGGCACTGTTCTGTGATCATCTGCAAAGGTCAAGGGCACCCATCCTACCTGACCCTCAAGGCAGAATGGTGGGTAATTGTCTGAGAGAAAAGGCTGCAGCTCCAGCTGGGGGATCTGCACCATCTACCCCAGTGGTGGCAAATTCCTTTACCCAGACAGAGCTGCCGAAGGGAAAGGCTGCAGTGCAGAACTCAGACTGCAGGAAGTGCCTAGACCTTTCTCCCCAGGGCAGGGATAGGTGGCAGACCTGCCTGCAAAAAGTGTGCCCAGGTGGAGGACCTCCTGCAGCAGGTGGCTGAGCTGCTTCCCCCGAAGCCTGAGGTGCCCTTGCAGAACCACTTCACCGCTCTGCAGACTGAAGAGGAAAGACCCGCCACATCATGAGAGACACTGGAGCTGAGTAAGGCAGCCCAATCTGCTCCCCATATAACAACCAGTGCAACTAAGAAAAGGCAACCGGTGAGAGTAGTAGTAGGCCACTCTCTTCCGAGAGGTACAGAGGCACCCATCTGCTGACCTGGCGCACTCTCTAGAGAAGTGTGCTGCTTACCAGGGACTCGTATCAGGGATGTCACTGAGAGACTACCAAGCCTCATACAGTCCACTGACTATTATCTGCTGCTGTTGTTTCACGTGGGCACCAGTGATATAGTCTGTACTAAGTTTGCGTGGCAAGGTTCTGGTAGCAGGGGAGCTACAGGGGTGGCTTCTGTGAGAAGCTGCTAGAAGCTTCCCCTATGTCTGACAGAGCCAATGCCAGCCAGCTCCAAGGCGAACCCACCAATGGCCAAGGCCGAGCCAATCAGCGACAATGGTAGTGCCTCTGTGATAACATATTTAAGAAGGGGGAAAAAAACCACCAAGAGCAATTGCAGCCAGAGAGAGGAATGAGAATATGTGAGAGGAACAACTCTGCAGACACCAAGGTCAGTGAATAAGGAGGGGGAGGAGGTGTTCCAGGAGCCGGAGCAGAGATTCCCCTGCAGCCCATGGAGAAGACCATGGTGAGGCAGGCTGTCCCTCTGCAGCCCATGGAGGTTAATGGTGGAGCAGATATCCACCCTGTAGCCTATGGAGGACCCCACACTGGAGCAGGTGGATGTGCCTGAAGGAGGCTGTGACCTGGTGGGAAGCCTGCATTGGAGCAGCTTTGTTGGCAGGACCTGTGACCCCATAGGGGATCCACGGTGGAGCAGTCTTTTCCTGAAGGGCTGCACTCCATGGAAGGGACTTATGTTGGAGCAGTTCGTGAAGAACTGCAGCCAGTGGGAAGGAGTCACATTGGAGAAGTTCATAGAGGACTGTCTCCCGTGGGAGGGACCCCACGCTGGAGCAGGGGAAGAGTGTGAGGAGTCCTCCCCCTGAGGAGGAAGGAGTGGCAGAAACAATGTGTGATAAACTGACCACAACCCCCATTCCCCATCCCCCCGTGCTGCTGGGGGGAGTAGGTAGAAAAAAATAAAAAAAATGGTTACAGGACTGGTTTCACAGCCAGGGGTTTTACTACTTAGACCATGGGACT
This sequence comes from Balearica regulorum gibbericeps, assembly GCF_011004875.1. NCBI lineage: Eukaryota > Metazoa > Chordata > Aves > Gruiformes > Gruidae > Balearica > Balearica regulorum. The sequence continues at coordinate 4,759,231 of NC_046219.1, read as the reverse complement.
CGCTTTGAGAAATCTGGTCTACTGGAGGCTGATGGGGTCTACCTGTCAGAGAAGGGGTAAAGCATCTTTGGTCATATGCTTGCCAAACTGGTGAAGAGGGCTTTAAACTGAAGTTGCCAGGAAAGGGGAACCTCAGTCCATCCTACTCCTACCAGTTTGATGCCAGTGCCGGCAATAGAAGCCCAGAGCCTGGACAGGGATCACAGGTCAGCAGGAGAGCACCTGAAGTGCAGCACAAAGGAATTCCAGCCACTCCAGCCAGTCAGTCAGCTTCATCAGGGGCACAACTTAAATGCCTCTATGCAAACACACATAGCATGGGGAATAAACAAGAGGAGTTGGAGACGTGCGCATGCCTGCAGGGCTATGATCTTATTGGCATCACGGAGCCGTGGTGGGATGGCTCCTATGACTGGAGTGTTAGAATGGAAGGATACAGGCTCTTTAGGAAGGACAGGCAGGGGAGATGGGGAGGGGGTGCTGCCCTGGTCCTCATGGGGGACCTCAAACTCCCCAATATCTGTTGTAGGTACAACACAGCAGGGCACAAGCAATCCAGGAGGTTCCTCCTGGAATGCGTTGATGATAACTTCTTTCTCCAAGTGATAGAGGAGCCCACGAGGAGAGGTGCCATGCTGGACCTTGTTCTCACCAACAAGGAGGGGCTGGTGGGGAATGTGAAGCTCAAGGGCAGCCTTGGCTGCAGTGACCACGAAATGACGGAGTTCAAGATCCTCAGGGCAGCGAGGCAGGCGCACAGCAAGCTCACTACCCTGGACTTCAGGAGAGCAGACTTTGGCCTCTTCAGGGATCTGCTTGGTAGAATACCATGGGACAAAGCCCTGGAGGGAAGAGGGGCCCAAGACAGCTGGCTAATATTCAAGGGTCACCTCCTCCAAGCTCAGCAGCGATGCATCCCAACAAAGAGGAAGACAAGCAAAAACACCAAGAGGCCCCCATGGATGAACAAGGAGCTCCTGGGCAAAGTCAAACAAAAAAAGGAAGCCTACAGAGGGTGGAGGCAAGGGCAGGTAGCCTGGGAGAAATACAGAGAAATTGTCCGAGCAGCCAGGGATCAGGATAGGAAAGCGAAAGCCCTGATAGAATTAAATCTGGCCAAGGAGGTCCACAAAGATGATCAGAGGGCTGGAGCACCTCTCCTATGAAGACAGGCTGAGAGAGTTGGGGTTGTTCAGCCTGGAGAAGAGAAGGCTCTTGGGAGACCTTATAGCAGCCTTCTGGTACCTGAAGGGGACCTATAATAAAGCTGGAGAGGGACTTTTTACAAGGACATGTAGTAATAGGAAAAGGGGTAATGGCTTTAAGCTGAAATTCGGTAGATTTAGATTAGATATTAGGAAGAAATTTTTTACAATGAGGTTGGTGAGTCTTGTGGTTTTGCCCCAGTTGGCACCTGAGCACCACACAGACGCTCACTCACTCTCCCCTGGTGGGACAGGGGAGAGAATTGGAAGAGTGAAAGTGAGAAAACTCGTGGGTTGAGATAAAGACGGCTTAATGAGTAAAGCAAAAGCAATGCACGCAAGCAAAGCAAGACAAGGAATTCATTTACTACTTCCCATTGGCAGGCAGGTGTTCAGCCATCTCCAGAAAAGCAGGGCTCCATCATGCACAATGGTTACTCGGGAAGACAAAACATTATCACTCCGAATGCTGCCGCCCCCTTCCTTCCTCTTCCCATAGCCCCTTATATTCTGAGCATGATGTCATATGGTATGGAATATCCCTTTGGTCAGTTTGGGTCACCTGTCCTGGCTGTGTCCCCTCCCAATTTGTTGTGCACCCCCAACCATCCCGCTGTGGGGGTGGTGTGAGAAGCAGAAAAGGCCATGACTCTTTCTAAGTACTGCTCAACAACAACAAAAACATCTCCATGTTATCAACACTTTTCAGCACAAATCCAAAACCTAATCCCATACTAGCTGCTATGAAGAAAATTAACTCTCTCAACTGTAACCAGGACATCATCCACCCCTTATTCCATACCATTTACATCATGCTTAGGTCCCACACAATTTAATACATCCTCATTAACCACCACTCCCCTTCACATCCTTTGATATAATATGCTGTTATCATTCCCTTAGTCTATGGACCGCCTCTGTAAAATACCCACAAAATGTCCATTGAGTTCATTTAGTCCATGACTTTGGTCTCCATCTGTTATGGTGGTCACTCAAGACAGGAGAGGTGGTGTGATGCGTGGAGTTACTGTGCTCCAAAGCCAGCTCAGGTCAGGTCCACTGCTGCACTTGCACTGCTTCTTGTAAGGTTTGTTCTCCATTGTTTCAGGTGGTTCCTGCTACAGTCATTCCTATAACATGCAACTCAAATCATGGGTTACAACAATTTAAAGGTATTTCCATTACAATCTCCACCCCTGGTCCCTTTGGGCCAGACCATCAAGTTTACCATTGCAATGAACTCCTCCCTTTGCTCCTAGCCTGGCTAGCAACAAGGGGTTCCTGCTATAGTAATTTCCATAACATGCAACTCAAATCACGGGTTACAACAATTTAAAGGTATTTCCATTACAATCTCCACCTCTGGTCCCTTTGGACCAGACGATCGGGTTTAACATTGCAATGAACACCTCCCATTGCCCCTGCTCCGGCTTGGACTTATCCACAGACCACAGTCCCTTAGGGGACGTACCTGCTCCAAGTGGAACCTTATCTGTGAGTCTCTCCAAGGGTATACCTGCTGTGGCACAGACTTATTCACAGCCACAGTTGCTCTGAGGTGCACCTTCTCCAGCGTGGTCTTCTCCATGGGCCACAATGCCTTCAGAGATATACTTGCTCCAGCATGGCCTTACCCACAGCCACAGTCACTTCAGTACCTTCAGAAATAAACCTGCCCTGTCATGGGCTCGTCCATGGCCACACACTTTGAGGTTCTCTAGCATGATCCCATGTACAGCCACAGATGCTTTGAGAGATGCTTTGAGGTGTACCTTCTGCAGCGTGGACTTATCCTTGGTGTTGTCCCAAAAGTGGGATCATTTACCCGGTGTGCAGTACGCCAATATACACACAGAGCAGAGGTAGTTTATTTATTTCATGTCTGCGCAGAGATGGATGCTAGGTGGCAATTCCACAAAGCTACCACACTACACACAATCTACCACATATTTATCTCGTTACAGGATTAGAAAAACCGGCCTAAATTTACGCTAATTGGTTATTAATTACCACATCATCTACTATTGGTCAAGCATATTTAAATTAGCATGCATGCTCCTTGAGGGGGTGTGGGGGGTGTAATTTGCATAGTCCTTTAATTGGGTGGGCGGTCGAGATCTTCCCCCAGCCACCTTTCCCTTTCCCCTAGTTACTGCTGATTTTTGTTGACTTCAGGCCTCCCTGGCAATCGTCCAGCTCTTGGTGCCTTCTGGGGCAGGATGTTTCCTCTTTATCAGTTTTTCAGCTCTCCTTCAAGGATACTCTTTAGCAAAGCATGCTTTTTATCAGTCCTTCGGCTCTTCTTCAAAGGTATAGTCGGCAGCAAAGCAAGTAGTGCATTTAACCCTAACTTAAACAGTGTCTAAGCACTAACCCAAACACATTTCTGTCCCTGCAAAGTGGAAAATTCTACTTTTCACAGTCCCTCCAGAGGTATATCTGCTGTGGCACAGACATAACCATGGCCACAGATGCTTTGAGATATTCCTGCTCTGGTGTGGACTTATCCACAGCCACAGATGCTTCAAGGTGTCCTGCTCCCACATGGACTCATCCACAGGTCACAGTCCCTTAGACTCGAGTTCACAATGGAGTTCCAGCCTGTCCAGTAGAGCAGCACAGAAACGGCAGCGATGCTCTGGCCATCTGCCAGCCCAGGTGCATCACCATTGCTGTTATCAAAACATTCCCAGGCACAGCAGAGTAAGATGATAAGCAGTACAGCAAGCAGCGAAAGCAAAAAGCAGCCACTAATGAGCACTAGACGCTACTATACTGTAAGGCAAGCAAGCCCCATGGCAAGCACAGGAGCCTGTGGTTTTACCCCAGCCGGCAGCTGAGCACCACACAGCCGCTTGCTACTGTAACCGTGGGATAGGGACCGTGAAACAGAAACTATAGAATCAGGTTGAGATAATTAGTTTGTAACCAAGGTAATACGTAATGAAGCTAATTGACCGTGGCAATGTACAATGCGGCTATGTTCCATGTACAGTCCCTACCAAACTGAACAATAGGCTTGGAGATATTAATCTTATGAAGTCGTTATGGACAGGTGCATCCACAGCAAGGGTACTGCGCATGCCCACAAGAAGAGGGTCACCCAGCGAACACGGGTGCGAGACCACTGACGACCACCAGAGACCCTTGAGGACCACCGACTCAAATCGCTGAGCATGCGCGATGGGGAGGAGAATATGGAAATGGATTCTGAGAAATGATTATCATAGGACTGCCCTTCCTGAGAAAAACGATGAATATGTATGTTTTGATCCTACATAACCTGTGTGTTGGTGATCACCTGGCATGCACGTTGGGTGGAGCTGTTTCCCCCGTGCATCCAGCGCTGCAATAAAGAATGCCTGCCTTTTAACACTACATTGGTGTTACGAGGTTTATTCCCGGGTTTCAGTGACACTACTATGAAGAAAATTAACGCGATCTCAGCTGAAACCAGGACAGTGAGGCACTGGAAGAGGTTGACCAGAGAAGTTGTGGATGCCTCCTCCCTAGAAGTGTTCAAGGCTAGGTTGAATGGGGCTTTGAGCAACCTGGTCTAGTGGAAAGTGTTCCTGACCATGGCAGGGGGATTTATACAAGATGATCTTTAAGGTCTCTCCCAACCGAAACCATTCTATGATTCTCTGATTAATAATGTCCTGGTTCTGGCAAGGATAGAGAATGTGAATATCTCCCTTGCTGTCCCAGTTGCCCCTATACACAAAAAGAAATACACAAGGAAATCGGTTTGCTTAGTGAAGGATGATGATGAACCGGGACCATCACGAGAACAGGAAGAAGAGCCAGAACCAGAAGCGATCACTCGATCCCTGTCCCTGAGTGAGCTGCGAGATATGCGGAAAGATTTCAGCCGCCTTCCAGGGGAGACCGCGAACGCAGGCTTCCACTACCGTAAATTATGCAGTCAAGACTGACGTGGTTTAGCCCCAGCTGGCAGCTGAGCACCAGGCAGCTGAGCACCACGTGCTGCTCGCTCACCCCTCCCCCGGCGGGATGGGGAGGAGAACGGAAAAACAAGGGCAAAGCCTCGAGGGTTGGGATAAGGGCAGTTTACTGGGACAGCAAGGGAGAGGGAGAACAATCAACAACAGTGCTGATAACAGATATTCACAATGGGTGATAACAGAAAACGATTTACCGATCCTAGGACTGACCGACCGACCAACCAGACGCTCAGCCCGTCCCGCAGCCACACTGCACCTGCCCCTGCCCGACTAGCCCCCTTTTATGGTGAGCATGACGTCACATGGTATGGAATAGCCCCCGGCCAGCTTGGCTCACCTGTCCTGGCTCCTTTTGAAAGTAACTCTATCCTTGCCAGAACCAGGACATTATTAATCAGAGAATCATAGAATGGTTTCGGTTGGGAGAGACCTTAAAGATCATCTTGTATAAATCCCCCTGCCATGGTCAGGAACACTTTCCACTAGACCAGGTTGCTCAAAGCCCCATTCAACCTAGCCTTGAACACTTCTAGGGAGGAGGCATCCACAACTTCTCTGGTCAACCTCTTCCAGTGCCTCACTGTCCTGGTTTCAGCTGAGATCGCGTTAATTTTCTTCATAGTAGTGTCACTGAAACCCGGGAATAAACCTCGTAACACCAATGTAGTGTTAAAAGGCAGGCATTCTTTATTGCAGCGCTGGATGCACGGGGGAAACAGCTCCACCCAACGTGCATGCCAGGTGATCACCAACACACAGGTTATGTAGGATCAAAACATACATATTCATCGTTTTTCTCAGGAAGGGCAGTCCTATGATAATCATTTCTCAGAATCCATTTCCATATTCTCCTCCCCATCGCGCATGCTCAGCGATTTGAGTCGGTGGTCCTCAAGGGTCTCTGGTGGTCGTCAGTGGTCTCGCACCCGTGTTCGCTGGGTGACCCTCTTCTTGTGGGCATGCGCAGTACCCTTGCTGTGGATGCACCTGTCCATAACGACTTCATAAGATTAATATCTCCAAGCCTATTGTTCAGTTTGGTAGGGACTGTACATGGAACATAGCCGCATTGTACATTGCCACGGTCAATTAGCTTCATTACGTATTACCTTGGTTACAAACTAATTATCTCAACCTGATTCTATAGTTTCTGTTTCACGGTCCCTATCCCACGGTTACAGTAGCAAGCGGCTGTGTGGTGCTCAGCTGCCGGCTGGGGTAAAACCACAGGCTCCTGTGCTTGCCATGGGGCTTGCTTGCCTTACAGTATAGTAGCGTCTAGTGCTCATTAGTGGCTGCTTTTTGCTTTCGCTGCTTGCTGTACTGCTTATCATCTTACTCTGCTGTGCCTGGGAATGTTTTGATAACAGCAATGGTGATGCACCTGGGCTGGCAGATGGCCAGAGCATCGCTGCCGTTTCTGTGCTGCTCTACTGGACAGGCTGGAACTCCATTGTGAACTCGAGTCTAAGGGACTGTGACCTGTGGATGAGTCCATGTGGGAGCAGGACACCTTGAAGCATCTGTGGCTGTGGATAAGTCCACACCAGAGCAGGAATATCTCAAAGCATCTGTGGCCATGGTTATGTCTGTGCCACAGCAGATATACCTCTGGAGGGACTGTGAAAAGTAGAATTTTCCACTTTGCAGGGACAGAAATGTGTTTGGGTTAGTGCTTAGACACTGTTTAAGTTAGGGTTAAATGCACTACTTGCTTTGCTGCCGACTATACCTTTGAAGAAGAGCCGAAGGACTGATAAAAAGCATGCTTTGCTAAAGAGTATCCTTGAAGGAGAGCTGAAAAACTGATAAAGAGGAAACATCCTGCCCCAGAAGGCACCAAGAGCTGGACGATTGCCAGGGAGGCCTGAAGTCAACAAAAATCAGCAGTAACTAGGGGAAAGGGAAAGGTGGCTGGGGGAAGATCTCGACCGCCCACCCAATTAAAGGACTATGCAAATTACACCCCCCACACCCCCTCAAGGAGCATGCATGCTAATTTAAATATGCTTGACCAATAGTAGATGATGTGGTAATTAATAACCAATTAGCGTAAATTTAGGCCGGTTTTTCTAATCCTGTAACGAGATAAATATGTGGTAGATTGTGTGTAGTGTGGTAGCTTTGTGGAATTGCCACCTAGCATCCATCTCTGCGCAGACATGAAATAAATAAACTACCTCTGCTCTGTGTGTATATTGGCGTACTGCACACCGGGTAAATGATCCCACTTTTGGGACAACACCAAGGATAAGTCCACGCTGCAGAAGGTACACCTCAAAGCATCTCTCAAAGCATCTGTGGCTGTACATGGGATCATGCTAGAGAACCTCAAAGTGTGTGGCCATGGACGAGCCCATGACAGGGCAGGTTTATTTCTGAAGGTACTGAAGTGACTGTGGCTGTGAGTAAGGCCATGCTGGAGCAGGTATATCTCTGAAGGCATCGTGGCCCATGGAGAAGGCCACACTGGAACAAGTGCACCTCAGAGCAACTGTGGCTGTGAGTAAGTCTGTGCCACAGCAGGTATACCCTTGGAGAGACTCACAGATAAGGTTCCACTTGGAGCAGGTACGTCCCCTAAGGGACTGTGGTCTGTGGATATACCCAGGACGGAGCGGGGCAAGGGGAGGCGTTCATTGCAAGGTTAAGCCTGATGGTCTGGCCCAAAGGGACTGGGGGTGGAGATTGTAATAGAAATACCTTTAAATTGTTGTAACCCGTGATTTGAGTTGCATGTTATGGAAATTACTATAGCAGGAACCCCTTGTTGCTAGCCAGGCTAGGAGCAAAGGGAGGAGTTCATTGCAATGGTAAACTTGATGGTCTGGCCCAAAGGGACTGGGGGTGGAGATTGTAATAGAAATGACTTTAAATTGTTGTAACACATGATTTGAGTTGCATGTTATAGGAATGACTGTAGCAGGAACCACCTGAAACAATGGAGAACAAACCTTACAAGAAGCAGTGCAAGTGCAGCAGTGGACCTGACCTGAGCTGGCTTTGGAGCACAGTAACTCCACGCATCACACCACCTCTCCTGTCTTGAGTGACCACCATAACAGATGGAGACCAAAGTCATGGACTAAATGAACTCAATGGACATTTTGTGGGTATTTTACAGAGGCGGTCCATAGACTAAGGGAATGATAACAGCATATTATATCAAAGGATGTGAAGGGGAGTGGTGGTTAATGAGGATGTATTAAATTGTGTGGGACCTAAGCATGATGTAAATGGTATGGAATAAGGGGTGGATGATGTCCTGGTTACAGTTGAGAGAGTTAATTTTCTTCATAGCAGCTAGTATGGGATTAGGTTTTGGATTTGTGCTGAAAAGTGTTGATAACATGGAGATGTTTTTGTTGTTGTTGAGCAGTACTTAGAAAGAGTCATGGCCTTTTCTGCTTCTCACACCACCCCCACAGCGGGATGGTTGGGGGTGCACAACAAATTGGGAGGGGACACAGCCAGGACAGGTGACCCAAACTGACCAAAGGGATATTCCATACCATATGACATCATGCTCAGAATATAAGGGGCTATGGGAAGAGGAAGGAAGGGGGCGGCAGCATTCGGAGTGATAATGTTTTGTCTTCCCGAGTAACCATTGTGCATGATGGAGCCCTGCTTTTCTGGAGATGGCTGAACACCTGCCTGCCAATGGGAAGTAGTAAATGAATTCCTTGTCTTGCTTTGCTTGCGTGCATTGCTTTTGCTTTACTCATTAAGCCGTCTTTATCTCAACCCACGAGTTTTCTCACTTTCACTCTTCCAATTCTCTCCCCTGTCCCACCAGGGGAGAGTGAGTGAGCGTCTGTGTGGTGCTCAGGTGCCAACTGGGGCAAAACCACAAGACTCACCAACCTCATTGTAAAAAATTTCTTCCTAATATCTAATCTAAATCTACCGAATTTCAGCTTAAAGCCATTACCCCTTTTCCTATTACTACATGTCCTTGTAAAAAGTCCCTCTCCAGCTTTATTATAGGTCCCCTTCAGGTACCAGAAGGCTGCTATAAGGTCTCCCAAGAGCCTTCTCTTCTCCAGGCTGAACAACCCCAACTCTCTCAGCCTGTCTTCATAGGAGAGGTGCTCCAGCCCTCTGATCATCTTTGTGGACCTCCTTGGCCAGATTTAATTCTATCAGGGCTTTCGCTTTCCTATCCTGATCCCTGGCTGCTCGGACAATTTCTCTGTATTTCTCCCAGGCTACCTGCCCTTGCCTCCACCCTCTGTAGGCTTCCTTTTTTTGTTTGACTTTGCCCAGGAGCTCCTTGTTCATCCATGGGGGCCTCTTGGTGTTTTTGCTTGTCTTCCTCTTTGTTGGGATGCATCGCTGCTGAGCTTGGAGGAGGTGACCCTTGAATATTAGCCAGCTGTCTTGGGCCCCTCTTCCCTCCAGGGCTTTGTCCCATGGTATTCTACCAAGCAGATCCCTGAAGAGGCCAAAGTCTGCTCTCCTGAAGTCCAGGGTAGTGAGCTTGCTGTGCGCCTGCCTCGCTGCCCTGAGGATCTTGAACTCCGTCATTTCGTGGTCACTGCAGCCAAGGCTGCCCTTGAGCTTCACATTCCCCACCAGCCCCTCCTTGTTGGTGAGAACAAGGTCCAGCATGGCACCTCTCCTCGTGGGCTCCTCTATCACTTGGAGAAAGAAGTTATCATCAACGCATTCCAGGAGGAACCTCCTGGATTGCTTGTGCCCTGCTGTGTTGTACCTACAACAGATATTGGGGAGTTTGAGGTCCCCCATGAGGACCAGGGCAGCACCCCCTCCCCATCTCCCCTGCCTGTCCTTCCTAAAGAGCCTGTATCCTTCCATTCTAACACTCCAGTCATAGGAGCCATCCCACCACGGCTCCGTGATGCCAATAAGATCATAGCCCTGCAGGCATGCGCACGTCTCCAACTCCTCTTGTTTATTCCCCATGCTATGTGTGTTTGCATAGAGGCATTTAAGTTGTGCCCCTGATGAAGCTGACTGACTGGCTGGAGTGGCTGGAATTCCTTTGTGCTGCACTTCAGGTGCTCTCCTGCTGACCTGTGATCCCTGTCCAGGCTCTGGGCTTCTATTGCCGGCACTGGCATCAAACTGGTAGGAGTAGGATGGACTGAGGTTCCCCTTTCCTGGCAACTTCAGTTTAAAGCCCTCTTCACCAGTTTGGCAAGCATATGACCAAAGATGCTTTACCCCTTCTCTGACAGGTAGACCCCATCAGCCTCCAGTAGACCAGATTTCTCAAAGCGAGTCCCATGGTCTAAGTAGTAAAACCCCTGGCTGTGAAACCAGTCCTGTAACCATTTTTTTTATTTTTTTCTACCTACTCCCCCCAGCAGCACGGGGGGATGGGGAATGGGGGTTGTGGTCAGTTTATCACACATTGTTTCTGCCACTCCTTCCTCCTCAGGGGGAGGACTCCTCACACTCTTCCCCTGCTCCAGCGTGGGGTCCCTCCCACGGGAGACAGTCCTCTATGAACTTCTCCAATGTGACTCCTTCCCACTGGCTGCAGTTCTTCACGAACTGCTCCAACATAAGTCCCTTCCATGGAGTGCAGCCCTTCAGGAAAAGACTGCTCCACCGTGGATCCCCTATGGGGTCACAGGTCCTGCCAACAAAGCTGCTCCAATGCAGGCTTCCCACCAGGTCACAGCCTCCTTCAGGCACATCCACCTGCTCCAGTGTGGGGTCCTCCATAGGCTACAGGGTGGATATCTGCTCCACCATTAACCTCCATGGGCTGCAGAGGGACAGCCTGCCTCACCATGGTCTTCTCCATGGGCTGCAGGGGAATCTCTGCTCCGGCTCCTGGAACACCTCCTCCCCCTCCTTATTCACTGACCTTGGTGTCTGCAGAGTTGTTCCTCTCACATATTCTCATTCCTCTCTCTGGCTGCAATTGCTCTTGGTGGTTTTTTTCCCCCTTCTTAAATATGTTATCACAGAGGCACTACCATTGTCGCTGATTGGCTCGGCCTTGGCCATTGGTGGGTTCGCCTTGGAGCTGGCTGGCATTGGCTCTGTCAGACATAGGGGAAGCTTCTAGCAGCTTCTCACAGAAGCCACCCCTGTAGCTCCCCTGCTACCAGAACCTTGCCACGCAAACTTAGTACAGACTATATCACTGGTGCCCACGTGAAACAACAGCAGCAGATAATAGTCAGTGGACTGTATGAGGCTTGGTAGTCTCTCAGTGACATCCCTGATACGAGTCCCTGGTAAGCAGCACACTTCTCTAGAGAGTGCGCCAGGTCAGCAGATGGGTGCCTCTGTACCTCTCGGAAGAGAGTGGCCTACTACTACTCTCACCGGTTGCCTTTTCTTAGTTGCACTGGTTGTTATATGGGGAGCAGATTGGGCTGCCTTACTCAGCTCCAGTGTCTCTCATGATGTGGCGGGTCTTTCCTCTTCAGTCTGCAGAGCGGTGAAGTGGTTCTGCAAGGGCACCTCAGGCTTCGGGGGAAGCAGCTCAGCCACCTGCTGCAGGAGGTCCTCCACCTGGGCACACTTTTTGCAGGCAGGTCTGCCACCTATCCCTGCCCTGGGGAGAAAGGTCTAGGCACTTCCTGCAGTCTGAGTTCTGCACTGCAGCCTTTCCCTTCGGCAGCTCTGTCTGGGTAAAGGAATTTGCCACCACTGGGGTAGATGGTGCAGATCCCCCAGCTGGAGCTGCAGCCTTTTCTCTCAGACAATTACCCACCATTCTGCCTTGAGGGTCAGGTAGGATGGGTGCCCTTGACCTTTGCAGATGATCACAGAACAGTGCCCGGTTGCTGGGTTATGTGTACTTCAAGTCTCCCACTCGGCCAGTGTAACGCCCCTCCTTCGAAGAGGCACTGTGCTTGCACTCCCTCCCATACAAACTGTCACACAAACTGATGCTCCTTGTTCTGTTCGCAGCACTCCTGGTTGCTAGTGCTCTTTGGGCTGCCTTTTGTAGGTGTGAGGTTGGCCGCCGTTGCTCTGGCAATGCCGCCTCACCGTCTCCCACAAAGGCTGCTGGCTCCTGACCGGTGTCTCTGCTCCCCTGGCATTTCCCTGCCTCAGGAAAAATCCCCTGTGCACTAAGATGTGCCGCTCTGCTGTGGATCGGGCCAGCTCTGGAGCAGCTCCCCTCAGCTAATGACTGACTGAAGTCTGTCAGGAACAGGTTGTTCCTGTGTGAGTCCCCCATGGGGCCACAGGTCCTGCCAGAAAACCTGCTCTGACATAGGATCCTCTCCACAGGGCCGTAGTTCCTGCCAGGAGCCTGCTCCAGCGCGGGCTCTCCACAGGTCACAGCTTCGTTCAGAGCACATCCACCTGCTCTGGCATAGGGTCCTCCATGGGCTGCAGGGGGACAGCTTGCCTCACCATGGTCTTCTCCACCGGCTGCAGGGGAATCTCTGCTCTGGCACCTGGAGCACCTCTTCCCCCTCCTTCTTCACTGACCTTGGTGTCTGCATAGTGGTTTCTCTCACATCTTCTCACTCCTCTCTCTCACAGCTGCTGTTGCGCAGCGGTTTTTACCCTTTCTTAAATATGCTATCATAGACTCACTACCAACACTGCTGATTGGCCAGTGGTGAGTCCATCTTGGAGCTAGCTGGAACTTGCTATAAAGTACACAGAAGCACCTTCTAGCATCTTCTCACAGAAGCCACCCCTGCAGCCCTTCCTACTATAAAAACCTTGCCACGTAAACCAAATACAGGGAGAAAATACGACGAAAAGCTCGTGGGTCGAGATAAGGACAGGGAGATTACTTACCAGTTACTGTCATGGGTGAAACAGACTCGACATGGAGAAATTAATTTATTGCCAATTAATTGTAACAGAGCAGGATAGTTAGAAAAAAAACACCAAAACCAAAACCACCTTCCCCCAACCTCCACTTCTTCACAGGCTCAATTTCACTGTTCTACATCCTCTCCCTGAGCAGCACAGAGTGATGGGGAATTGGGGGTTGCGGTCAGTTCATCACACTTTGTCTCTGTCGCTACTTCCTCCTCACACTCTTGCCCTGTTCCAGCATGGGGTCCCTCCCACGGAATACAGTCCTTCACAAACTTCTCCATCATGGGTCCCTCCCACGGGCTGCAGTTCCTCAAGAACTGCTCCAGCATAGGTCCTTTCCACAAGGTACAGTCCAGAAACAGACTACTCCAGCATGGGTCCTCCATGGGACCTAGTTCCCACCAAAAAACCTTCTGCATGGGGTCTCCATGGGCTGCAGCTTCCTTCAGGGCACATCCACCTGCTCTGGTGTGGGGTCCTCTATGGCCTGCAGGGTGGATATCTGCTCCACTGTGGTCCTCCATGGGCTGCAGAGGGACAACCTGCCTTACCATGGTCTTCTCCACAGGCTGCTGGGGAAACTGCTCCAGCTCCTGGAGCACCTTCTCCCCCTCCTTCTTCACTGACCTTGGTGTCTGCAGGGCTGTTTCTCTCACATATTTTCACTCCTCTCTCCCACAGTTGCTGCACAGCTATTTTTACCCTTTCTTAGATATGTTATCACAGAGGCACCACCAGCTTCACTGATTGTCTCAGCTTTGGCCAGCAGCGGTTCTGTCTTGGAGCTGGCTAGGACTGGCTCTGTCCGATATGAGGGCAGCTTCTGGTGTCTTCTCACAGAGGCCAACCCTGCAGCTCCTCCTGCTACCAAAACCTTGCCATGTAAACCCAGTACACCATCAAAAAAAGAAATGGAATTTGTGTATGTATGTGCGTGCGATTGTTGGTTTCACTTGGAAACCAAGTGTGGTGAAAGTGTTAGGTCAGTTTTAGTCCTTTAAAGACTGAGTTCCCATGCTGAAAAGATTGAGGCTGAATTCTTACATATTGTTTCCTTCTTTTACATATTTATATTCTAATTGAATGAGCTGAAAAGCTCATTCTTTTCATTCATTCATAGAGGGATAACATTTACTTCGTGAAGCACCTGGGGGTAAGGTTTTGAGGTGGTTTAGCCCCAGCCGCTCGCTCACCCCTCCCCCGGCGGGATGGGGAGGAGAACGGAAAAACAACGGCAAAGCCTGGAGGGTTGGGATAAGGGCAGTTTACTGGGACAGCAAGGGAGAGGGAGAACAATCAACAACAGTGCTGATAACAGATAGTAACAATGGTGATAACAGAGAACGATTTTACCGATCCGATGACCGACCGACCGGACGCTCGACCCGTCCCGGAGCCACGCCGACACGCCGAACCCGCCCCTCCCCGCCTGGCCCCCTTTTATGGGGAGCATGATGTCACATGGTATGGAATAGCCCCCGGCCAGCTTGGCTCACCTGTCCTGGCTCCTTGGGAAATTAACTCTATCCTTGCCAGAACCAGGACATTATCCACCCCTTATTCCATACCATCTACGTCATGCCCAGATTATTTTACAGAACTCATTGCCTTACTCTATGGGCTATTGCTCTAAAATGTCTGTCGAGTTCATTTAGTCCAGGGTTCTGGGTTCCATCTGCCATTACAGTCTCTCAGAGCAGGAGCAATGGTGCGTGCAGCTGGATTGTTGCACGCTGCATCCGGAGTCTTCACAGCCGGTGTATCTGGTATGGTCCATGCTCACAGTCTGGATGCCAAAGATGTGATTTTTCGATGAAGTTTCTGGGCACCAGTTGAAGGCAGTTCTAGTTCCATCATCGTGGCACTTTGCTCAGTTTCAAAGTCCATCCTTCATTAGTTTTGGGTGATTCTTATGGTCATACCATTGATACAGTATATCGCTATTAATATCATGCAATTTAATTTATTGGCTATTCTCACCCAAAAACAAATCCCCTTGGGGTACACACCGGACTTCCCCATCTTTTCTCATCACCCACCAAGTGCACCCTGGTCCCTGAGCAAAAGCAATCCCGCAGATGGGCTTGCCTTTGCTTGAAGCAGGGATAACCCAAACTGTTTTACCCAACATATTTTTCATGTGCACTACAGGAACTTTATCTCCTTCTACTGGGCGTGGGAATTTTGACTGTGCAGGGCCAGCTCGATTGGCAGATCCCCTAGTGTTAACTAACCAGGTGGCCTTTGCTAAATGCGTATCCCAGTGTTTGAGAGTCCCACCACCCATTGCCCTCAGGGTGGTTTTTAGCAGCCCATTACACCTTTCAACTTTCCCAGAGGCTGGCGCATGATAGGGGATGTGATACACCCACTCAATACCATGCTCTTTGGCCCAGGTATCTATGAGGTTGTTCCGAAAATGAGTCCCGTTGTCTGACTCAATTCTCTCTGGGGTGCCATGTCGCCACAGGACTTGCTTTTCAAGACCCAGAATAGTGTTCCGGGCAGTGGCATGGGGCACAGGATATGTTTCTAGCCACCCAGTGGTTGCTTCCACCATTGTGAGGACATAACGCTTGCCTTGGCGGGTTTGTGGGAGCGTGATGTAGTCGATTTGCCATGCTTCCCCATATTTATATTTCAGCCATCGGCCTCCATACCACAGAGGCTTTACCCGCTTGGCTTGCTTGATTGCAGCGCATGTTTCACATTGATGGATGACCTGTGAGATGGCGTCCATGCTCAAGTCCACCCCTCGATCACGGGCCCATCTATATGTCGCATCTCTTCCTTGATGACCTGAAGTGTCATGGGCCCACCGAGCTAGAAATAATTCACCCTTACGCTGCCAGTCCAAATCCACCTGAGCCACTTCAATCTTGGCAGCCTGATCTACCTGCTGGTTGTTCTGATGTTCCTCAGTGGCCCGACTCTTGGGTACATGGGCATCTACATGACGTACCTTTACAATCAGCTTCTCTAGCCGGGCAGCAATATCTTGCCACAGTGGGGCAGCCCAGATGGGTTTGCCTCTGAGCTGCCAGTTGCTCCGCTTCCACTGCTGTAACCACCCCCACAGGGCATTGGCCACCATCCATGAGTCAGTGTAGAGGTACAGCGTTGGCCACTTTTCTCTTTCAGCAATGTCTAGAGCCAGCTGGATGGCTTTCACCTCTGCAAACTGGCTCGATTCACCTTCTCCTTCAGCAGCTTCTGCAACTCGCCGTGTAGGACTCCATACAGCGGCCTTCCACCTTCGATGCTTTCCCACAATGCGACAGGACCCATCAGTGAAGAGGGCATATGGTTTCTCATCTTCTGGTAGTTTATTATACGGTGGGGCTTCTTCAGCACGTGTCACCTCCTCCTCTGGCGACATTCCGAAATCTTTCCCTTCTGGCCAGTCTGTGATCACTTCCAGAATCCCTGGACGATTGGGGCTTCCTATTCTAGCCCGTTGTGTGATCAGCGCAACCCACTTACTCCACGTAGCATCGGTTGCATGATGTGTAGAAGGAGCCCTCTCTTTGAACATCCAACCCAGCACTGGGAGTCGGGGTGCCAAGAGGAGCTGTGCTTCAGTGCCAATCACCTCTGAAGCAGCTCGAACCCCTTCGTAGGCTGCCAATATCTCCTTTTCTGTTGGAGTGTAGCGGGCCTCGGATCCTCTATATCCCCGGCTCCAAAACCCCAGAGGTCGACCTCGAGTCTCCCCTGGTGCTTTCTGCCAGAGACTCCAGGTAGGGCCATTCTCCCCGGCTGCGGTGTACAGCACATTTTTTACATCTGGTCCTGCCCGGACTGGCCCAAGAGCTACAGCATGAACTATTTCTTGTTTAATCTGTTCGAAAGCTTGTCGTTGCTCAGGGCCCCATTTGAAATCATTCTTCTTCCGGGTTACATGGTAGAGAGGGCTTACTATCAAACTGTAATTCGGAATGTGCATTCGCCAGAAACCCACAACACCTAAGAAGGCCTGTGTCTCCTTTTTGTTGGTTGGTGGGGACATGGCTGCTATTTTGTTGATAATATCCATAGGGATTTGACGCCGCCCATCATGCCACCTTATGCCTAAAAATTGGATTTCCTGCGCAGGCCCCTTCACCTTACTTCGTTTTATGGCAAAGCCAGCCTGCAGCAGGATTTGGATTATTTTCTTCCCTTTCTCAGAAACTTCCTCTGCTGAGTTGCCCCATACAATGATGTCATCAATGTATTGCAGGTGCTCTGGGGCTTCACCCTTTTCCAGTGCAGTCTGGACCAGTCCATGGCAAATTGTGGGGCTGTGTTTCCACCCCTGGGGCAGTCGATTCCAGGTGTACTGGACGCCCCTCCAAGTGAAGGCAAACTGCGGCCTGCACTCTGCTGCCAAAGGGATCGAGAAAAATGCATTAGCTATATCAATTGTGGCATACCATTTGGCTGCCTTTGACTCCAGTTCATATTGAAGTTCCAGCATATCCGGCACGGCAGCACTCATGGGCGGTGTGACTTCATTCAGGCCACGATAGTCTACCGTCAGCCTCCACTCGCCATTGGACTTCCGCACTGGCCATATGGGACTGTTAAAGGGTGAGTGGGTTCTGCTGATCACTCCCTGACCCTCCAGTTGATGAATTAGTTTGTGGATGGGAACCAGGGAGTCTCTGTTGGTGCGGTCTTGCCGCCGGTGCACAGTTGTAGTAGCAATCGGCACCTGTTGCTCTTCAACCTTCAGCAACCCTACAACAGAAGGGTCCTCCGAGAGACCAGGCAAACTAGACAATGGTTCAATTTCCTCTGCTTCTAAGGCAGCTATTCCAAAAGCCCACCTGTAACCTTTTGGGTCTTTGAAATACCCTTTCCGGAGGTAGTCTATGCCCAGGATGCATGGAGCCTCTGGCCCAGTCACAATGGGGTGCTTTTGCCACTCATTCCCAGTTAGACTTACTTCAGCCTCCAACAGAGTCAACTGTTGGGATCCCCCCGTCACACCAGAAATAGATATCGGTTCCACCCCTTCATAGTTCGATGGCATTAGGGTACACTGTGCACCCGTGTCCACTAGGGCCTTGTACTCTTGTGGGTTCGATGTGCCAGGCCATCGGATCCACACAGTCCAATAAACCCTATTGTCCCTTTCCTCCACCTGGCTGGAGGCAGGGCCCCTCTAGTCCTGCTCGTCATAGTCACTACTCACGTCTTGCAAAAAGGACTTAGAGGTCCCTTCAAGAAGATCAGAAGTGCGATCTGGCCTTTCACTTGGTCTGGGGGGCTGCCCGGTGGAAACTGGAGCAGCATTCTTTCTGGAAGAGTCCCTTCTTACAGCTGTCTTGCCTTGTAGCTCATGTACGCGTGCCCGCAGGGTTGAGGTGGGCTTCCCATCCCATTTCCTCATGTCTTCTCCGTGGTCACGCAGGAAAAAACCACAGGATACCTCGTGGTGTGTATGCTCTATATCCCCTCTCTGGAGCAGAAAAACGCTTACTCCTAACAGCTGAAATGCAGGTCTGTACAGGTGGGGAGTAAGATATATCCTCTTTGAGTTGCCGGACATCCTGAGACAGTTTCTCCACAGCCGAGACTAGGGAGGAGGAAAGGCTCTCTTCATACTGCCGGAGCCGGCCAGCCACTTCGTCCACCATGGGTGCCTCTTCACTTTTCCAGTCGATTACTGCCAGTGAGTTGGCATACGAAGATGGTGCACTTCGCACAAATTTTCGCCACATGGGTCGGGTACAGTGGACTTCATCAGGGTCTGTGGGCAACTGTGCATTGTCCGGATCATAATAAACCATCTCCCGCACAGCTAATTCCCTCAGATATTGAATACCTCTCTCCATAGTGGTCCACTTGCCTGGCCGACATACGACATCTTCACTGAAAGGATACCTTTCCCTCACACTTGACAGGAGGCGCCTCCAGAGGCTAAGGGCCTGTGCCTTCTTCCCAATTGCTTTGTCAATGCCCCCTTCCCTAGACAAGGATCCTAGCTGCTTGGCCTCCCTGCCCTCCAGTTCCAGGCTACTGGCCCCATTATCCCAGCAGCAGAGCAGCCAGGTAATAATATGCTCCCCTGGAAGGCGGCTGAAATCTTTCCGCATATCTCGCAGCTCACTCAGGGACAGGGATCGAGTAATCACTTCTGGTTCTGGCTCTTCTTCTTGTTCTCGTGATGGCCCTGGTTCATCATCATCTTTCACTAAGCGAACTGATTTCCTTGTGTATTTCTTTTTGTGTATAGGGGCAACTGATACTGGTGTGGGTTGATCTTTTGGCTCGACTACAGTGCCTGTTGCGGGGGTTTGGGTAGCTGCAGTGCCTGTCGCAGGGGCCTGGGCAGCTGCAGTGCCTGTCGCAGGGGCCTGGGCAGCTGCAGTGCCTGTCGCAGGGGCCTGGGCAGCTGCAGTGCCTGTGGGTCCGCTCTCTCCCTCTGGATGGTGCTGTCTACTATCCAGCAGTGTTTGATAGATTGTGGCCAGGGCCCAGCACAGCGCAGTAAGTTGTGTCTCCTTAGAATCCCCACAGCATTTTCCTTTCAAATATTCTACCATTTTATCAGGGTCTTGCAATTGTTCAGGAGTGAAGCTCCAAACCATTGGGGGTGAAAAGGTCTCTAGATACCCACCCATACTCTCCCACATGCCATGCCAGCCCTGACCATTCAGCCTTGGGGAAGATCCCTGGGTGGTACTCTTGAAAAGATTTTTGCTAACCCTGAACAGGAGTGGGAAAGCATTCAGGAGACCTAGCAATAGGAATGTAATGGCCTGAACATTCCAAGGGTATTCAAAATACTCAAAAATTGTTGTAACCAACCAAAAGGGAAAAGAGGAGGTGAAAGAGTGGGAGAAGGTATCCCCCCCTGTCTTCCCCATAGATTGGGTCCAATTATTAATCAATTCTGAAAGATACTGACCGAGGTACGGGCCTGACCTAAATGCTACATACACATACCAGCTCAGACCCATGACTGTCAATGATATCTTATCATAAGTCATTATCACACAATATAACAACATGAGAACACGAACCCCTCTTCCAGAGGTGATAAACAGCACCGCAGGGATTGCATAGAGTAAACATGGGTTTACAAAACAAAGCCATGTGAGCAAACAGAACATCATTATGACCAGTGACTGTTTCAATAACATCATAAATGCTTTTAACAACTTTGTTTTAACACACTTGGGTCAGACTTGCCGTTATCACAACCCCTCGAGCCCCACGTTGGGCGCCAAAAAGGACTGAGGTGGTTTAGCCCCAGCCGCTCGCTCACCCCTCCCCCGGCGGGATGGGGAGGAGAACGGAAAAACAACGGCAAAGCCTGGAGGGTTGGGATAAGGGCAGTTTACTGGGACAGCAAGGGAGAGGGAGAACAATCAACAACAGTGCTGATAACAGATAGTAACAATGGTGATAACAGAGAACGATTTTACCGATCCGACGACCGACCGACCGGACGCTCGACCCGTCCCGGAGCCACGCCGACACCCCGAACCCGCCCCTCCCCGCCTGGCCCCCTTTTATGGGGAGCATGATGTCACATGGTATGGAATAGCCCCCGGCCAGCTTGGCTCACCTGTCCTGGCTCCTTGGGAAATTAACTCTATCCTTGCCAGAACCAGGACAGGTTTGTACTTAACATATTAGTAGAAGAGGATTATTGTGAATATACTGATCTTTTTTTTCCTCTGAAAGGGAAGTTACCTTTCTATTATTTTGCAACAAGGGTATCCTTTGAATGTTTAGTAGTAAATACATGCTGATACAGTCCATTTTCCTAACGAGTGTTTTACTTTTGTATATCGTTTGACTTAATATCCTTTTGTCTCTTTGTATAAAGTTCATATTAATTGGCTTACTGTTTAGGTAACATGACTAACTTTTGGTTTCCAGTTTGTAATTTGATTACTTAAGGCTTTCTTGAGTTCTGGTTTGAGAGAATGATTGCAGTTCTCTAAGTGCAACACAGTTGCCACTACTTTTTAATACTGTAGGATAAGATTGAATGTCAATCACATTCACAGAATCACAGAATGTTTGAGGTTGGAAGGGACCTCTAGAGGTCATCTGGTCCAAACCTCCTGCTCAGGCAGGGCCACCTAGAGCCAGTTGCCCAAGACTATGTTCAGATGGCTTTTGAATATCTCCAAGGATGGAAACTTCACAACCTCCCTGGGCAACTCTCACAGGTGAATTATTAAGAGAAGTCATAGTTATGGGATTAACTAAAAGGGTTTTATTAATGATCAAACTATGATCAAATGGTAATTAATTGATGATTGAATGAAAATAAAATGGCAATCAAATGGTGATTAAGCAATAATTGAATGTTAGTTAAATAGTGATTTAACAATGATTTGACAATGATTTGACAATGATTTAAATGATGATTTAAATGATAATTTAGACAGTGATTAAACAATGATTTAGACAGCGGTCAAACACTCTACTACTTACTACACTTCTAATAATTAAGCTATAGTTGGATATATAAAAATGTCGCTAGTATACAATATACTTTTAGGCCTAATGAAAAATGTTGCTTATCTCATTATAGATATATATAGCGTAAAGTGATTGACTCATAGTCAACCCCCACACTTTGGTGTATGTGCAGGTGTGCAGCTGTAGCAGTTTTAGTTTTGTCTAGTCCCAGCTCGGGCTGGTACTGTTAGCTCCTGATAAGACACGGCCTAGATTCCTTAATTCCTGAGAAGATGCGGCCTAGCACAGTTCTCACGGTTTGCACAGCAAGGCTGATTTCAGTCAGGCCTACTTGTCAGTGATGCCTGAACCGATGTACTGTTCACTCAGTCAGAGTGGGTGAATCCGTCACAGCAACCTGTTCCAGTGCTCAGTCACCCTCGCAGTAAACGTGTTTCCTGATGTTCAGATGGAACCTCCTGTGTTTCAGTTTGTGCCCATTGCCTCTTCTCCTGTCGCTGGGCACCACTGAAAGAGTTGTCCTCTCTGAACCCTCCCTTCAGGTATTTATATACGTTGATGAGATCCACCCTGAGCCTTCTCTTGAGGCTAAATAGTCCCAGCTCTCTCAGCCTTTCCTCATAGGAGAGATTTTTCCACTCCCCTAATCATCTTTATGGCCCTTTGTTGGCCTGTCTCCAGTATGTCCATCTCTCTCCTGTACTGGGGAGCCCAGAACTAGACATAGGCCTCACTGGTGCTGAGTAGAGGGGAATGATCACATCCCTCAACCTGATGGCAATACTTTGCCAAACGCAGCTCAGGATACCATTAGCTTTGTTTGCCACAAGGGCACATTGGTGGCTCATGTTCAACTTGGTGTCCACCAGGACCCCCAGGTCTTTTCCTGCAAAGCTACTTTCCAGTCGGTTATAGGCAACAGTGTAAAAGGCCTTACTGAAGTCCAGATAGACAATATCTGTTGCTCTCCTCTCATCTACCACGACATTCATTTTACTGTAGAAGTTTATCAATGTGGTCAAGTGTGACTTCCCCTTTGGGGAAGCCATGCTGACTACTTCTGATCAATTTCTCGTCCTTCATTTGCCTGGAAATGATTTCCAGGATTAGCTGCTCCAACACCTTCCCAGAGATCAAGGTGAGGCTGACTGGCAAGTACTTCCCTTCTTGCTCCTTGAAGATGGTGGTGACATTTCATTTCCTCCATTCTTCAGGCATTTCTCTCAGTCGTCATGATCGATAAAAGATTATCGAGAGTGGCCTCACAATGACAGTTGCCAGCTCCCTCAGAACTTGTGGGCGCACAAGGACTTATGTATGTCCAGTTTCCTTAAGTATTCTCTGGGAGAAGAGGCCAGCAGGGAGAGACCTTATCGCTGTCTACAACTACCTAAAAGGAGATTGTAGTGAGGTGGGTGTTGGTCTCTTCCCCCAAGTAACAAGTGATAGGATGACAGGAAATGGCCTCAGGTTGCACCAGGGGAGGTTTAGATTGGGTATTACGAAAAATTTCTTCACTAAAAGGGTTATCAAACAGTGGAACAGGCTGCCCAGGGAAGTGGTTGAGTCGCCGTCCCTGGAGGTATTTAAAAGACGCATAGATGTGGTGCTCAGGGACATAGTTTAGTGGTTGGACTTGGCAGTGCTAGGTTAACAGTTGGACTTGATGATCTTAAAGGTCTTTTCCAACCAAAACGATTCTATGATTCTAACACCCATCTTGCTACAATCTCCTTTCAGGTTGTTGTAGAGAGCGATAAGGTCTCCTCTCAGCCTCCTCTTCTCCAGGTTAAATAACCCCAGTTCCCTCAGCCGCTCCTCATAAGACTTGCTCTCCAGACCCTTCACCAGCTTTGTTGCCCTTCTTTGGACATGCTCCAGCACCTCAATGTCTGTCTTGTAGTGAGGAGCCCAAACCTGAACACAGTACTCGAGGTGTGGCCTCACCAATGCCGAGTACAAGGGGACAATCACTTGCCTAGTCCTGCTGGCCACGCTATTCCTGATACAAGCCAGGAAGCTAATTGGCCTTCTTGGCCACCTGGGCACACTGCTAGCCCATATTCAGCTGGCTATAGATCAACAACCCCAGATTCTTTTCCACTGGGCAGCTTTCCAGCCACTCTTCCCCAAGCCTGTAGCGTTGCATGGGGTTGTTATGACCCAAGTGCAGGACCCAGCACTTGGCCTTGTTGAATCTCATACAGTTGGCCTTGGCCCAGCCTGTCCAGATCCCTCTGTAGAGCCTTCCTACGCTCAAGTAGATCAACAGTCTCACCCAACTTGGTGTCATTTGCAAATTTACTGAGGGTGCACTCGATCCCCTCATCCAGATCATTGATAAAGATATTAAACAGATCTGGCCCCGATACTGAGCCCTGGTGTAGTGGTTTGGCCCCATCCGGCAGCTGAGCACCATGCAGCCGCTCGTTCAACCCTCTCCCAGCGGGATGGAGAGGAGAATGGGAAGACAAAGGTAAACCTTGTGGGTTGGTATAAGGACAGTTTACTAGGACAGCAAAGGGAGAGGGAAATAACAGCAGCAGTATTTATAACACAATATTCACAACGGGTGATAACACCAGGCAATTTACCGACCCGGATCTCAGCCCACACTCAGAACGTCCCGGAGCCACACCAAGCCACCCCTCCCCGACTAGCCCCCTTTTATGGTGATCATGAAGTCACATGGTATGGAATACCCCTTGGCCAGCTTGGCTCACCTGTCCTGGTTCCTTGTGAAAATGAACTCTATCGTAGCCGAAACCAGGACATTATCCACCCCTTATTCTACACCATCTACGTCATGCCCAGATCCCACACTTCCCAATTAATCAGTACCACTTTCCCTGTCTTTTTTTTTTATATATATATATATGCATACACTGATATCATTTCCGTAGTCTATGGGCCGTCCCTCTAAAATGTCCGTTGAGTTCATTTAGTACATGACTTGGGATCTATCTATCATAACAGTTTCTCAGGGCAGGAGCAATGGTGTGTGCTGTTGGATTGTTGCATGCTGCATCCAGAGCTTGTGGCTGGTGTATCTGGCGTGGTCCATGCTGGCAGTCTGTGGGTTGAAGATATCGGTTTTCAAGGAAGTTGCTGGGTGCCAGTTGCTGAAGTCAGTTCTAGTTCTGTCATCGCAGCACATTGCTCAGTTTTTGCAAAGTTCATACTTCATTAATTTGGGTGATTCTTACTGTAATACCGTTGGTACAGCATATAGCAATTGCGGCCAATGATAAGATACAATGACAGGGTTATTTAGCAATTAACATCATACAATTTAATTTAATGGCGATTCTCACCCAAAATCAAATCCCCTTGAGGTACCCATCGGACTTCCTCATCCTTCTGCATTACCCACCAAGTGCACCCAGGTGCCTAAGCAAAAGCTATCCCAGAGAAGGGTTTGCCTTTGCCTGAAGCAGGGATAACCCAAACTGTTTTTCCCAACATATATTTCATGCACACTACAGGAACTTTATCCCCTTCTACAGTGTGTGGAAGTTTTGATTCGGCAGGGCCAGCTCAATTCGTAGATGCCCTAGTTAACTAACCAGGTGGCCTTTGCTAAACGTGTAACCCAATGTTTGAGGGTCCCACCACCCATTGCTCTCAGGGTAGTCTTTAGCAGTCCATTGTACCTTTCGATTTTCCCAGAGGCTGGTGCATGACAGGGGATGTGATACACCCACTCAATGCCGTGCTCTTTGGCCCAGGTGCCTATGAGGTTGTTCCAAAAATGAGTCCCGTTGTCTGACTCAGTTCTTTCTGGGGTGCCATGTCACCGCAGGACTTGCTTTTCAAGGCCCAGGATAGTGTTCCGGGTGGAGGCATGGGGCACAGTATGTGTTTCCAGCCATCCGGTGGTTGCTTCCACCATTATAAGTACATAGCGCTTGCCTTGCAGGTTTGTGGGAATGTGATGTAATCAATCTGCCAGGCCTCCCCATATTTATATTTCAGTCATTGTCCTCCATACCAGAGAGACTTTAACTGCTTGGCTTGCTTGATTGCAGAATATATTTCACATTCATGGATGACCTGTGAGATAGCGTCCATGGTTAAGTCCACCCATCGATCACGAGCCCATCTATACGTTGCATCTCTTCCTTGATGGCCTGAGGTGTCATGGGCCCAGCGAGCTATAAATAATTCACCCTTATGTTGTCAATGCAAGTCCACCTGAACCATTTCAATCTTAGCAGCCTGATCCACCTGCTGCTTGTTTTGATGTTCCTCAGTGGCCCACCTCTTGGCTATGTGGGCATCTACGTGACGTACTTTCACAACCAGCTCCTCTAGCCGGGCAGCAATATCTTGCCACAATGGGGCAGCCCAGATGGGTTTCCCTCTGCGCTGCCAGTTGCTCTGCTTCCATTGCTGTAACCATCCCCACAGGGCATTGGCCACCATCCATGGAGTCAGTATAGAGGTACAGCGTTGGCCACTTTTCTCGTTCAGCAGTGTCTAAAGCCAGCTGGATGGCTTTCACCTCTGCAAACTGGCTCCATTCACCTTGTCCTTCAGCAGCTTCTGCGGCTCGTCATGTAGGACTCCATACAGCGGCCTTCCACCTCTGATGCTTTCCCACAATGCGACAGGACCCATCAGTGAACAGGGCATACTGCTTCTCATCTTCTGGCAGTTTATTATACAGTGGGGATTCTTCAGCGCACATCGCCTCCTACTCTAGCGACATTCCAAAATCTTTGCCTTCTGGCCAGTCCATAATCACTTCCAAGATTCCTGGGTGATTGGGGTTGCCTATTCAAGCCCACTGTGTGGTCGGTGCGACCCACTTACTCCACGCAGCATCAATTGCATGATGTGTAGAGGGGGCCCTCCCTTCTGAACACCCAACCCAGCACTGGCAGTCAGGGTGCCAGGAGGAGCTGTGCTTCAGTGCCAATCACCTCTGAAGCAGCTCGAACCCCTTCGTAGGCTGCCAATATCTCTTTTTCAGGTGGAGTGTAGCGGGCCTCGGATCCTCTGTATCCCCGACTCCAAAACCCCAGGGGTCGACCTCGAGTCTCCCCTGGTGCTTTCTGCCAGAGACTCCAGGTAGGGCCATTCTCCCCGGCTGCGGTGTACAGCACATTTTTCCCATCTGGTCCTGCCCGGACTGGCCCAAGGGCTACTGCATGAACGATTTCTTGTTTAATTTGTTGAAAGGCTCAGGGCTCCATTTGAAATCATTCTTCTTCCAGGTCACTTGATAGAGATGGCTTACAATCAGATTGTAATTTGAGATATGCATTCTCCAGAAACCCACAACGCTTAAGAAAGCTTATGTTTCCTTTTTGTTGGTCGGTGGAGACATAGCTGATATTTTGTTCATCACATCCATTGGGATCTGACGACGCCCATCTTGCCATTTTATTCCTAAAACTCAATCTCCTGTGCAGGTCCCTTGACCTTACTTTGGTTTACGGTGAAAGCAGCTTTCAGAAGGATTTGGATTATTTTCTTCCCTTTCTCAGAAACTTCCTCTGCTGAGTTGCCCCATACAATGATGTCATCAATGTATTGCAGGTGCTCTGGGGCTTCACCCTTTTCCAGTGCACTCTGGATCAGTCCATGGCAAATGGTGGGGCTGTGTTTCCACCCCTGGGGCAGTCGGTTCCAGGTGTACTGGACGCCCCTCCAAGTGAAAGCAAACTGTGGCCTGCACTCTGACGCCAAAGGGATCGAGAAAAATGCATTAGCTATATCAATTGTGGCATACCACTTGGCTGCCTTTGACTCCAGTTCATATTGAAGTTCCAGCATGTCCGGCATAGCAGCACTCATTGGCGACATGACTTCATTCAGGCCACGATAGTCTACTGTCAGCCTCCACTCTCCATTGGATGTCCGTGCTGGCCATATGGGACTGTTAAAGGGTGAGCGAGTTCTGCTGATTACTCTCTGACTCTCCAGTTGATGAATCGGCTAATGGATGGGAATCAGGGAGTCTCGGTTGGTGCGGTATTGCCGCCGGTGCACAGTTGTGGTAGCAATTGGCACCTGTTGTTCTTCGTCCCTCAGCAACCTCACAACAGACAGATCCTCCGAGAGTCCGGGCAAAGTAGACAATGGTTCAACTTCCTCCGTTTCCTCCTACCGTTAGAGCGGTGAGGTGCTGGAACAGGTTGCCCAGTTCCCTTACTAAGCAAACTAATTTTTTTGTGTATTTCTTCTTCTGTATAGAGGTGACTGATACCGGCATGGGTTTGTCTTTTGGTTCAGCTGCAGTGCCTGCCACCGGTATTGGAGTGGCCGTGGTGCCTGCTGCCAGGGATTGAGTAGCCACAGTGCCTGCTGCCGGGACTGGAGCGGCTGCAGTGCCTGCCATCAGCGTTGGAGTGACCGCGGTGCTTGTTGCAGGGGTTGGAATAGTTGCAGTGCCTGTCGTTTTGTCATTAGATCCAGAGACCTTTTCCTCCCTTTGTGGGTATTGAATAGTGTTGAACAGAGCTCAGTAGGCATGGGCCAGACCCCAGCACATTGCAGTGATTTGTATCTCTCTGAAATTGCCAGAGCGACAGCATACTTCTTCCAAACATTCTACTAGCTTTTCAGGATTCTGCATTTGCTCAGGGGTGAATTTCCAAAGTAGACAATGGTTCAATTTCCTCCGTCTCCAAGGCAGCTATGCCAGAAGCCCACTGGTACCCTTGTGGGTCCTTGAAATACCCTCTCCAGAGACAGTCTATGCCAAGGATGCACGGAGCCTCTGGCCCAGTCACAATGGGGTGCTTTTGCCACTCATTCCCAGTTAGGCTCACTTCAGCATCCAGTAGAGTCAACTGTTGGGATCCCCCTGTCACTCCAGAAATACAGATGGGTTCTGTCCCTTTATAGTTTGATGGCATTAGGATACGGTGTGCATCGATGTCCACTAGAGCCTTGTACTCTTGTGGATCTGATGTGCCAGGCCATCGAATCCACACAGTCCAGTAACAGTCCAAAACACCAGGGGTGTCCACCACTGTAGGCATTTGTCCATGCTACCCCACGCGCCCTGCCACTCATAATTATCCAGCCTCGGGGCAGATCTCTGGGTGATATTTTTAAATAGTTTAACCCTGAACAAGACCTGAAACATTCAAGAGACCTGATAATAGAAGCATGCTGGTCTGAACATCCCAAGGGTATTCAAAATTCTCAAGATCTGTTCTAACTAGCCTGAAGGAGAAAGGGAAGATGAAGGTGTTCCCCTTTGTGCCCCCCCTAGATTGCTTCTCCGCAGAAAAAAAGGTAGAGAGTGTGATTCCTAATAATTCCCTGGAGATAGCACCCGAGGTACAGAAGAGACAGCAATGCTGAATACACAAATCAAAATATTTTCACGGCCGATAATGTTATCTTATCATAAGCGAGTAGAACACCGTGCAGCAAAAGGAACATCCTCATCCCGCTCCCAGAAAAGATAAACAACAGCACCGTAGTACCATAATAAGGACTTACATAACACAACCATGTGAAAAAATAATACAACATTGTGTCCAGGAACTATTAAACTAATATAATGTACGCTTGCAACTAATTTAACATGCTCTGGTCAGATCTGTTGTTATCTCAACACTTTGAGCCCCACATTGGGTGACAAAAAGGACTGTCATGGTTTTAACCTAGCCGGCAGCTGAGCACCATGCAGCTGCTCGATCACTCCCCCCCATCCCTGGGATGGGGGAGAGAATCGGAAGAGTGAAAGGGAGAAAACTCATGGGTTGAGATAAAAACAGTTTAATAGGGCAAACACAAAAAGGAAAATAATAATAATAATAATACATATAAAACAAGTGATGAACAGCATCATTTCTCACCAACCGAAGTCGATGCCGCGCAAGACCTCCAGCTGCCATACAAGGCCTCCAGCTGCCGTGCAAGGCCCCCAGCTGACACGCCTCTCAGCCCACCCCCCAGTTATAAATGGAACATGACGTTGTATGGTATGGAATATCTCTTTGGTCAGTTTGGGTCAGCTGCCCTGACCGTGTCCCCTCCCAGTTTCTTGGGTGCCCCCCGCCTTCGCGTTGGCAGGGCAATATGAGAAGCTGAAAGGTCCTTGCCTACTTGGCAACAACTAAAAACATTAGTGTGTTATCAACATTATTCTCATCCTAAATCCAAAGCACAGCACTACACCAGCTGCCAGAAAGAAAATTAACTCTGTCCCTGCCGAAACCAGGACAGTACTATAGTCATATATGTTTAGCATGTACTCCTTTTAGCTCATTACCATATTTAGAGGTGTCAACTTTAATATTCATTTCACAGATAATGAAGCAAAAGATCTCACTCCAGGCACCGTGGCCTTCAAGATTCTGTGTAGAAATAGTCTATCTGTTTATTCCGCATTCTCTAGCCAAAACAGGGCCATCTTGCTGCTGTAAGATTCCCTCCTGCTGCTGCTCCTCATACCAACCTTGCGGATCTCCATCCACAATGTTTGTATAAGAGATAAGCAGACACCAGTGTTTTTAACCTCTTATGTGCAATTCTCACAGTGAGAATCAGAAAAGGCCTTGACTCTGTATAAGCACTGCTTAGCAGTAACTAAAACATCCCTGTGTTATCAACATTGTTTTCAGCACAAATCCAAAACATAGCCCCATACTAGCTACTGTGAAGAAAATAAACTCTACCCCAGCCAAAAGCAGCACAAATATCTTGGTGCTTGTTAGCAAACAAAGAGCAGTTGAAACTTGGTTGCTAAGAGACATTATTTCTCATTTTTGACAGTCATGATTTTCTTTGATTGCTGCTTCTATTGTTGTTCATTACATAAGCTAAATGTTTTCATATAACACTGTTAAAACATGCCTTGGAATCCAATTGTTCTGTGTGATACCACTGGGTCTGTTTAAAGAGCTTTCTGTAACAATCACACACTCTTGGAAGAGCAGTGGTGTGGAATTTTATATGAACATTGTTTGTAATGCCTTGTGAGACATGAGTTGAAGGTGCAATTGGAGCCCAAAGTTAGCAATTCTGATATTTTCCCATATGCCGCAGTAGGAAAATATTTGGGCAATTCTTTCTCTGATATCAAACCTTCTTAGCAGCATCAGATACCTTTTGAAAAAGTGAATACTGTCTTTTGAGGAACCAGTTTTAGTTATCTGAAAAGGGGCTTACTTTTAAGGTTGGGGTACTCAATAATCTTTGTAAACTAAGCCGCACAGAAAAGTCTTTATTTCACCCCAAACCATTAATCTAAGTGCATTAAAATGTAGCCACCTTCGCGAA
This sequence comes from Balearica regulorum gibbericeps, assembly GCF_011004875.1. Classification (NCBI taxonomy): domain Eukaryota; kingdom Metazoa; phylum Chordata; class Aves; order Gruiformes; family Gruidae; genus Balearica; species Balearica regulorum. Next base: position 4,728,609 of record NC_046219.1, on the reverse strand, counting down.
GGGTATTCTTTGGCAACTAGAAAAAGTCAAAGCTTTTTGCTAATGCAAGAAGCCATATATATATTTTTTTTCTCACAATAATTCTATTTGATCAGATTATGTAGTTTGCAGGTTCTGTTCCAAATTATTTGTTGGTCAATTAAAGGGATGAGAAACTCCACCCGTACTGGTGGACTATTATTTGACCAGTTAAATAGGCAACTTCTGATTTAGGACAAAACTCTGGTCTGTGGAAACTACTTAAAAGATTGAAAGGGGGAAATATTAGTAAGACATTACAATTAAATAAAATGGGGGTGGGGGTGGGGGTGTGTGTATATTTCTGCTTCTTGCAGAAAAGATTAAGATGGAAGGGCATGAAATAAGGACTTTCACTGTGAACCAGAAGAATCATATTTTTGATTCTCCTAGAGATACATAATTTTCTTTGCAGCTATCTATGCCATACACCTTTTCTCTGGCTTGCTGTGAGACCTTCCAGGCATTAACTTCTTCATGGTGGCTGAGTACTGCTTACATCTCTAAGAGCAAAGAATTCACAAATGGAGGACAACAATTTACATAGCATCATAGAATCATAGAACGGTTTGGGTTGGAAGGGACCTCAAAGGTCATCTAGTTCCAACCCCCCTGCTGCGGGCAGGGACACCCTCCACTAGACCACGTTGCCCAAAGCCTCATCCAACCTGGCCTTGAACACTTCCAGGGATGGGGCCTCCACAACCTCTCCGGGCAACCTGTTCCAGTGCCTCACCACCCTCACAGTAAAGAATTTCTTCCTAACATCTCATCTAAATCGACCCTCCTTCAGCTTGAACCCATTACCCCTTGTCCTGTCACTACACTCCCTGATAAACAGTCCCTCTCCAGCTTTCCTGTAGGCCCCCTTCAGGTACTGGAAGGCCGCAATTAGATCTCCCCAGAGCCTTCTTTTCTCCGGGCTGAACAATCCCAACTCTCTCAGCCTGTCCTCATAGGAGAGGTGCTCCAGCCCTCTGATCAGCTTCGTGACCCTCCTCTGGACTCTCTCCAACAGCTCCATGTCTCTCCTGTACTGGGGCCCCCAGAGCTGGACGCAGGACTCCAGGTGGGGTCTCACCAGAGCGGAGTAGAGGGGCAGGATCACCTCCCCTCGACCAGCTGGTCACGCCTCTTTTGATGCAGCCCAGGACACGGTTGGCTTTCTGGGCTGCAAGCGCACACTGCTGGCTCATGTTGAGCTTCTCATCAATCAACACCCCCAAGGCCTTCTCCTCAGGGCTGCTTTCAAACCATTCCTCGCCCAGCCTATAGTCGTGCTTGGGATTGCCCCGACCCACGTGCAGGACCTTGCACTTGGCCTTGCTGAACTTCATGTGGTTCGCACGGGCCCACCTCTCCAGCCTGTCAAGGTCCCTCTGGATGGCATCCCTTCCCTCCAGCGTGTCGACCACACCACACAGCTTGGTGTCGTCGGCAAACTTGCTGAGGGTGCACTCGATCCCACTGTCCATGTTGCCGAGAAAGATGTTGAACAGTGCCGGTCCCAGTACCGACCCCTGAGGAAGGCCAATCGTCACTGGTCTCCGCTTGCACATTGAGCCGTTGACCACAACTCTTTGGCTGCGACCATCCAGCCAATTCCTTATCCACCGCGTGGTCCATCCATCGAATCCATGTCTCTCCAGTTTAGAGACAAGGATGTCGTGCGGGACAGTGTCAAATGCCTTGCACAAGTCCAGGCAGATGACGTCGGTTGCCCTTCCCTTATCCACCAACGCTGTAACCCCATCATAGAAGGCCACCAAGTTTGTCAGGCACGATTTGCCCTTAGGGAAGCTGTGTTGGCTGCCACCAATCTCCTCCTTGTTTTCCATGTGCCTGAGCTTAGTCTCCAGGAGGATCTGCTCCATAATCTTGCCAGGCACGGAGGTGAGACTGACCGGCCTGTAGTTCCCTGGGTCTTCCTTTTTTCCCTTCTTAAAAATGGGGGTTATGTTCCCCCTCTTCCAGTCAGCGGGAACTTCGCCGGACTGCCAGGACTTCTCAAATATGATGGAGAGTGGCCCGGCCACTTCGTCCGCCATTTCCCTCAGGACCCGCGGATGCATCTCATCAGGTCCCATGGACTTGTGCATCTTCAGGTTCCTTAGATATTCTCAAACCCAATCTTCTCCTACAGTGGGTGGTTCTGCATTCTCCCAGTCCCTGCCTTTGCCTTCTGTGACCTGGGCAGTGTGGCTCAAGGATTTGCCAGTGAAGACTGAGGCAAAGAAGTCATTGAGTACCTCAGCCTTCTCCATATGCTGGGTAACCAGGTCGCCCGTTTCATTCCGGAGGGGACCCACATTTTCCCTCGTCCTCCTCTTATCACTGACATACCTATAGAAGCTTTTCTTGTTGTCCTTGACGTCCCTGGCCAGACTAATTTCTATCAGGGCTTTGGCTTTCCTAACCTGATCCCTAACATGCAGAGACACAGACCAGACAAAACATGGAGACAATGAAAAGAATAAAATTAGTCTCACTAATTGATGGGCTATCAAGAAACTACAGGCACCACTTCCAGGAAGACCAACCTGGACTTTACAACTGATAAGATTGTAAACTAGGGAAGATCTGGAGTCAGACTGAGGGTGTAGGTGCCCCTTGGCTGTGGTGTCAGCAACTGGAGCAAGTGGGAGTCTCAGTGCCAGCTACTGGAGAGGATGAGGGTGTCAGCTGCCAGTCACTGGGGTTGGAACCTTGTGTCCTGAAAATCAGCTATTGGGAGGGACTGGCATGAGTGAGGTGAGTGAGGGCCCGAGCTGAGGCAGCTGGAGCAGGACTGCGGGTCACAGCCTGCATGCCTGGTGCTGGTTGCTGGAGGGGGGTGTGCACCAAGTGTCTGTATCTTCCCCAAAGCAGGTGTGCATGTGTATTCACTAGCAAACTTCAAGTTGGACTAGCCAGCAAGTAGGAGGCCTTGGATCAGGGCAGGGATATCAAACAGGTGGAGGGTCTGTGCTGGTATCTGGGGGACTTGCAAGTGTGGAGTTCCTATGGGACAAGTGTGTGAGTGCATTCATGTTTGCTAGTAAGCATCAAGCTGGACTAACCAGCAAGTAGGGGACCTGTGAAGGGTACCAGATGGACAGAGGTGGCCATGTTGATACTCAGGGGTTCCACAAATATGCGTGTGTTTGTTAATCTAGACAGTGTCATGTGTGTGCTTTCACTAGTGACCTTCTATCTCTACTAGGTGAAAAGGAGGAAGAGGACTTGGCTGTCTATACTTATGTTTTATGCAAGTCCTATATGTAGGTGCTGTTGAAGGCAGCACCTTGTCTGTGGCGGTCTGTGTAACTGGCCATGTCTGTGTCCTGTATGTGTCTGTGCATGTCCATGCATGTCTGTGTGTGTCTGGGATACATGCTCAGCTTTGCTACTGGTTGAACCTACAAACAGGAAAGTAGCAGCCGCATCCCTCAGTCTGGGCAGAGACCGTGGGTCGCTGAGTGCACCATCCTGGGTTCCAGCAGCCAGACAGGAGGAAGTCCTGGGCCTAAAGCTGCAGGAGGTGATGGCCGCTCTTAACATCCCTTAACAATACCTACTGAAATCATAGAAAAAGTAGTGTGTGGTCATATTAATAGATTGTATTGTAACACATAACCACAGGGAAACCTTTTTTATAGCATTTTTGTTCAGCATTTCAGTGGTTTACTTGCAATCTTAATGTTCTAGTAATATTACAAAACATGCAGCTATATAATGAAAGATGTACTTTTTGACACTGAAGAAACAATCACTTCCAGAAACTTTGCAAACTTCAGTAGCTAAACTGACCTTCAAGTTAGCTTCTTCTAAGCATTTAATGATCAGCTAGTGTAAGGGTCGCACTTTAGAATATATAGGTTTTAAACTTTATAAGCTTTGCTTTCAAAATACATCTCCAAATTCAACGTAGAATTTAGTGGAAGCTGTCAAGTTTTAGCATTTATCATGTTAGCTTGAAAGAAATATTAATACCCTTCCAACTCTGAGTATAGTACAAGTCCAAATTTAAGTCTTCCTGTTGAGCCCCTGACTAGTTTCAGCTCAATGCTATTGACTGAATCAAATGCTCTCTAAAGAAATTTCTCATGAACATAGGCATGGGAGAAATTTGTAAATGAAACTGAAAAACAAGACTATTAAAGCTGGTCTGGACTTCATCATGAAAATTTCTCAGCTTTTTCTAGAAATGATAGAAAAGGAAAAATGAACACCCCTATCAGAAGTCCTGGGGAGCAGGAAAGGAAGACATCAATGCCTCAGGCATGAAAAACACATGAGAAAATGGCATAGCAGAAAATGCAAAAATAATGTTTGCCATAATCTTCAAATGCCTGAGCACAATAGGGAGATAATGAATGAAATTCTATGGCCCGAGTTATATGAAAGGTCAGAATAGATGAGCTATGATCCCTTTGAGCATTAAAAGTCTACCATCATTAATTTTTTTTGCAGCAGTTGAGAATACTTTGAGGCATTAAGAATACACAGGCTAATCCTCGGTTCGGGTGGCAGAGTAATAAGGTTAGAGCTTGCACGGGGCCACTGAGGGCTATAGCCTTCAGTATCCAAGCCAGGTTGCAGAGCAAATCAATAGGAGCAAACCACAAGAGCCCTGGATTCCTCTGTGGAATTGACATCTTAATCTATGGATGCACTAATGCACTTCTGAAGGGTTTTTAGGCTGTGGATGACTGATGTGCAAGGACATAGAGGCAAGGGATGTGGAGGCAATGAGCCTTCTCTCTTCTTTCTCTGGCAAGAGATACAATAGAAGCATTGCTCCTCTTCAAAACCCGGCAGATTAAATCTACCTTGATGCAGTGAGTCTTCACATTGCCATTCAGAGCTAGTGTATACCTCACACACCCCAGGCTTGTGGTTTTCATTGGCTTGAAGCCTCTAATGAGACTCATGAGAACATGAGTCAAACTATTTGGCACACTACTGTTTTAAACTTTTTTTAAAACAAGTGTGACAATAAAATTAGCTGGTGGACATATTGTGAAGCTTTGATTATAGTTTCTATAAAGTATAATACTTTTCCATTTTAAGTTGTAGTTATCACTATTAGCAGTTTATACAACATGATAAAATAAATTAATGGGCAAAACATTTAGTACTGCTAAAGGAAAATATAATCTAATAGAAGAAATATACATTGTTCTCTTAATAATCTTTTAACAATTTTTAAATGGAATCATAGAATCATTTTGGTTGGAAAAGATCTTTAAGATCATCAGGTCCAACTGTTAACCTAGCACTGCCAAGTCCAACCACTAAACCATGTCCCTAAGCACCACATCTACGCATCTTTTAAATACCTCCAGGGATGGTGACTCAAACACTTCCCTGGGCAGCCTGTTCCAATGTTTGACCACCCTCTCAGTGAAGAATTTTTTCCTAATATCCATTCTAAAACTCCCCTGGCACAACTTGAGACCTTTTCCTCTTGTCCTATCGCTTGTTGCTTGGGAGAAGAGACCAACACCCACCTTGCTACAACCTCCTTTCAGGTAGTTGTAGAGAGCGATAAGGTCTCCCCTCAGCCTCCTCTTCTCCAGGCTAAACAACCCCAGTTCCCTCAGCCGCTCCTCATAAGACTTGTGCTCTAGACCCTTCACCAGCTTCGTTGCTCTTCTTTGGACATGCTCCAGCACCTCAATGTCCTTCTTGTACTGAGTGGCCCAAAACCGAACACAGTACTCAAGGTGCAGCCTCACCAGTGCTGAGTACAGGGGCACAATCCCTTCCCTAGTCCTGCTGGCCACACTATTCCTGATACAAGCCAGGGTGCTCTTGGCCTTCTTGGCCACCTGGGCACACTGCTGGCTCATGTTCAGCCAGCTGCTGACCAATACCCCCAGGTCCTTTTCTGCTGGGCAGCTTTCCAGCCACTCTTCCCCAAGCCTGCAGCGTTGCATGGGGTTGTTGTGACCCAAGTGCAGGACCTGGCACTTGGCCTTGTTGAACCTCATACAGATGGCCTCGGCCCATCGATCCAGCCTGTCCAGATCCCTTTGTAGAGGTTTTCTACCCTCAAGCAGATCAACATTCCCACCCAACTTGGAGTCATCTGCAAATTTACTGAGGGTGCACTCGAACCCCTCATCCAGATCATTGACAAAGATATTAAAGAGAACTGGCCCCAATACTGAGCCCTGGGGAACACCGCTTTTAACCGGTCACCAACTGGGTTTAACTCCATTCACCACAACTCTTTGGGCTCGGCTGTCCAGCCGGGTTTTTTACCCAGTGAAGAGTACGCTCATCCAAGCCATGAGCACCCAGTTTCTCCAGGAGAATGCTGCGTGAAACAGTGTCAAAGGCTTTACTAAAGTCCAGGTAGACAACATCCACAGCCAAAGCATGGAATCGCTTTTCAAACAGGACGCCTGATTTTAAATGATTTTTCCATAGTAACCAAATTCGGAATCATACCATAGTATTACAGGGAAAGAAATATTCACAGGCAGGGAAAAAGACAGAAGATGTTTTTCTCCTCCCTGGGAATCTACATTGTTGTGGTTTAGCCCCAGTCAGCAGCTGAGCACCATGCTGCCACTCGCTCACCCCTCCCCCGGCAGGATGGGGAGGAGAATGGGAAAAACAAAGGCAAAGCCTCCTGGGTTGGACAAGGACAGTTTACTGGGAACAGCAAGGGAGAGGGAAACAATCAACAACAGTACTGATAACAGATATTCACAGTGGGTGATAACAGAAAGCAATTTACCTATCCGAAGACCGACCGGATGCTCAGCCCACACTCAGACCGTCCTGGAGCCACGCCGAACTCGACCCTCCCTGACTAGCCCCCTTTTATGGTGAGCATGACATCACATGGTATGGAATAGCCCCCTGGCCAGCTTGGCTCACCTGTCCTGGCTCCTTATGAAAATTATCTTAGCCAGAACCAGGACATACGTGTACCAGACATTCTCTCATAAGTAGTCAAGGTCACTATTAGAAATCCTGCTATAAACCTCTCACTTAGAAAAGTACCCCATATAGCATCCATTTTTCTAAGTACATCAACGAATCTATTTTAGGAGACTCTTCCCCCAAACTTGTCCCTATACAAAATACATTTGTTACAGACTTAGTAAGCCAAGCTTAGTTTCTCACAAAATATTTCTCATTTCTTAGTCAACAAGTAATGATATTCTTAATTCTTGAGTATATGAATGTACCCTAACCCAAGTTCTTTTTATTGGAAGTGAGAAAATGAAAATATTTTAAAATGTCTTCTTTGAATTACTTTGGCCTGAATAACAGCTGCTAACACTTTGCCATTAAAATGATGGATTCAGGTATTATGATAATGAGTTTTATATATATATATATAAAAAAAAAAAAGCAAAAGAAAAAAATACCGCTAGCCTTTTCCTGAGAAAAGTGAAAGCACCTACCTCTCATATTAGGACATAAAGAGTTACCACCTGTGCAGTATGCACATCACATGACAAATATGAATATTCTAATAAGTGCTCCCAGTCAAAAATCTGCAGGAGATTCAGTGAATTAAATTTCTTCACATAAAACAGTATCAAACAATTCTAAATAGCAAACTAGGAAGAATCTAATTTGCAAACAAATTGTGAATAAAGTCAGAGTCTAAACACACCAAATAAACTATCTTGAAAATCATCTGCTTGGGTGCGTATTTTAAACCTTGACTACATTATCCATGGTTACATTTAGACATTCAACATTCAGTGTTTAATGGCAACTTTATATAAAGGGATCTTATTTAGAAAACATTTTTACTTACACGCTCACTAAAATGGAATAAGAAATTCAGGTTTCCTTCACCTTGATTGTAATCTCACCCTGTTTACTTCTTCCTTTTCCTGTTTACTAGTGCATTGAGAGATGGCTGAAGTGAGATGTTCCCACCCCATGTACACATTTTGCAAGCTTGAACTCTGAGCCCATTCTAAAAACATTTTTCTAACTACTGCAAAGAACTCTTAGCTATCTAGCTTCTTTAAAAAATCTTGAAGAAAAGAGAAAGCTTCAGGGCATTCTTTGGCAAAGTTTATAAACACCAGTAAAGCTGTGATTATGCTTAGGCAAGATTTTTGCCCTGTTTAGAATTACCATGGGCTCAATATTTTTGGTTTTACAATTACTATTGTTATTATTCAAGTACTTCAACAGTAGTTAACATATAGTTTTACTTCTTTTGCTAGGAATATTAGGGTTTATATTTTTGGAGACAAACTGCACCTGCATCTATCTCCATCTCTTGCTTGCACACAGATATTTTTCCAACAGTTATATTCTGAATTAAGATTATTAACTCTGTTGTTCACATTTTATTAGAGAAATTTGAGAAAGTTGAGATTTATCAGCTCTAGTCAATGTTTTGTTATGAGAGACAGCCTTCCAGGATATAGTTATAGCTCTGTCGTGGTTTTGCCCCAGCCAGCAGCTGAGCACCACGCAGCCACTTGTTCACTCCTCCCCTCACAAGGGGATGGGAAGGAGAATGGAAAAAACCAAACTCGTGGGTTGAGATAAAGGCAGTTTAATAGGATACCAAAGGAAGATAATAATAACAACAACAACACTAACTACAACAACAACAATAATAATCCAAGTGATGCACAAATGCAATTGATCACAACATGCAAAAGGAAAATAAAACAATCCAACACCCAATTTCTTTCCAAGCAGAGAATCTGCCTTCCAGCTAGCCTCTCCAGTTATATACAGAGCGTGATGTTATATAGTAGGGAATATCCCTTTGGCCAGCCTGGGTCAGCTGTCCTGGCTGTGCTCTCCCAGCTTCTTGTGCACCTGGAAGAGCATGAGAAGCTGAAAAGTCCTTGACTTAGTGTAGACACAGCAACTACATAGCAACAAATAAAAAACATCATTGTGTTATGAATATTATTCTCATACTAAATCCAAAACACAGCATTATATGGGCTACTAGAAAGAAAATTAACTCTATCTCAGCTGAAACCAGTACAAGATCCATAAAAGAACATAGCTGGCAAGAAGATTGTTGGCTATTTCAATCACCAATAAGCATTTCAAGTTCTTAAGAAACAAGGTAGAAATAAAGACAGGGAAATCACTCACCAATTACTATTGCAATCAAAACAGATTTGACTTGGGGAATTTAATTTAAAACATTTAATTACTGATTCAGGCATTGGGAAACAAAGATGACAAACATTTAAACACTTACAGAAAACACCTCTCTCCCTCCACTTTCCCAGCCTTAACTTCACTCCAGACACATCCTCCCTCTTTGTTATTGCCACAGGTTACACTTCAGTGTAACAGGTCCCTTCAGTGAGATAATGAGCAGTACTGGGGTTTGGGGTTAGTGCATAGTGGATTCTCTCTGCGGCTCCATTTCTCACTCTTCCCTGCTGCTTCTCCTTCCTTCTTACTCATTTCCTATACTCCAATGTGGGCTTATCTATGGGCCTCAGTCACTTCGGGGGTGTGCCTGCTCTGCCACGGAGCACCTCCCATTCCTCTGACCTTGTAGTACCCTTGTTCCCTCCATTGTTCCCTTGCTCCCTCTGTTGTTGTCTTATTCCCTTATCTCTGTTGTCCCTCCATTGTTCCCTCTGTTGTTGTCTTATTCATACCTTCTTGGCATTTTCTGCCCCTTCTTAAATAGGTTTTCACAGAGGCACCAGGCTCAGCTTTGGCCTGTGGTGGGGCCATTACGGAGCTGGCTGGAACCAGCTGTAACCAGGAAAATGCAGTCTCTGTTTCTGACCTGACCTCCTCCCACAGAGGCCACGCCTGCATCCTCCGACACCCCCCATAGAGGAAGAAGAAAAAGAGGAAGAACACCAATAGAAACAATGTATTTGTCAAAAAATATATTTTAGGTTTGAAATGTTTAGACTTTTTTCTTTACTGTGTGTATTGGGTCTGGCTGAGATAGATAGAGTTAATTTTCCCCATAGCAGCCCTCATAGTGCTTTGCTTTATATTGGTAGCTAGAAAGGTGTTGATAACACACCAATATTTTGGCTACTGCTGAGCAGTGCTCCCACAGCATCAAGGCTGTCTCTCCAACATTCACCCCATTGGGAGTGGGAAAGATCTAGAGAGGGGACATAGCCAGGACAGCTGACCCAAACTGACCAAAGGGATATTCCATACCATATGACAGCTGATCAGCAATAAAAGCTAAGATAAAGGAGGAGGAAGTGGGGGCCATTCGTTATTTATGACATTTCTCTTCTGGAGCAACTGCTACGCGTACTGAAGCCCTGCTTCCCAGGAAGTGGCCGGATATTGCTTGCTGATGGGAAGTAGACCATAAATCAGGTTTTCCTTTGCTTCTGCACAGCCTTTGCTTTATTAAACTGCCTTTATCTTGACCCACAAGTTTTTTTTTCCATCTTATTTTTCTCCTCTCCCTGTCCTGCTGAGGAGGGGAGTGATAGAGCGGCCTGGTGAGCACCTGGCATCCAGCCAAGGTCAACCCACCACAGCGTGATAATCATTTTTATACATCACAGCACTAGACCAGCTACTAGAAAGAAAATTAGCTCTGTTTCAGCCAAAACAAGGACACTTCACTAAGGACAAATCCTGCCTGAACAAATTTGGTGGCCTTCTATGATGGGGTGTGGTGGGTTGACCCTGGCTGAGGGCCAGGTGCCCACCAGAGCCGCTCTATCACTCCCCTCTTTCATTAGACAGGGGAGAAAAAGTACAATGGAAAAAAAAAACTTACGGGTCGAGATAAGGACAGGGAGAGATCATTCTCTAATTATCATCATGAGCAAAACAGACCGAACTTAGAGAGGGAATTCATCTTATTTATTACTAAGCAAAACAGAGTAGAGGAATGAGAAATAAAACCAAATCTTAAAAACACCTCCCCCCACCCCTCCCATCTTCCCGGGCTCAACTTCACTCCCGGCTTCAACCTCCGCCCCCCTCAGCGGCACAGGGGGACGGGGAGTGGGGGTTACGGTCAGTTCATCACGCGGTGTTTCTGCCGCTTCTTCATCCTCAGGGGGAGGACTCATTGTTCCCCCGCTCCAGCGTGGGGTCCCTCTCACGGGAGGCAGTCCTTCACGGCCTTCTCCAACGTGAGTCTCCTCCACGGGGTGCAGACCTTCAGGAGCAAACTGCTCCAGCGTGGGTCCCCCACGGGGTCACAAGTCCTGTCAGCAAACCTGCTCTGGCGTGGGCTCCTCTCTCCACGGATCCACAGGTCCTGCCAGGAGCTTGCTCCAGCGCGGGCTTCCCACGGGGCCACAGCCTCCTTCAGGTGCCTCCACCTGCTCCGGCGTGGGGTCCTCCACGGGCTGCAGGTGGAATCGCTACACCCCCTCATCCTCCCTCCATGGGCTGCAGGGGGACAGCCTGCTTCACCATGGTCTTCACCACGGGCTGCAGGGGAATCTTGCTCCGGCGCCTGGAGCACCTCCTCCCCCTCCTTCTTCACTGACCTTGGTGTCTGCAGATGTTCTTACATCTTCTCACTCCTCTCTCCGGCTGCAAAAGCACTCTCTAACTGTTTTTCTCTTTCTTAAATATGTTATCACAGAGGCGCTGATTGGCTTGGCCTTGGCCAGCGGCGGGTCCGTCTTGGAGCCGGCTGGCATTGGCTCTGTCAGACACAGGGGAAGCTTCTAGCAGCTTCTCACAGAAGCCACCCCTGTAGCCCCCCCGCTGCCAAAACCTTGCCACACAAAACCAACACATGGGGTTACAGCATTGGTGGATAAGGGAAGAGCAATGACATCATCTACCTGGACTTGTGCAAGGCATTTGACACTGTCTCACATGACATCCTTGTCTCTAAATTGGAGAGACATGAATTTGATGGATGGACCACTCATCAGATGATAAGGAATTGACTAGATGTGAGATTGAGTACATCCTCAGCAAGTTTGCCGACGACACCAAGCTGTGTGGTGTGGTCAACACGCTGGAGGGAAGGGATGCCATCCAGAAGGACCTTGACAGGCTGGACAGATGGGCCTGTGCAAACATGAAGTTCAACAAGGCCAAGTGCAAGGTCCTGAACGTGGGTCAAGGCAATCCCAAGCACAGCTACAGGTTCGGCGGAGAATGGATTGGGAGCAGCCCTGAGGAGAAGGACTTGGGGGTGTTGGTTGATGAAAAGCTCAACACGAGCCAGCAATGTCTGCTTGCAGCCCAGAAAGCCAACCCTATCCTGGGCTGCATTCAAAACACTGTGACCAGCATGTCAAGGGAGGAGATTCTGCCCCTCTACTCCACTCTCATGAGACCCCACCCAGAGTACTGCATCCAGCTCTGGGGTCCCCAGTACAAGAAAGACATGGACCTGTTGGAGGGATTCCAGAGGAGGGCCACGAAGCTGATCAGAGGACTGGAGCACCTCTCCTATGAGGACAGGCTGATAGAGTTGGGGTTGTTCAGCCTGGAGAAGAGGAGGCTCCAGAGAGACCTTATAGCAGCCTTCCAGTACCTGAAGGGGGCCTATAGGAAAGCTGGAGAGGGACTGTTTATCAGGGAGTGTAGTGATAGGACAAGGGGTAATGGTCTTAAGCTGAAGGAGGGTAGATTTATGTTAGATATAAGGAAAAAATTCTTCACTGTGAGGGTGATGAGGCACTGGAACAGGTTGCTGTATTGGGTTTGCATGGTAAGGTTTTGGTAGTGATATCTTGCATCAAATTTAAAAGTTAATCACAGTTCCATAGGTAAGAATGTTGCAGATCGTTTTTCATAGTTAAGGATGTTACAGATAGCTTTGTAGTTAGTTGCTAGGTACTATTAAGGATGGCTATTGTACAGTCTTACTCCTATGTTAGTTAATTAATACATTGTTTGGATAAATATTAAGATGTGATTGTCAAGAGGTAGATGCATAACTGATAAATCGTTAGTTTGATCAGCAGACCCTGAAGAACCATTTGGAAGTGCCAGAAATATTGAGAAACTAAGGGAAAGGTAATTTGGGCCAGGGTCTCCGTGACCACTGACCCAGGAGCCCCCTACCCAAATTATACCACCTACTCAAAAGATAGAGGCGGAGAAAGGAACCGAGCATGCGTTCTAGTTTGCGTACTAGGCGAAGAAATCTGAACCAATCACTGTAACTGGGAGTGTGCTAATTTGTAACTTTTGTGTATAAATATGACAAGAGAACCGGCATTAGGGGTGCTTGATTTGTGGAAATCCACTGAGCACCCAGGCCTGAATAAAAAGCAGTCTCTCTCCTGTGTGTGTGAGAATTGACTTATTGCACACCAGGCAATGAATCCGCTTTTCAGACAACTGTTTTTGGCGACTCAGTTGGGACTGCCGTGACGCCTTGCCTGGATTGACTTGCCAGCTGCCAGTGGGGAGACACTGCTCTCCGGACTCTAGCGCGCACCGACCTTTTGATCGGTAACTCCGCGAGTATTCTCCCCAGCTGGAGCGGGTAAGCGATACAATGGTGCAATGCTTGCTATAAGAGATATTGCTCGATGGGTTGTTATCTGCATGCATAAGGGGTCATATACGCTTGGACAGTGATGACTGGAGTATATGAAATCTTGGTTTAAGGGGTTTATGTATGTGTGCATACATAAGGGGTCATATACATCTGGTTTAAAACGTACTGGTTGTTGTAAGGGAAATAATCATATACGTTTGGACAGTGACGACTGGAGTGTATGGCATCATAGTTTAGAACGTTCTTTTTGGGAAAGAAAAATATGGGCGCCCAACAGTCTGGAATAACTCCTTGTTCCCCACTAGGCTGTATTTTAAAACATTGGGGCAAATTTGGAGGGGATCCCCTAACAAAAAAGAAACTTATAGAATATTGTACTCAATGGTGGCCAAAGTATAAATTGGATGAGGAAAAGTGGCCAGAAAAAGGATCCTTAAATTATAATACAATTTTGTAATTGATGTTATTTTGTAGAAGATTGGATAAATAGGATGTAATACTGTATGTTGATTTATTTTTCTCATTAAGAAATGATCATGAAACAAGAAAGCAATGTAATTTGTTAATTTCTGATTCAAATGTGATGATGATGATGAAACATGCGAAGTAACTACCAAGGTGTTGTTCTGCTTGTAGTATTGGGAAAAGGTGCCTGAAGCTGGGAGAGGAGGAGGAAGATATTCAGATGTTGGTAGCTCCGGATAGAGAGAGTGTTGATGATGGAGAGGGAGGCAGTGAAAGAGATAGTGAAGCTTTTAGCCCAATAGCAGGGAGAACTCAGGTGCAACAACATCCCGTAGTTCAGGACCACCTTCGCCAAGCAGTGGGTCCAGATGGGTTACCAATATATGTAAAAGTACCATTTACAACGTCGGATTTAATGAATTGGAAAGAATATGCAGGGTCATATCGAGATAACGCTGATAAGATGTATCAGTCTTTTCGAATGATTATTGAAAATCACAGTCCAGACTGGCAAGATGTTCAAGTGTTGTTGAATAACTTATTTACTCCAGAAGAAAAAAGAATGGTTATAGAAAAGGCAAGGGAGGAGAATGAAAGGCAGAATGCTAAGGAAGGCCCTGATCGGTTTATGCCAACCTGGGAGCCAGATTGGAACCCGAATTCAGGTACAGGAAGATTAATGATTAAGCAATACCAACAGCTAATTCTGTATGGAATAAAAAAAAAAAAAAAGCAGGTCGAAGGAGGTGATCCTGACCCTCTACTCCGCTCTGGTGAGACCCCACCTGGAGTACTGCATCCAGCTCTGGGGGCCCCAGTACAGGAGAGACATGGAGCTGTTGGAGCAAGTCCAGAGGAGGGCCACGAAGCTGATCAGAGGGCTGGAGCACCTCTCCTATGAGGTGCTGGGATTGTTCAGCCTGGAGAAAAGAAGGCTCCGGGGAGATCTAATTGCAGCAGTACCTGAAGGGGGCCTACAGGAAAGATGGGGAGGGACTGTTTATCAGGGAGTGTAGTGACAGGACAAGGGGTAATGGGTTCAAGCTGAAGGAGGGTCGATTTAGATGAGATGTTAGGAAGAAATTCTTTACTGTGAGGGTGGTGAGGCACTGGAACAGGTTGCCCAGAGAGGTTGTGGAGGCCCCATCCCTGGAAGTGTTCAAGGCCAGGTTGGATGAGGCTTTGGGCAACCTGGTCTAGTAGAGGGTGTCCCTGCCCATGGCAGGGGGGTTGGAACTAGATGACCTTTGAGGTCCCTTCCAACCCAAACCATTCTATGATTCTATGATTCTATGAAAAAATGGAATAGCTAAACCAAAGAATCTCGCTAAATTGTACCAGGTGGTACAAGGTAAAATGGAAGATCCATCCACTTTTTATGAATATCTGTGTGAGGTGACCCAAAAATGGACAGATTTAGACCCTGAGGATGATGTTGATCAAATGACTTTTGCCACTTTGTAGGACAATCGACACCTGATATAAGAAGGAAATTACAAAAGGTAGATGGAATGTCTGGGACGACAATATCCCAGTTGATTGAAATTGCATATAAGGTGTATAATAATAGGGAAGAAGTAGAAAAGAGGGGAAAAAAAAAGAAGGTGAAAGAAAGAAGGCAAAAGGCAGTGATATTGGCAGCTGCTTTTATGCAAGCTCAGGCCTCCTCTCGAGACAGAGGTTTCCAAAAGGGACGAGGATGAGGAAGAGGTCGAGGAATAGGAAGGGACTTGAGAACTAGACTCCCATTAGGAAGAGATCAACGTGCCCATTGTAGAGAGAGGGGACAGTGGAAAAATGAGTGTCCAAATGGGCAATTAAATTGGACTCCTGTCCCAGCCACAGCCCCAAGACCTGAGGAACTAGTTGGAGGTTGTCAAGGAGGACTTGGATTGATGGGGACCGGGGGTTGAGAAAGTGAAATCCCCAGATGAACCCCTGGTTGATGTTAAGCTGGGGAACAATATAGTTAAATTTTTAGTCGACATGGGGACAACCTGTTCTGTATTAAATAGCTGTAAGGGACCTATGAGTAAATATTCCATGGCTGTAGTTGGTGCAATGGGAAAATGAGAGGTTAGACCTTTCTTTCAACCGATTAAATGCAAAATTGGCAATAAAATGTTAGTACATGAATTCTTGTATATGCCAGAATGCCCTATGCCTCTAATGGGAAGGGATTTGTTAAACAAACTAGGGGCCCAAATAACCTTCAATAAAAACAAAATCAGACTTCATATTCCACAAAATAACGCTTGGGAAGCACAAATATATGTGTTACAGGAATTAATGAAGGCAAGGGAAACCAGACTAAAAGAAATACCAGACAACTCTATTTCTGAATTAGAGGATACTGTGATCCCTTTTGTATGGGCCACCGAGCAACCTGGAAAAGCTAAATCAACTGAACCCGTAAAAGTAGAGTTAAAGCCAGGAGCTAAACCGGTAAGACAAAAACAGTATCCTATGAAATTGGAAGCCCATGTTGGACTGGAACCTGTTATTAACAATTTCCTCAAATATGGACTATTACGGGAGTGCCAGTCAAAATATAATACCCCAATTCTACCTGTTAAGAAGCCACATTCACAGGAATACAGATTGGTACAAGATTTGAGAGCTATCAATCAAATAGTAGTGGATGTCCATCCGGTAGTGCCTAACCCCTATACTTTGTTAACTACCATAATTGACTCCAATGTTTATTTGACAGTATTAGACTTGAAGGATGCTTTCTTCTGCATTCCCTTAGAACAACAAAGCCAGAAGTTGTTTGCCTTTGAATGGGAAAGTCCCACGACCGGACAGAAAATGCAGTTATGCTGGACAGTGCTTCCCCAAGGATTCAAGAATAGCCCCACGATTTTTGGTAATGTACTTGTGAAGGAACTGGAACAGTGGCAAAATAAGGAAGCTAATGTTACCTTGTTACAGTATGTAGACAATATCCTACTGGGGGCAGACATGGCTGAAGAACGTAAAAAGCAACCATAAGTCTACTGAACTTTTTGGGGCTAGCAGGATATAGAGTGTCAAGGAAAAAGGCACAAATCATTCAAACAACTGTGACTTATCTGGGATTTGAGATATCCCAAGGGGAAAGGAAATTAGGAATCGAAAGAAAAGAAGCAATATGTCAAATTGTACCTCCCAAATCAAAGAGAGAACTTAGAGCATTTTTAGGAATGGCTGGATGGTGTCGCCTGTGGATGCCTAATTTTGGATTGATGGCCAAACCCCTGTATGAAGCTGTTAAGGGGCCAAGAGAGCTATTAGAATGGACTCCAGACTGCCAAAAAGGATTCAACGCAATAAAAATCACTCTCATGAGTGCCCTGGCTCTAGGCCTTCCAAATCTGACAAAGCCTTTTGAACTATATGTGCATGAAAGGGAACATCAGGCATTGCAGATACTTGTACAGAATCTGGGAAATTGGAAAAGATTGGTGGCTTACTTTTCAAAACAACTGGACGAAGTAAGTTCCAGGTGGCCAGGATGCCTGAGGGCAGTGGCCGCTGCTGTATTATTGATACGGGAGGCACAAAAATTGACTTTGGGACAGAAAATTACTGTTTATGTGCCACATGCTGTTGCAGCAGTGTTAGAACAGAAAGGACATCATTGGCTATCCCTGAGCAGAATGGTACAATACCAAGCAATACTGCTTGAACAGGAAGACATCATAATGAAGGTGTCTAGTGCCTTAAATCCAACCTCTCTGTTACCCCTACATGAAGGAGAAAAATTAGCACACGATTGTCTACAAACTATTGAACAGGTATATTCCAGCTGTGCAGACCTGAAAGATGTCCCCTTATGAGATCATGATTGCGAACTGTTCACTGACGGGAGCAGTTTTGTCATCAAGGGGGAGTGGAAAGCTGGATATGCTGCTGTTACTTTGGAAAAAAGAGATAGAGGCACAACCACTGCCAGTGAATACTTCTGCCCAGAAGACCAAATTAATTGCATTAACCCGAGCCTTAGAGATGTCAGAAGGAAAGCAAGTCATTATTTATACCGATTCAAAATATCCCTTTGGAGTAATGCATGCACATGGCGCAATCTGGAAGGAGAGAAGATTATTATCATCACAAGGAAATCCTATAAAATACAGCAAGGAGATCTTGAGATCTGAGAACAGTTCCCAGTCAGGGTCCTATAAGGGGATATCTTTCAGGATATTTTTTTTTTCCACATGACTAGTTTTATATTACAGACTTCTGCCAGTTAAACATTGCTCGGGCATAAGAAATTACTGTCACTGGCCAACATAGACAGGTCAGCAGAAGCTCCTCACGTAGACACCATTACATTGATCTGGCTTGTTTCTGCCAGAGATAAGGAATGGAGAAAAAAAAAGATTTTACATTTATCATTACCAAGTATAGTTTTGCCAGTGTAGCTATGTCCATGCTATTACCATTTTCTTGGCAATGTTTCACTTATTACTGTACAGGACTCCTAGTGTACACAGAACATTTTATTAAGCACCAGAAGAATTTTCATTAAGTATCATCTATCCCTTTCAGTAAAGCCTGATGCTTTTGATATTTTAAAGTATACCTTCCTTTGGTTTTTGTGAAGATCTGTTAACTCCTTTGGGCATACACAAAATATCTGAAGAAAAAAAAAAAATTCCAAGTAACATCTTGCTTCTAGCCAAAATTTGAAATAACTTGCCAAAACTAACCTAATTTTTAATAGAAAAAAAAGTGACAGCACTAATGTATTTAATGCCCCAGATTTTATTCTTCAGAGTACAGCTTAAACAAATATCTCTTAATGCATACTAAGCAATAACATCAGTTAATCATTGTCTGCAGTCATATAATTAAAAACAAACTAATTCTAGTACATTTATGACAACAAACTTGTTTTACTTCAGTAAAACAAAACCTGCTTTGACAATGTCTCCAGATTTCCCTCTGCTGGGATAACGGCAGCATTCTACGATTACTCACCAGAAATAAACCACCACAATCTGTTTGGAATAGTTTTGTAGTGAACACTGTTTTTAAGTTTATAAATGTAGGAAGATGGTACAACTTTCCTAGTGCATGTGCAGAGAACTGCAAATAATCAGACTGATATTATGCTTTTGTCTCTGATGATGACTTAGGTCATTTTAGACTTCCAAGATGTATCAGGCTGTTTAGGGCCTAAGAGAAGATGCAGCAGAGGAGGTGCAGAGAGATACATCTCCATGCTGCTATCTCTTTGGGAATTTTAGCTTTATGTTTTTAGACAGGTGTAACATTAGCTGCTGCACCAAAACCTCTCTGTTGTGATCACAGCAAACAGTCTTCTCTGTTTCCTTGGATAATTACTTGCTCTGAAGGCCCCTTATTCATTCATGGTCATGACATCAGAATTGGCATCTGCAACTCTGGCTTTCATTCCAGTAATTCACTACTGGTATAAGAAGGTAACATTATACATCAAAGAACTACTTGAACTAAAAAAAAAGTTTGACAGGCTAGGTCCTGTTCTGCTTATTGCAACTAAAGAGAGCAGGGTAAAAAAGCATGGCATATGCCTTTGTGATATACATATGCTTGCTCTGTTGGAAAACAGAGTAGTTATTGTCGAATTCAGCCCAGTGAGTTTTCCAGACTCTTTTTGCTCAACATGATCTTGAAGTTTGACATGTTTGTTAGAGGATATATCTCTATGTGGGGGAAGGAGTAGCTAAAAGTTTAATAAAACCAACTTGACAGCTCCTATTTAGAAAAACTGTACATATCCTTTGTGCCTCCACAATAGAATGAAATAGCTATGGCACTGGACATGAGTTGAAAAGTTGTTATGCTAAATATTAAATTAGATGCTATTGTGGAAATTGCACATAAGAGGTTAAAAACACTAGTGTCCACTTCTCTCTTATACAAACATTGTGGATGGAGCTCCACAAAGTTGGTATGAGAAGCAGCCAAAGGAGGGAGTCTTACAGCAGCAAGACGGCCCTGTTTTGGCTAGAGAATGTGGAATAAACAGATAGACGGTTTCTACGCAGAATCTTGAAGGCCATGGTGCCTGGAGTGAGACCTTTTGCTTCATTATCTGTGAAATTAATATTAAATTTGAAACCCCTAAATATGCTAATGAGCTAAAAGGAGTACATGCTAAACATATATGACCATAGTACTCGACTCTCCACCCGAATTATGTTAAATGTCACCCCTGGGAGGGGACAGCTAAGGTTGGGGTATAAAGGATATTGAGGAAGTTACCCCTGTGGGGGGAGAGAAGAAATTGAAGACCTTGAAGAGGCAGTCGACGGGCTGTGCGCCTTCTCCTCCACCCAAGATAGGGATGCCTTCTTGGTAAGCAATTGCAATTTCAACTTTTTGGTGAGACTACCTGGGATAGCATTTTGCTAGCATTATAATTATAATCATGTATTAGCGCTATTGCAGTAAGCGCATTTATCAACGGCAATTCCAAACTGTTTCAGTGAAAGTCCTTAGTGGGGCTCTGACAGGCAAACCTTGACTCTGATATGTGGCTATATATATAACCCTTTAGACATAACCCATTGACCAAGTCTGGGAGTAAGACTGGACCTAGCCGCACCTAGGCTCCTCTCTGAGAAGGAGTTCAGAAAGCAAAGGGGTCCTTTCTGAACCTCGTGACTCAATGGGAGGGCCTCCCTCAGCCACACATCAGACTCTTTACATGACAGCTATAAATACTTTTTACATGAACTAACATTTTGTGCCCTCTTTGTATTCTCTTTCAGATAATCTTTTTTTCCCTTGTCTTGCCTTTTCTATCGAAAAAACAGCCAGCCAGCCAACTATATTCTTATTTCAAATAAGTTGTCAATTTTGGCTCTATCTTGCACTGCTGCCGTGCAGAACATTCTTCTACAGATCTACATCCCCTTGCAAACTTTGGTCCTGCTCTGCTGAATGCAGACTGCATTTGCACTACTTGGAGATTATTTCCATATTCATGCATACGAATAGTACTATATTTGCACCACTAGATATCAATTTGATTGAGATATCACATTAGATAACACTTTGTCCTGGTGTGGTGGGTTGACCCTGACTGGGGGCCAGGTGCCCACCAGAGCCGCTCTATCACTCCCCCTCATTCACTAGACAGGGGAGAAAAGGTACAACGAAAAAAACTTATGGGTTGAGATAAGGACAGGGAGAGATCATTCACTAATTATCATCACGAGCAAAACAGACTGAACTTAGAGAGGGAATTCATCTAATTTATTACTAAGCAAAACAGAGTAGAGGAGTGAGAAATAAAACCAAATCTTAAAACACCTCCCCCCACCCCTCCCATCTTCCCGGGCTCAACTTCACTCCTGGCTTCAACCAGTACTTACAATACACAAAACAGATGATACACAATGCAATTTCTCACCTGACAACGGTACAGTCAGACCACACAGACTGTCCTGGAGCAACGCCGCCCCTCCCCGACTAGCCCCCTTTCATGCTGAGCATGGTCATATGGCATGGAATACTCCTTTGACTAGTTTGGGTCACCTGTCCTGGCTGTGTCCCCTCTCACCTTCTTGTGAAAATTAACTCTATCCTAGCCAAAACCAGGACATTATTCACCCCTTATTCTATACCATCTACGCCATGCCCAGATCCTACAATTCCCAATTAATCACCACCACCTTCCCTGTCTTTGACATATATATATACACACACATACATACACACATACACAGATATCATTCCCTCAGTCTATGGGCCATCCCTCTAAAATGTCTGTTGAGTTCATTTAATCCATGACTTTGGGTTCCATCTGTCAGAACAGTCTCTCAGGGCAGGAGAGATGGTGTGAGCTGTTGGATTGCTGCATGCTGCATCCGAAGCTCATGGCTGGTGTATCTGGCAAAGCCCATGCTTGCGGTCTGCAGGTTAAAGATGTCAATTTCAAGGAAGCTGCTGGGCACCGGTTGCTGAAGTCAGTTCTAGTTTCAAAATCACTGCACATTGCTCAGTTTCATGAGTATTCATCCTTCAGTAATTTTGGTGATTCTTACTGTAATACCGTTGGTACAGCATACAGCAATTGCAGCAATGATGACATACAATGGCAGGGTTATTTAGCAATTAACATCATACAATGTAATTTATTGGCTATTCTCACCCAAAATCAAATCCCCTTGAGGTACACATCAGACTTCCCCATCCTTCCACATCACCCACCAAGTGCACCCGGATCCCTGAGCAAAAGCAATCCCATGGATGGGTTTGCCTTTGCCTGAAGCAGGAGTAACCCAGACTGTCTTCCCCAACATATTCATGTGCACTACGGGGACTGTATTCCCTTCTACAGTATGTGGAAGTTTTGATTTAGCAGGGCCAGCTTGATTGGCAGATCCCCTAGTGTTGACTAACCAGGTGGCCTTTGCTAAACGTGTAACCCAATGTTTGAAGGTCCCATCACCCAGTGCTCTCAGTACGGTCTTTAGCAGTCCATTATATTGTTCAACTTTCCCAGAGGCTGGTGCATGATAGGGGATGATACACCCACTCAATGCCATGCTCTTTGGCCCAGGTGCTACGAGATTGTTTTGGAAATGAGTCCCATTGTCTGACTCAATTCTTTCTGGGGTGCCATGTTGCCACAGGACTTGCTTTTCAAGGCCCAGGATAGTGTTCTGGGCAGTGGCATGGGGCACAGGATATGTTTCCAGCCACCCAGTGGTTGCTTCCACCATTGTAAGTACATAGCGCTTGCCTTGGCGGGTTTGTAGGAGTGTGATGTAATCAATCTGCCAGGCCTCTCCATATTTATATTTCAGCCATTCTCCTCCCTACCAGAGAGGCTTTACCAGCTTGGCTTGCTTGATTGCAGCACATATTTCACATTCATGGATGATATCGTCCATGGTTAAGTCCACCCCCCTCGATCATCTATATGTTGCATCTCTTCCTTATTGACATAAGGTGTAATGGGCCCAGTAAGCTATAAATAATTCAGCCTTATTTTGCCAGTCCAAATCCACCTAAGCCAGAACAACAAACAAGAACAGCAGCAACAAATTAACTCTTCATCATAATAATAATGAATTAACCTTTGAGCCGCTCACTGCCCTGGTGCCGGAGGGGACCTGGAGGAGTCCCCAATCAAATTGATCGGTGCGTGCTAGAGTCCTGTCCAATCCTTTCTCCGCCACCGGGGTAGGTGAGATGATCCAGGCAAGGCCTTATGACTGTCCCATCTGGGTCGCCAAAATGGTGTCCCAGAATCTGTGTTCTTTAGCCACTGTGCAAAGAGCCAATTGACACACAGATTCGAGATATTTGTTTTCTAGTCTGCAGAGTAGGGTGCCGGGCATCTAACACCAGCTAGCACACCGAGTACATCAAGCATGCCTTTTTTATAATAAGATGTAGCTGACTGGTGTTCCTAAACTTTCTTATCCACCTTTCACCTGCCCTCATCATACATATGCATTTTACTTCATGTTTCAAACATTTGGGGAGGTCCCCTAATTAGCATGTTCACTATTCACAAAGGGGTGTACATTTTAGTATTAAAATCAATACAGGTGAGTTGAGGATACACTATTTCTTGATACTATTCCAAGGCTAGATATATTTTATATACACTTACAATAGGGAAAGAATACTTAGAAGGGTCCTACTGTTCTAAATCCTTAGTCCACTGAGAAATCCTATCCTGGTTACTATGGTTTCAGAATATACTGTTAAGGATACTTGAGGTGGCATATACTTTGCACAGTCTTAATCCTTATTTTTCCTACATCACTTGCAGAGGCCCCTGGTAAACATATTATATCAGTGAAACAAAACTGCTGATAAAATTAAGGTTTAATCCCTTTGGCAACAAAAGGGTCAAGTGGTATGAAAAACTGAAGCCTGAAAATACTTTCTTCTCACACTAACAGGTTACTCTTCACAGAATTTTCACCACAAATTTGTCTATATTCTACCATTCCGTAGGCTGCAAGTTTTTTTCTCATGAAAATGTAACTAATGAAAAAGGATAGGCTACCAATTGAATCAAAGTCAATACTTTCCTTTTAATATCTACAAGCTAGCACTGAACTGACTTAAAGAATGAACACGATGTACAGAAAAGTATGTCTTATAAAAATATGTCAATTTTTTTCTGGCTATTGATCTGAAGACATTTTGAGGAATGCAAGATAGTTTTGGCAAGTAAATTTAAGCTGCAGTTACTGATGACAAAGTTCAAATAATTTTGTAATCATAGTATATTTAAGACTCATTGATCAAGTAGCACTGCATTGCTATGTGTTTATGCACCCCAGACAACTGAACGTCTAATCTTGTGTCATCAAGAATCAGTACCTTTATCAGTGAAGACAATCCAACCTAACTGGAACTATTCAACCAGATAATTGACACCTATCACTGGAATACAACTTAGGGAAGGCCAACTACCTCCATAGCCCTTGTATTCTGCATGCTCTTTGTGAACTGAGGAGAAGAGTAAGTAGGTTCATAAACATTTAAATCAGTTGGATAACTATTGCAATATTAAATCAGGGAAAGCAGAGGAGGATAATAAAGACTCATTTATGAAGCAATCTTTATTTATAAACACATGTGTGTTTATGCATTAAAATGGAAACTATTAGGCTTATTTGTTAGGATGATTTTTTCCGCATAAAAATTTAACTCAGATTTCAAACCATCAACTTGTTTCAAACCACCAACAAACAAGGAGAAAAAAAGAAAAGGACAATTTACAGAGATAATTCAAAAACAGTGCAATATCAAAATACAGTTTTCACAACATGTGAAAGAGAAACATGCTTTGGAACCTGAGCAAAAGGCTTTTTGCTGACTTTTTACAAAGTCACCCTGTGTGTTGTTTTCACTGGCATCTGTTCTGCCAGATTAGTATGTTGCTCTTAGCAACTTCCATGGCCCCTAAATATTTAGTACACAGAAACTGCCAACTACTTAGAGAGGGCAACTAAAATTTTCAGCTAATATTGCAGGCTGTCTGACGTACTGCTACTTGAAATGACCATACAGCCTAAAATTAAGAAAAATTGTAAAAAGAAAGCAGCAGCCAAACATGACTCTCTTATTTTTTAAATAGACTAAAGCACTTCCACAATATTTAGATATTACATGGGTTTACAGGCTTGAGGTCAGCTCTACCAAAATAAATATACTGAACATTTATAACAAATGCCTTATGAATGCAAGTTTTCTCTTTATTATTTCAAGATCAGATGGATAAAGCTTAAAATAAAGCCCTAACTCTGAAGCAGATAGATAAGATACAAGTCCTTTTTCAGAAACAGGCATGACACATGCCACAGCTAAATTTTTTACCAACAGTATCATTAGTCTGCAGTAAGCCATTTAATTTTTTTCTGGCACCAAACAGGCCACCATACAAATCAACTCCACAAAGCATGTGGTCATCTATTCTGCTGATTTTGTATGAAATAATAATTTGTGCTTGCAGGGCCCAGGCCTTTCAAAAATGGATATGAACAATGAGATATTAAAAATATTAATGGAAACTTACTAATTTCTAAATTACTTGATTGGAGAAAACATTTAAAGAATAAAGAGTAACAGAATGTTGTGCATTAGGTATTGATGATGGAAGCTAAGGTTGGTGCTTTAATTTGCTTTAACAAACAGCTAAAACCGAGCCTAAACAACTCTGCGTCCATGGTACTGGTAGGAGGCCGATGTGTGCATGTCACTGAAAGGCGTGGTAGAACCAATCTCATAAATGGCATCATCAGAGCAGAACAGTAACTTTTCACTGGAGTAATCACAAAGTGTGAACAATAAACCATCACTTCTCTCATCATGAACACAAAGCAGTCACCAAGGCAAAAGAGGAAAGAAGCTAAACCTGTAACACAGAAAAAACACATTAAACTGAGTTTTGAACATTTTGATAGTGATGATTTTCCTATCATAACATATTTAACACCATACATTTTGCTTAATTACATGGAACTGTTGCAAAAATGGTATCCTAATTATATCACAAAATTCTTCTGAAATTTGGTATACAGCTAAGTTCACTTGCAAAGATTTGCCTACAATAATATCTTGGACATAAAACAGGCTTAAGGACAGATTTGTGGTCAGGACCGAATTATTAATGTCTTGTTCATTACATAATAAAAATCAACATGTTCACACGATATTGAATGTTCTACCCAGAAATGCATTTAAAAATCGTGCATCATAAGGACGCAGCTGTTTATAGGCAGCTAATTTGATATGTGGCAGGATGTTCTTCCTCACAACTCTACCAGTGCCTAAAAAGCAGACAGCAATACTTACTGGAAAGGTTTTCCCAAGGTTATCCTGCTTGAGTGTCTACAAGCTGCATCTGAACATTTGCAGATATGCCACCTCCATAGCCTCCCTTGGACTGCATTTGGTTCTGAATTGAGCTCACCTGGAGACAGAAGGGAAAGGAGGTCAGAGAAAACAAGGCAGGTAGGCAGAAGTAAACTATGGCATCTTCTTGCCTTTGGTTTTATTTTTTGTTTTGTTTTTCAAGTGCTGTCTCACCATTAAAGCTACATTACTTTTGCATCAGGACATATGCAGAGTAGCCTTTCTGGAATTTTCACTTCTGCAGGCAGCTCAGCAGGAGAGATGGAAGAACTCATGCTGATGCAGTTTTCCTCTATCCCAAAGAAAACTGGCTGACTGAGGCTTTCATTGAGCTGCTTGATTGATCAAAAAAATTAATCAAATAAATCCAACTCCACTCTATCTGACAAGCTGTAATTTAGCTTGTTATATGGAAAACATTCTTTGTCAAGTATAATAAACCAGTGAAGTTAATACCATTACATTGAAAACGCAATAGTCAATTTATAAAATATCTGCATAGTAACTGAACTGTATGGCTAATTTCAGAACATTTAAAATAGGGCTTTCTAAACAAAAAGGAGCCCTTTTTGTTTAAGAGCATGAACTTACTTTTCCTTGATTGATACTATTGCTTTAATCAGTGTGGCATTTATTTTTTAAACCATACTCAATCTATCAACTTCTCTGATTTTTTTTTATTTGAAGGCATTTTTTAATCTGATGCAAACAAATACATAAAAAAACACCCTCCACACACACCCCCTATGGCTTTCATTGTCTTTATCAATAAAAAGTAAGAAAATCTATAGTTCTTTTGTGCTTGTGCTGCATGAGTCAAAATAATCATCTCCTAGTGCCTGCAGGAAGACCACTCCAATCTTAAAGGTTTGGCCTTTTTCTCTTTACACCTCAGAGTGTACATAACAAGTACACAATGAACACAAAGTACTTAAAGCTACAGCTTCTGATATTGCACTTGCAGTAAGAAGCCTATGTCTGCAGGGCATCGCTTGCAATTATTTCAGGTATGCTCCTTCATAGAGACCTCAAAACACCACTAGAAAGCTCTGTTAAAACAGTGTTGGAGAAATATCTTCATGGAGCTTGCATGATATTTTCCCTGTCTGCAAAGACAAAAAAAAATAAAACTAGTGTCTTCTAAACAGATATCCACAGCAAATCACATACAAACAATGAATCAGAAAAAAATCTTGCACATTGTTTTTCAAACCAATGTGAAATCAGCCTGGTTTAGGACCATTGTCTTTGATGGTACAGTATATTGCAGTGCTGTGCAAGAAATCTCTGAGCTTTTTTATATCCTTAAACATAGAGGGGCAGAATCACCTCCCTCGAACTGCTGGCCATGCTTTTTTTGATGCAGCCCAGGATATGATTGCATTTCCGGGCTGCGAGCACACATTACCAGGTCATGTTGAGCTTATTGTCCAGCAACACCCCCAAGTCCTTCTCCTCAGGGCTGCTCTCAATCCATTCTCCACCCAGCCTGTATTTGTGCTCTGCTCTGGTGAGACCCCACCTAGAGTACTGCATCCAGCTCTGGGGTCCACAGTACAAGAAAGACATGGACCTGTTGGAGCAAGGCCAGAGGAGGGCCACGAAGATGATCAGAGGACTGGAGCACCTCTCCTATGAGGACAGGCTGAGAGAGTTGGGGTTGTTCAGCCTGGAGAAGAGAGGAGAGGAGAGGAGAGGAGAGGAGAGGAGAGGAGAGGAGAGGAGAGGAGAGGAGAAGAGAAGGCTCCAGGGAGACCAAATTGCGGCCTTCCAATACCTAAAGGGGGCTTCTAAGAAAGCTGGAGAGGGACTGTTTACAAGGGCATGTAGTGACAGGATAAGGGGTAATGGGTTCAAGCTGAAGGAGGGTAGATTTAGATTAGATATTAGGAAGAAATTCTTTACTGTTAGAATGGTGAGGCACTGGAACAGGTTGCCCAGAGAAGTTGTGGATGCCCCATCCCTGGAAGTGTTTAAGGCCAGGTTGGATGGGGCTTTGGGCAACGTGGTCTAGTGGAGGGTGTCCCTGCCCATGGCAGGGGGGTTGGTCTAGATGATCCTTAACGTTCCTTCCAACCCAAACAATTCTATGATTCTATATTAAACAGTATAGTTCCCAATACAGACCCCTGAGGGACACCACTCATCACTGATCTCCATCCAGACATTGAGCTGTTGACCACTACCCTCTGGATGTGACCATCCAACCAATTCCTCATCCACTGAACAGTCCACCCATCAAATCCATATCTCACCAATTTAGAGAGAAGGATGTTGTGGGGGACCATGTCAAAGGCCTTACAGAAGTCCAGATAGATGACATCATTAGCTCGTCCCTTGTCCGCTGATGTAGTCACTCCATCATAGAAGGCCACTAGTTTGGTCAGGCAAGACTTGCCCTTGGTGAAGCCATGCTGGCTGTCTCGAATCCCCTCCCTGTCCTCCACGTGCCCTAACATAGCTTCTAGGAGGATCTGTTCCATGATCTTCCCAGGCACAGAGGTGAGGTTGACAGGTCGGTAGTTCCCAGAGTCCACCTTTCTACCCTTTTTTAAAAGGGGTGCAATGTTTCCCTTTTTCCAGTCACTGGGGACTTCACCTGACTGCCATGACTTTTCCAGTATCATGGAGAGTGGCTTAGCAACTACAACAACCAATTCTTTCAGGACCTGGGGAATCTTAGAGTTGTGATAAATGGCGCAGAGTCTAGTTGGAGGCCTGTATCTAGTGGTGTGTCCCAAGGGTCAGTGCTTGGTCCGGTCCTATTCGACATATTCATCAATGACCTGGACGAGGGGACAGAGTGTACCCTCAGCAACTTTGCTGATGATACTAAGCTGGGAGGAGTGGCCGACACACCGGAAGGCTGCACTGCCATTCAGTGAGACCTAGACAGGCTAGAGAACTAGGCAAAGAGGAACCATATGAAATTCAATAAGGTCAAGTGTAGGGTCCTGCACCTAGAGAAGAACGATCCTATGCACCAATACAGTTTAGGGGTTGACCTGTTGGGAAGCAGTGCTGCGAAGAAGGACCTGGGAGTCCTGGTGGACAACAAGTTAAGCATGAGCCAGCAATGCGCCCTTGTGGCCAAGATGGCCAATGGTATCCTGGGGGGCATTAAGAAGAGTGTGGCCAGCAGATTGAGGGAGGTTATCCTCCCCCTCTACTTTGCCCTGGTGAGGCCCCATCTGGAGTACTGTGTCCAGGTCTGGGCTCCCCACTTCAAGAAAGACAGGGAACTACTGGAGGGAGTCCAGTGGAGGGCTACAAAGATGATTAGGGGACTGGAGCATCTCTCTCATGAGGAAAGGCTGAGAGATCTGCATCTGTTTAGCCTGGAGAAGAGAAGACTGAGAGGGGATCTGATCAATACTTATCAATATCTAAAGGGCGGATGTCTAGAGGAAGGGGCCAGACTCATTTCAATGGTGCCCAGTGACAGGACAAGGGGCAACGGGCAGAGACTGGAACACAGGAAGTTCCATCTGAATATGAGGAAAAACTTCTTTACTCTGAGGGTGACCGAGCACTGGGACAGGTTGCCCAGAGAGGTTGTGGAGTCTCCTTCTCTGGAGATATTCAAAACCTGCCTGGATGCCATCCTGTGCAACCTGCTCTAGGTGATCCTGCTCTAGCAGGGGGGTTGGACTAGATGATCTCTAGAGGTCCCTTCCAACCCCTACCAATCTGTGAATCTGTGAATCTGTGACTCTGGGATGCATCTCATCAGGTCCCATAGACTTATGTATGTTTGGGTTCCTCAGGTGGTCACGAATTGGATCTTCTCTTGCAGTGGGAGGGACTTTGCTCCCCCAGTTCCTGTCTTGAGGTCCATCCACTCGAGAGGTGTTGGAAGAGAGATTGCCAGTGAAGCCTGAGGCAAAAAAGTTGTTGAGTACCTCAGCCTTCTCACCTTCTCCTTGTCTGTTGTTACCAGTTTGCCAGTCGTGTTCATCGGGGAGGGGGGGCGGTATGCTTTCTTTGACCTTCCTTTTCTGGCTGACATACCTGTAGAAGCCCTTCTTATTATTTTTTGCATCCCTTGCCAAGTTCATCTCCAGCCGCACCTTGGCCTTCCTGATCCCATCCCTACACAACCGGGAAGCGTCCCTATACTCTTCCCAGGATATCTCTACCTGCTTCCACTCCCTGTGCATTTCCTTCTTGCCCTTTAGCTTGACCAGCAGTTCTTGATTCATCCATGCTAGTCTCTTGCCTTCCTTTCTTGATTTCTTACACCTGGGGATTGAGAGCTCTCGTGCTATATGGAAAGCATCCTTAAAGATCTGCCAGCTCTGTTCTGCTCCCTTGTCCCTGAGGGCAGTTTCCTAAAATTCAGGGTCTTGACTTGACCCATATTCCTCAGGACTGTGAACTCCATCAGTGGATGATCACTGCAGCCCAGGTTGCCTCCAGTCTTGGCGTCACCCATTAGCTCACTTGCATGGGTGACCAACAGCTCCAGTATCACATCCCCTCTGGTAGGGTTGTCTATTACCTGGCTTCAGAAGTTATCCTCAGTGCACTCCAGGAGTCTTTTGGATTGCCTGCAGCTTGCCATGCTACTTTTCCAGCTGATGTCAGGGTGGTTGAAGTCCCCCAGCAGGACGAGAGCCTGTGAGCACGATGCCTCCTGTAGCTGGAGTAAGGAGGCTTCGTCAATAGGCTCCCCTTGATCGGGTGGCCTGTAGTAAACACCAAACACAAGTTGCCTTTGTTGCCTCGGTCTCTAATTCTTACCCATAAGATTTCAACCTGCTCGTGGATATTCTTCAAAGACAACTCTTCACAATCTATCCATTTCTTGACATAGAGGGCAACCCCTCCACCCCTCCTT
The DNA here is from genome assembly GCF_011004875.1 of Balearica regulorum gibbericeps. Classification (NCBI taxonomy): domain Eukaryota; kingdom Metazoa; phylum Chordata; class Aves; order Gruiformes; family Gruidae; genus Balearica; species Balearica regulorum. The sequence continues at coordinate 4,697,506 of NC_046219.1, read as the reverse complement.
CCTTGCCTGTCCCTTCTGAAAAGCCTGTAGTCATTGATAGCCACACTACAGTCATGGGATTAGTCCTACCACGTTTCAGTGATGGCAACTAGATTGTAGCTTTCTAGCAGCACAGTGGCTTCCAACTCCTCCTGTTTTTTGCCCATGCTGTGTGTGTTGGTGTAGAGGCACTTCAGCTGGACTGTTGGCCATGTCACTTTCTTAGAGGAACACACCTTAATTCCTTTGATTTATTTCCCTGGTGTTTTCCTGTTGGCTTCCTATTACCTCAGGAACCCCTGGCTCATCTCTGTCAATGATGAGCCCCACTAGCTCGTGAGCAAAGACCCTCTTTCCCCTTTGAGAAAGGTGAATCCCATCTGACATCAGGAGGCCTGGTGCCGTGTTGGCCATCCCATTATCAAAAAACCTGAAATTGTGGTGGTGACACCAGCCGTAGAGCAGAGCCATGTATTAATAGACTAGGTCCATCTGTTTCTTCCAATGTCACTGCCCACAACTGGAAGGAGAGAGGAAAAAATAACCTGTGCTCCAGAACTGTCCCAAGGCCCTGAAGTCTCTTTTTATTGCGCTCGGACTACACATTGTGGCTTCATTGCCACCCACATGGAAGAACAATAATGGATATGTCTGAGGGCCATACCAGCCTAGTAAGTTTCCTAGTGATGTCCTTAACCCGTGCCCCAGGGAGGCAGCAGACTTCCCTAAGAGGAGGGTCTGTCTGGCATATTGGACTCTCTGTTCCCCTCAGAAGGGAGTCACCTACAACTATAACCCATCTTTTCTTCCTCGTGGAGGTGGCTGTGATACAGAGGGTAGGCCTTTCTGACTTTGGCAACACTTCTGGTGTACATGGACCATCATTCACATCATCCGTTGTCTGGCCTTCCACATCCAGATCTGATACCTGTTGTACAGAGGCACTTGGGAAGATGAGGTGGGCAATGAGGAGTTTTGCCTGTCGCCCCATATGCATTTTGTGTTAGCAAGTAAAGACGTATCAGTCTAAAATATGGAGGCTGTTGCAACTAAAATAAACTCCATCAAATGTAAGCTAGACTGCATTAGTAGTTCAGTGGCCATCTTCTATATGAAAATTTATGTAGGATACATACAATGTAAAAAACACTGATGAAAAAGCAGGTCTAATAGAATTGTGGGCTGGCAAAGTGGCACTCTGAAGCACTCTCCTTTTTAGGCAGTCTAAACTACAAGAACAAATGCTTTTTCTTTTCTTCAAATATACCATTGCCTTCCCTATGATGATACATAATAACAAAGGTTCTTTTCTGTGTTACATCTAATTTAGATAGGATAAGTATTCAAGAATTTTGGAAGGAATCACATTAATGAAAAATCATACAATCTGTTGTGTTGCATATGTAGCTAATTAATTTCTTCCCTCCCCTTTAAAACCAGGAAATAAGATGATCCTTGAGAGAGTAAACAAGAGAAAACTAAGTAAACAAGAGAAAAACTAAGAAAAAAACAGAATACATGAAATCAAAGGATAAATTGAGGATTGTGAAGCAGAAAAAGTGAGAGACTTCACTATGGAATTGTGTTGGGTTTGCATGGCAAGTTTTTGGTAGCGGGGGTGGGGGGGGCCACAGGGGTGGCTTCTGTGAGAAGCTGCTAGAAGCTTCCCCTGTGTCTGATAGAGCCAATGCCAGCCGGCTCCAAGACGGACCCGCCGCTGGCCAAGGCCAAGCCAATCAGCGCCTCTTTGATAACATATTTAAGAAGGGAAAAAAACAGTTAGGGAGAGCTTTTTCAGCCAGAGAGAGGAGTGAGAAGATGTAAGAAACTCTGCAGACACCAAGGTCAGTGCAGAAGGAGGGGGAGGAGGTGCTCCAGGCGCCAGAGCAGAGATCCCCCTGCAGCCCATGGTGAAGACCATGGTGAAGAAGGCTGTCCCCCTGCAGCCCATGGAGGGAGGATGAGGGGGTGTAGAGATTCCACCTGCAGCCCGTGGAGGACCCCACACTGGAGCAGGCGGAGACACATGAAGGAGGCTGTGGCCCTGTGAGAAGCCTGTGCTGGAGCAAGCTCCTGGCAGGACCTGTGGAGAGAGAGGAGCCCATGCCGGAGCAGGTTTGCTGGCAGGACTTGTGACCCCGTGGGGGGCACCACGCTGGAGCAGTCTGCTCCTGAAGGTCTGCACCCCGTGGGAGAGAGTCACGTGGTTGACGTTTGTGAAGGACTGTCTCCCATGAGAGGGACTCCATGCTGGAGCAGGGGAACAATGAGAGGAGTCCTCCCCCTGAGGAGGAAGAAGCAGCAGAGACAAGGTGTGATGAACTGACCGTAACCCCCATTCCCCGTCCCCCTGTGCCGCTGAGGGGGGCGGAGGTTGAAGCCGGGAGTGAATTTAAGCCCGGGAAGATGGGAGGGGTGGGGGGAGGTGTTTTAAGATTTGATTTTATTTCTCATTCCTCTACTCTGTTTTGCTTAGTAATAAATAAGATGAATTCCCTCTCTAAGTTCAGTCTGTTTTGCTCGTGATGATAATTAGTGAGTGATCTCTCCCTGTCCTTATCTCGACCCACAAGCTTTTCGTTATACTTTTTCTCCCCTGTCTAGTGAAGGAGGGGAGTGATAGAGCAGCTCTGGTGGGCACCTGGCCCCCAGCCAGGGTCAACCCACCACAGGAATAGAAAGATAAAATAGAAAGAAGGTGATGGGAAGAAGGGAACAGTGCATAGAGGGTTCCTACTGTATAATTTTACCTTTGACAAAATAGCAAGGTTCTCTACAGAGAAGGCAAACAAAACCAAAATATTTCAGTAGTCAGAAAACTACTGTACTCAGAAGCATGAGGATATATAATAAAGAACAATGCTGATGAAAAAGGTGCAGAGCAGATACTGAATTTATTCCGAAATTTATACGGGAAAAAGCTAATAAAATTGCAGGAGGTCTTCCTAAGGTATTCAGAAGAGAGAAGGCAGAAGGAAGTTCACGAAGTAGTATAACATTCATTCTATAAAGGAAGTTAAGCAGCAGAAAAACACATGAAAAGACTGTGATCTTGGAATTTAGACTGCAAGAATTAACAGAGAGACTGGATGAAATATTACCACAGTGAGTCACCAAGGAAGAGGCAGGAAAATAGGCAAATGTGAAAAAAAGTAAAGATTTGTGCTTCTTAAAAGAGAGAGAAAAGGATCGTTTTTTGCATACTGTCTCTTCTTGTCTGGGATCAGAAAAATCACTCTGGTCACTGATGCAGCATATTATCCAAAAGAAAAAAAGAGAAAGCGATACAGCCAGTTATGAGTGTTAAAATGAAAGAAAAAGTCCATGTAGAGAGACAATAATGATTATCTACTATCTAGAGATGAGTTGGGTATTATGCAAAGCAAAGGTGAGAGCAAGTAGGGTTAAAAGTCTGAGGTGAGAGAGTAAAGCTTCAGGCAACCACCACAAGCCTCCCATGAGGCTGCTCAGCTGTGCGAATGAGAAAGGTTCTCATGGGAAGGGCAGCAAACATCTAAAAAGCAAAAAGCCATGCATTTTTAAAATTTTAAGAACACCACTCACTCATTTAATTAATTCAATTTACATATAGTTTTAAATGTTAATGTGATATATTGCATTAAATAGAGAATTAACATTAATTTAATTTTATCAAGCTGAAACTGTCCTTGTCTATTTAACTTCCTTACAGATGTTTTAGTGCAAATTATTTCCAATCCATAATGTTACTTCAGGGAAAACCTGGTACTTTGTTTGCCATGTCAGATTTCCCAGCTTTGCCTTTCCCCAATGACTACTGACTTATGAAAGTTTTTTCCTGATCACAATAAGCTGCAAAAAAATCAAAAAAGTTTCTAGGAAGCTACAAATGACCTCACTTGCCTACATTAAAACTGAGGGGTTTTTTCTTTACAGCTTCTGTATTCCAATACCCCTGACAGAACTCTGTCTTCCCCTTTGCTAAAATCTGCCATGGATAAACATTTTTTTCCTTTAAAGGGGATTATTAAGGTTAAGAAATATTTTTCATCATTATCTATATGCCACTCTTTACTGACCTTAAAAATATATTGACATTTCACAGAAAATATGAAGCAGTACAAAATAAATCTATTCTCATAAAGTCACTTTTAATATCTATCTTAGTGTATTGGGGATATGTGGCAAGGTTTTGGTAGCTAGGGGGGCTGCAGGGGTGGCCTCTGTGAGAAGAGGCCACCCCTGCAGGGTGGGGGGCTGCCTTGTGCCAGATACAGCCAGTTCCAGCAGGCTCCACAACAGCCCCACTGCAGGTCAAAACATGAGCAAAAGTTGGTGACATCTCTGTGAAAACATATTTAAGAAAGGGCAAAACTGCTGAGAGAGGAGGAGGAAGAGGGAACAAAAAGTGAGAAACAACAGAGGGAACACCAAAGTCAGAGAAGGAGGAGGTGCTCCAGGCACGGGAGCAGATACTCCCTGCAGCCTGTGAAGGACCCACACCGAACAGATGGATATGCCTGAAGAACTGTAGCCCATGGATACCCCATGCCAGAACAGAGCTTTAAACTAGACTCAGCAGGGGAAGAGGATGGAGTTTGGAGCAACAGAGAAGAGCCAGGGGCTGCTGATGCATTAGGAAACAACAGGGAAACACCTGAGAAATGCCACAAAGGAAATGGGGCTTGATTCTCCAAAAACATGACACAGTTGACAGCCTAACTGAAGTGCCACTATACCAATACACACAGCACAGGTAACAAACAGGAGGAGTTGGAAGCCACTGTGCAGCTGGAAAGCTATGATCTAATCACTATCACTGAAACTTGGTGGGATGACTCACACGACTGGAGTGCTGCAGTCGATGGCTATAAACTGTTCAGAAGAGACAGGCAAGGAAGGAGGGGTGGTGGGTTTGCCCTCTGCATAAAAGAATGGATTGAATGCACAGAGCTGCCTTTGAAAGACAGCAATGAACAGGTTGAGAGCTTATGGGTGAAAATTAGGGGCCAAGCCAACAACGGAAACCTCATGGTTGGTGTCTACTATAGGCTGCCAGAACAAGGGGAGGATGTTGATGAAGCATTCTTACTTCAACTACCCGAATCATCACACTTGCAGGCTCTGATCCTGCTGGGGGACTTCAACCATGCTGACATCTGCTGGAAAAGCAGTGCAGCAAGCTGTACGCAGTACAGGAGACTCTTGGAGTGTGTTGAGGATAACTTTTTAATCCAGATGATAGACAGCCTCAACAGAGAAGCATTACTGGACCTGTTGCTCACCAACACAGATGAGCTAATTGGAGAAGTCAAGATTGGTGACAGCCTGGGTGGGCTGCAGTGATCATGCCCTGGTGGAATTTGCAATCTCAAGGGATATGGGCCAGGCAAAGAGTAAAGTCAAGACCCTGAATTTTAGGATAAAATAAACAACTTTCAGGTGTTTAAAGAACTAGTGGATGGCCCCCCCTGCCCCGGGAAACTGCCCTCGGGATAAAGGAACAGAAGGGAGCTGGCAGCTCTTTAAGGATGTTTTTCTTAGAGCACAAGAGCTCTCGATTCCCATGTGTAAGAAATCCAGGCAAGGAAGGCAGGAGACCAGCATGGCTGAGTAAGGAAGGACCTTCTGGTCGAGCTGAAGCGCAAGAAGGAAACGCATAGGCAGTGGAAGCAGGGACACGCCTCCTGGGAAGAATATAGGGATGCTGCCCGGGTGTGTAGGGATGGGATCAGGAAAGCTAAGGCACGGCTGGAGCCGAATTTGGGAAGGGATGTGAAGAATCATAAGAAGGGCTTCTACAGGTGTGTTGGTCAGAAGAGGAAGACTAAAAAAAACCGTACACCACCCCCACCCCCCCTCCGATAAATAAGAGAGGAGATCTAGTGACAACCGACAGGGAGAAGGCTGAGGTACTCAACGATTTTTTTCCTCCATTTTTCACTGGCAATCGCTGTTCCCACATCTCAAGTCCCTGAACCTCAAGATGGGGACTGGGGGAACAAAGTCCCTTCCATTGTAGGAAACGATATGGTTCAAGACCACCTGAGGAACCTGAACATACACAAGTCCATGGGACCCAGGGTCCTGAGGGAACTGGCAGATGTAGTTGCTAAGCCACTCTCCATCATATTTGAAAAGTCATGGCAGTCAAGAGAAGTCCCCAGCGACTGGAGAAAAGGGAATATCACATCCATTTATAAAAAGGCGAACCCTGGGAACAACCAACCAGGCAGCCTCACCTCTGTGCCTGGTATAATCATGGAGCAGATCCTCCTGGAAGACATGTCAAAGCATGTGGAAGGCAGGGAGTTGATTTGAGTTAGACAACATGGCTTCACCAAGGGCAAATCATGCCTGACTAATCTAGTGGCCTTCTACGATGGGGTGACTGCATCAGTGGACAAGGGAAGAGCAACCGATGCCCTCTACCTAGAGTTCTGTAAGGCCTTTGACATGGTCCCCCACAACATTCTTGCCTCTAAATTGCAGAGAAATGGATTTGATGGATGGACTATTAAATGCATAAGGAAGTGGCTGGTTGGCCACATCCAAAAAGTTACAGTCAACAACTCGCTGTCCAAATGGAAATCAGTAACGAGTGGTGTCCCTCAGGGGTCCATATTGGGACTGGTACTGTTTAATAACTTCATTAATGACATAGTGTCCTCAGCAAGTTTGTGGATGACACCAAGCTGGGTGGTGCAGTTGACACACCTGAGGGACGGGATGCCATCCAGAGGGACCTTGACAGGCTGGAGAAGTGGGCCCATGTGAACCTCATGAAGTTCCACAAGGCCAAGTGCAAGGTCCTGCACTTGGGTTGGGGCAATCGCCAATATCAGTACAGACTGGGTGATGAATGGATTGAGAGCAGTCCTGCAGAGAAGGACTTCACCTCTACTCTGCTCTTGTGAGATCCCACCTGGAGCACTGCATCCAGCTCTGGGGTCCCCAATAAAAGAAAGAGATGGACCTGTTAGAGCGTGTCCAGAGGAGGGCCATGAAAATGATCACAGGGCTGGAACACCTATGACGAAAGGCTGAGAGAGTTGGGGTTCTTCAGCCTGGAGAAGAGAAGGCTCCAGGGAGACCTTATTGTGGCCTTTCAATACTTAAAGGGGGCTTGTAAGAAAGATGGAGAGAGAGAGACTTTACCAAAGCCTGTAGTGACAGAACAAGGAGCAACGGTTTTAAATTGAAAGAGGATAGATTTAGATTGGACAGAGGGGAAAAAAAAATTATAAGAATGGTGAGACACTGGAACAGGTTGCCCAGAGAGGTTGTGGAGGTCCCATCCCTGGAAGTGTTCAAGGCCAGGTTGGATGGGGCTTTGAGCAACCTGGTTGAGTTGGAAGGTGTCCCTGCCCATGGCAGGGGGTTGGTCTAGATTATCTTTGAAGGTCCCTTCTAACCCAAACCGTTCTATGATTATGTGAAAAGGAAGGAGCAGTAGAGAGAAATCACTATGTACTGACCGTAAACACCCCCCACACATACACAGAGCTTGTCAGGGCAGGTAAAGGAGGAATGAAGTTGAGCCTGGGTAAGCGGGGAGAAAACTTGTTTTAATATTTGTCTTTTTATTTCTCACTATCTAAACTGATTTTAATTGGCAATAAATTAAATTAATTTTCCCCATGTTTAGTGGTTTTCCCATGACAGTAATTGGTAAGTGATGTCCCATCTTTACATCGACCCATGAGCTTTCTCATCCTATTTTCTCCCCCCGTCCCACTGAGGAGGGGGAGAGAGTGAGTGGCTAGGTGGGAGTTTGGCTGTTGACAAAGGCTAACCCACCACTCTTAGCCTCTGTTTTTCTCTTTCAAAGATATAAAAATAGTTATAGTTCCTATTATCTACAGGAAGCCACAAAACCCCACTTGTGATGTCAGTGTTGCTTGCTCTGGAAATAATTAACATTGCAAATAGTGAGAACCTCAGTAAGTACACACAATAAGAATATTTGTGGGAACCATAAACTAAGGAAAGTTACAGAGTTTTATATAAAACAGCATTCAGCATTTGAAAAAAAGAACTTAAGTAATCAAAATTAAATGATACTTTAAAAGGAGTTTTTCTGAAATAGTCTAGTATATTTTAAAATATACCTTTATTTTAGTTCATAAGTTATCAAAATAAATTTAAGGAGTACTCTACATATACGTGACGTGGTTTAGCCCCAGCCAGTAGCTAAGTGCCACGCGCCGCTCGCTCACCCCTCCCCCAGCGGGATGTGGAGGAGAACGGAAAAACAACGGCAAAGCCTCGAGGGTTGGGATAAGGGCAGTTTACTGGGACAGCAAGGGAGAGGGAAAACAATCAACAACAGTGCTGATAACAGATAGTAACAATGGGTGATAACAGAGAACGATTTACCGATCCGACCACCGACCGATCGGACACTCGACCCGTCCCGGAGCCATGCCGCACGCCGAACCTGCCCCTGCCCGACTAGCCCCCTTTTATGGTGAGCATGATGTCACATGGTATGGAATAGCCCCTGGCCAGCTTGGCTCACCTGTCCTGGCTCCTTGGGAAATTAACTCTATCCTTGCCAGAACCAGGACATTATCCACCCCTTATTCCATACCACCTACGTCATGCCCAGATTATTTTACAGAACTCATTGCCTTACTCTATGGGCTATCGCTCTAAAATGTCTGTCGAGTTCATTTAGTCCATGGTCTTGGGTTCCATCTGCCATTACAGTCTCTCAGAGCAGGAGCAATGGTGCGTGCTGCTGGATTGTTGCACGCTGCATCCGGAGTCTTCACAGCCGGTGTATCTGGTATGGTCCATGCTCACAGTCTGGATGCCAAAGATGTGATTTTTCAATAAAGTTTCTGGGCAACAGTTGAAATCAGTTCTAGTTCCATCATCGTGGCACTTTGTTCAGTTTCAAAGTCCATCCTTCATTAGTTTTGGGTGATTCTTATGGTCATACCATTGATACAGTATATCGCTATTAACATCATGCAATTTAATTTATTGGCTATTTTCACCCAAAATCAAATCCCCTTGGGGTACACACCGGACTTCCCCATCTTTTCTCATCACCCACCAAGTGCACCCTGGTCCCTGAGCAAAAGCAATCCCGCAGATGGGCTTGCCTTTGCCTGAAGCAGGGATAACCCAAACTGTTTTACCCAACATATTTTTCATGCGCACTACAGGAACTTTATCCCCTTCTACTGGGCATGGAAATTTTGATTGGGCAGGGCCAGCTCGATTGGCAGATCCCCTAGTGTTAACTAACCAGGTGGCCTTTGCTAAATGTGTATCCCAGTGTTTGAGGTTCCCACCACCCATTGCTCTCAGGGTAGTCTTTAGCAGCCCATTGCACCTTTCAACTTTCCCAGAGGCTGGTGTGTGGTAGGGGATGTGATACACCCACTCAATACCATGCTCTTTGGCCCAGGTGTCTATGAGGTTGTCCTGAAAATGAGTCCCGTTGTCTGACTCAATTCTCTCTGGGGTGCCATGTCACCACAGGACTTGCTTTTCAAGACCCAGAATAGTGTTCCGGGCAGTGGCATGGGGCACAGGATATGTTTCCAGCCACCCAGTGGTTGCTTCCACCATTGTAAGAACGTAACGCTTGCCTTGGCGGGTTTGTGGGAGCGTGATGTAGTCGATGTGCCATGCTTCCCCATATTTATATTTCAGCCATCGTCCTCCATACCACAGAGGCTTTACCTGCTTGGCTTGCTTGACTGCAGCACATGTTTCACATTGATGGATGATCTGTGAGATGGCGTCCATGCTCAAGTCCACCCCTCGATCAAGGGCCCATCTATGTCGCATCTCTTCCTTGATGGCCTGAGGTGTCATGGGCCCACCGAGCTAGAAATAATTCACCCTTACGCTGCCAGTCCAAATCCACCTGAGCCACTTCAATCTTGGCAGCCCGATCCACCTGCTGGTTGTTCTGATGTTCCTCAGTGGCCCGACTCTTGGGTACATGGGCATCTACATGACGTACCTTTACAACCAGCTTCTCTAGCCGGGCAGCAATATCTTGCCACAATGGGGCAGCCCAGATGGGTTTGCCTCTATGCTGCCAGTTGCTCCGCTTCCATTGCTGTAACCACCCCCACAGGGCATTGGCCACCATCCATGAATCAGTGTAGAGGTACAGCGTTGGCCACTTTTCTCTTTCAGCAATATCTAAAGCCAGCTGGATGGCTTTCACCTCTGCAAACTGGCTCGATTCACCTTCTCCAGCAGCTTCTGCAACTCACCGTGTAGGATTCCATACAGTAGCCTTCCACCTCCGATGTTTTCCCACGATGCGACAGGACCCATCAGTGAAGAGGGCATATCGCTTCTCATCTTCTGTTAGTTTATTATACGGTGGGGCTTCTTCAACACCTGTCACCTCCTCCTCTGGCAACATTCCAAAATCTTTCCCTTCTGGCCAGTCTGTGATCCCTTCCAGAATTCCTGGACAACTGCGGTTTCCTATTCTAGCCCGCTGTGTGATCAGTGCAACCCACTTACTCCATGTAGCATCGGTTGCATGGTGTGTAGAAGGGGCCCTCTCTTTGAACATCCAACCCAGCACTGGCAGTCGGGGTGCCAAGAGGAGCTGTGCTTCAGTGCCAATCACCTCTCAAGCAGCTCGAACCCCTTCATATGCTGCCAATATCTCCTTTTCCGTTGGAGTGTAGCGGGCCTCGGATCCTCTGTATCCCCGACTCCAAAACCCCAGGGGTCGACCTTGAGTCTCCCCTGGTGCTTTCTGCCAGAGACTCCAGGTAGGGCCATTCTCCCCGGTTGCGGTGTACAGCACATATTCTTTACATCTGGTCCTGCCCGGACTGGCCCAAGTGCTACAGCATGAACTATTTCTTGTTAAATTTGTTCAAAAGCTTGTCGTTGCTCAGGGCCCCATTTGAAATCATTCTTCTTCCGGGTTACATGGTAGAGAGGGCTTACTATCAGACTGTAATTCGGAATGTGCATTCGCCAGAAACCCACAACACCTAAGAAGGCCTGTGTCTCCTTTTTGTTGGTTGGTGGGGACATGGCTGCTATTTTGTTGATAATATCCATAGGGATTTGACGCCGCCCATCATGCCACCTTATGCCTAAAAATTGGATTTCCTGTGCAGGTCCCTTCACCTTACTTCATTTTATGGCAAAGCCAGCCTGCAGCAGGATTTGGATTATTTTCTTCCCTTTCTCAGAAACTTCCTCTGCTGAGTTGCCCCATACAATGATGTTATCAATCTATTGCAGGTGCTCTGGGGCTTCACCCTTTTCCAGTGCAGTCTGGATCAGTCCATGGCAGATGGTGGGGCTGTGTTTCCACCTCTGGGGCAGTCAGTTCCAGGTGTACAGGATGCCCCTCCAAGTGAAGGCAAACTGTGGCCTGCACTCTGCTGCCAAAGGGATCGAGAAAAAGGCATTAGCGATATCAATTGTGGCATACCATTTGGCTGCCTTTGACTCCAGTTCATATTGAAGTTCCAGCATGTCTGACACAGCAGCATTCATTGGCGGTGTGACTTCATTCAGGCCACGATAGTCTACCGTCAGCCTCCACTCGCCATTGGACTTCCGCACTGGCCATATGGGACTGTTAAAGGGTGAGTGGGTTCTGCTGATCACTCCCTGACCCTCCAGTTGACGAATTAGCTTGTGGATGGGAACCAGGGAGTCTCTGTTGGTGCGATATTGCCGCCAGTGCACAGTTGTAGTAGCAATCGGCACCTGTTCCTCTTCAACCTTCAGCAACCCTACAACAGAAGGGTCCTCCGAGAGACTGGGCAGACTAGACAATGGTTCAGTTTCCTCTGCTTCCAAGGCAGCTATTCCAAAAGCCCACCTGTAACCTTTTGGGTCTTTGAAATACCCTTTCCGGAGGTAGTCTATGCCTAGGATGCATGGAGCCTCCGGCCCAGTCACAATGGGGTGCTTTTGCCACTCATTCCCAGTTAGACTTACTTCAGCCTCCAACAGAGTCAACTGTTGGGATCCCCCTGTCACACCAGAAATAGAGATGGGTTCCACTCCTTCATAGCTGGATGGCATTAGGGTACACTGTGCACCAGTGTCCACTAGGGCCTTGTACTCTTGTGGGTTCGATGTGCCAGGCCATCGGATCCACACCATCCAATACACCCTATTGTCCCTTTCCTCCACCTGGCTGGAGGCAGGGCCCCTCTAATCCTGCTCATCTTTTTCACTACTCACCTCTTGCAAAAAGGACTTAGAAGTCCCTTCAAGAGGATCAGAAGTGCGATCTGGCCTTTCACTTGGTCTGGGGGGCTGCCCGGTGGAAACTGGAGCAGCATTCTTTCTGGAAGAGTCCCTTTGTACAGCTGTCTTGCCTTGTAGCTCATGTACGTGTGCCCGCAGGATTGAGGTGGGCTTCCCATCCCATTTCCTCATGTCTTCTCCGTGGTCACGCAGGAAAAACCACAGGATACCTCGTGGTGTGTACGCTCTATATCCCCTCTCTGGAGCAGAAAAACGCTTACTCCTAACAGCTGAAATGTGGGTCTGTACAGGTGGGGAGTAAGATATATCCTCTTTGAGTTGCCGGATGTCGTGAGACAGTTTCTCCACAGCCGAGACTAGGGAGGAAGAAAGGCTCTCTTCATATTGCCGGAGTCGGCCAGCCACTTCGTCCACTGTGGGTGCCTCTTCACTCTTCCAGTCGATTACTGCCAGTGAGTTGGCATACGATGATGGTGCACTTCACACAAATTTTCGCCACATGGGTCGGGTACAGTGGACTTCATCGGGGTCTGTGGGCAACTGCGCATTGTCCGGATCATAATAAACCATCTCCCGCACAGCTAATTCCCTCCGATATTGAATACCTCTCTCCATGGGGGTCCACTTGCCTGGCCGACATACGACATCTTCGCTGAAAGGATACCTTTCCCTCACACTTGACAGGAGTCGCCTCCAGAGGCTAAGGGCCTGTGCCTTCTTCCCAATTGCTTTGTCAATGCCCCCTTCCCTAGACAGGGATCCCAGCTGCTTGGCCTCCCTGCCCTCCAGTTCCAGGCTACTGGCCCCGTTATCCCAGCAGCGGAGCAGCCAGGTAATAATATGCTCCCCTGGAAGGCGGCTGAAATCTTTCCGCATATCTCGCAGCTCACTCAGGGACAGGGATCGAGTAATCACTTCTGGTTCTGGCTCTTCTTCTTGTTCTCGTGATGGCCCCGGTTCATCATCATCTTTCACTAAGCGAACCGATTTCCTTGGGTATTTCTTTTTGTGTATAGGGGCAACTGATACTGGTGTGGGTTGATCTTTTGGCTCGACTACAGTGCCTGCTGCAGGGGCTTGGGTAGCTGCAGTGCCTGTTGCGGGGGCCTGGGCAGCTGCAGTGCCTGTTGCGGGTCCACTCTCTCCCTCTGGATGGTGCTGTGTACTATCAAGCAGTGTTTGATAGATTGTGGCCAGGGCCCAGCACAGCGCAGTCAGTTGTGTCTCCTTAGAATCCCCACAGCATTTTCCTTTCAAATATTCTACCATTTTATCAGGGTCTTGCAATTGTTCAGGAGTGAAGCTCCAAACCATTGGGGGTGAAAAGGTCTCTAGATACCTGCCCATACTCTCCCACATGCCATGCCAGCCCTGACCATTCAGCCTTGGGGAAGATCCCTGGGTGGTACTCTTGAAAAGATTTTTGCTAACCCTGAACAGGACTTGGAAAGCATTCAGGAGACCTAGCAATAGGAATGTAATGGCCTGAACATTCCAAGGGTATTCAAAATACTCAAAAATTGTTGTAACCAACCAAAAGGGAAAAGGGGAGGTGAAAGAGTGGGAGAAGGTATCCCCCCCCATCTTCCCCATAGATTGGGTCCAATTATTAATCAATTCTGAAAGATATTGAGCAAGGTACGGGCCTGACCGAAATGCTACATACACATACCAGCTCAGACCCATGACTGTCAATGATATCTTATCATAAGTCATTATCACACAATACAACAACATGAGAACAGGAACCCCTCTCCCAGAGGTGATAAACAGCACCACAGGGATTGCATAGAGTAAACACGGGTTTACAAACCAGAGCCATGTGACCAAACAGAACATCATTGTGACCAGTGACTGTTTCAATAACATTATAAATGCTTATAACAACTTTGTTTTAACACACTTGGGTCAGACTTGTCGTTATCACAACCCTCGAGCCCCACGTTGGGCGCCAAAAAGGACTGATGTGGTTTAGCCCCAGCCAGTAGCTAAGTGCCACGCGCCGCTCGCTCACCCCTCCCCCGGCGGGATGTGGAGGAGAACGGAAAAACAACAGCAAAGCCTCGAGGGTTGGGATAAGGGCAGTTTACTGGGACAGCAAGCGAGAGGGAAACAATCAACAACAGTGCTGATAACAGATATTCACAATGGGTGATAACAGAGAACGATTTACCGATCCGACCACCGACCGACCGGACGCTCGACCGGACGCTCGACCCGTCCCGGAGCCACGCCGACATGCCCAACCCGCCCCTGCCCGACTAGCCCCCTTTTATGGTGAGCATGATGTCACATGGTATGGAATAGCCCCTGGCCAGCTTGGCTCACCTGTCCTGGCTCCTTGGGAAATTAACTCTGTCCTTGCCAGAACCAGGACAATACGTTGTACAATTTATTAAAAAATGTACTTTGTATTGTCAATAAACATAGGAATTTTTAATGTGATATCTTGAACGCAAGTGGTTAAGGCTTGGAATTAAGACACTAGCAGGTTGGTTTTCAGCATTACAGAAACTCAGCTGAGAACCACTCATTCAACTAATTGCTTCAGTCACAATAGTCATTGTCATGGTTTAACCCCAGCCAGTTAACTAAGCATCATGCAGCTGCTTGCTCACCCCTCCCCCCCCAAGAGGATGGGGAGGAGAATGGAAAAAAAACTCGTGGGTTGAGATAAAGACAGTTTAATAGGATAACAAAGGAAGAGAGTAACAACAATAACAATAATACAAGTGATGAACAAATGCAATTGCTCACCGCATGTGAAAGGAAAATAAACCAATCCAATGCCCAGTCTGTTTCCGAGCAGCGATTCTGCCTCCCAGCTACCTTCCCCGGTTATATACAGAGCATGACATTATATGGTAGGGAATATCCCTTTGGTCAGTCTGGGTCAGCTGTCCTGGCTATGCTCTCCCAGCTTCTTGTGCACCTGGCAGGGCGTGGGAAGCTGAAAAGTCCTTGACTTACTGTAGACACTACAACTACCTAGCAACAACTAAAACCATCAGTGTGTTATCAACATTATTCTCATACTAAATCCAAAACACAGCACTATACTGGCTACTAGAAAGAAAATTAACTCTCAGCCAAAGCCAGGACAATCATGGTTCCATATTGTATCAAAGATGAAATATTCTTCATCCACTCATGCTTACCGAGTTCATTCCACTGAATAGGTCTCCTGATCCTACATGAGCCGTATGAACAAAGTTTGTTGGCTCCCCAATCATGCTTCGGTCAATCCGCCGTCGTCTTTTCTGAAAGGTAGGTAAAGAAACCATCTGATTGAGATTAATTTAAGAAAACAATATTTGACATACATCTAGAAGTTAACTGTCCATAGATTATTCCATACACCATAGGATAATTTCATAGGAGTCAAAAGGCAGAGTCCAATGTGCTTTGTTTTTAATTGGTGGATCTATAGCAGATTGTTAGAACAGCACTGATATCACTCCTAACATTTAAACCAACCATAAAATAAACTTACTACATTTCCCTGTAACAATATCTGTAACAATCCACATGGTGACTTCTGTCTATATATGTATTTAAACATGATAGGTCAAATTTGAGGTTTAATAATTCAAAACAAGAATTAAGGGCAAAAGAGCATTAGTAGAATGTAATAAACAGCTAACTTACAGAGTTTGTGTTGCCTTCCCATAGGAACCCATGCCCATTTTTCTAGTAACACACTTCACTGCTGTTTTGGTTTAACCCAGCAGGCAGCTAAAACACACATACAGCCATTCGCTCACTCTCCCCGCCACAGTGGGATGGGGGAGAGAATCAAAAAAAGTTAAAACTCATGGTTTGAGATAAAGACTGTTTAATAGGACAGAAAAGGAAGAGAATAATAATAATAATGATGATAAAAGAATACACAAAACAAGTGATGAACAGCACAATTGCTCACCACCCACTGACCAATGGCCAGCTAGTTCCTGGGCCGTGGCACCCCCTGGCCAAGTCCCCCCAGCTTATATACTGAGCATGATATCAGATAGTATGCAATATCCCTTTGGCCACTGTGGTCAGCTCTCTTGCCTGTGTCCCCTCCCAGCTTCTTGGGCGCCCCCCACCTCCTCATTGGCAGGCCAGTGTGAGAAGCTGAGAAGTCCTTGACTGCTTAGCAATAACTAAAAACATCAGGGTGTTATCAACATTATTCTCATACTAAATCCAAAACACAGCACTATACCAGCTGCTAGGAAGAAAATTAACTCTATCCCAGCCAAAAGCAGGACAGTATCCACCCCTTATTCCATACCATCTACGTCATGCCCAGGTCCCACACCTTCCAATACATTTCAATTAATCACCACCACTTTTCCTGTCTTTTGATATATACACATAAATATCATTCCCTTAGTCCATGGGCTATCCCTACAAAATGTTCACTGAGTTCATTTCGTCCATGACCTTGGGCTACATCTGTTATAACAGTCCCTCAGGGCAGGAGAGATGGTATGTGACGTTGGACTGTTGTATGCCGAAGCCAGCTCTGGATCCATCATCGCTGCATTTTTCTTGGTTTCATTAAAGATAACTCTTCATTAATCTGGATGGCTCTTACCGTATGTGTTGGTTTTGCGTGGCAAGGTTTTGGTAGCGGGGGGGCTACAGGGGTGGCTTCTGTGAGAAGCTGCTAGAAGCTTCCCCTGTGTCTGATAGAGCCAATGCCAGCCGGCTCCAAGACGGACCCGCCGCTGGCCAAGGCCAAGCCAATCAGCGCCTCTGTGGTAACATATTTAAGAAAGAGAAAAAAAACAGTTAGAGAGCGCTTTTGCAGCCAGAGAGAGGAGTGAGAAGATGTAAGAAACTCTGCAGACACCAAGGTCAGTGAAGAAGGAGGGGGAGGAGGTGCTCCAGGTGCCGGAGCAAGATTCCCCTGCAGCCTGTGGTGAAGACCATGGTGAGGCAGGCTGTCCCTCTGCAGCCCATGGAGGGAGGATGAGGGGGAGCAGAGATTCCACCTGCAGCCCGTGGAGGACCCCACACTGGAGCAGGCGGAGACACATGAAGGAGGCTGTGGCCCCATGGGAAGCCCGTGCTGGAGCAAGCTCCTGGCAGGACCTGTGGACCCGTGGAGAGAGGAGCCCACGCCAGAGCAGGTTTGCTGACAGGACTTGTGACCCCGTGGGGGACCCACGCTGGAGCAGTCTGTTCCTGAAGGTCTGCACCCCATGGGAGAGACTCACGTTGGAGAAGGTCGTGAAGAACTGTCTCCCGTGAGAGGGACCCCACGCTGGAGCAGGGGAACGATGAGAGGAGTCCTCCCCCTGAGGATGAAGAAGCAGCAGAAACACCGTGTGATGAACTGACCGTAACCCCCATTCCCCGTCCCCCTGTGCCGCTGAGGGGGTGTGGAGGTTGAAGCCTGGAGTGAAGTTGAGCCCGGGAAGATGGGAGGGGTGGGGGGAGGTGTTTTAAGATTTGGTTTTATTTCTCATTCCTCTACTCTGTTTTGCTTAGTAATAAATAAGATGAATTCCCTCTCTAAGTTCAGTCTGTTTTGCTCGTGATGATAATTAGAGAATGATCTCTCCCTGTCCTTATCTCGACCCGTAAGTTTTTTTTTGTTGTTGTTGTACCTTTTCTCCCCTGTCTAATGAAAAAGGGGAGTGACAGAGCAGCTCTGGTGGGCACCTGGCCCCCAGTCAGGGTCAACCCACCACACCGTAATACCACTGATATGGCATATAGCCACCATAGAAGTCACGATATACGGTATTATATAGTAATTAATATCATACAATTTAATTCAATGGCTATTCTCACCCAAAATACAAATTCCTCTTGAGCTACATTGGACTTCCCCATCACCCACCAAGTGCACCCAGGACCTTGAGCAAAAGAAATCCTGTGGAGGGGTTTGCCTTTGCCTGAGGCAGGAGTAACCCAGACTGGCTTCCCTAACATATTCTTCACATGCACTACAGGAACTTTATCTCCTTATACAGTACCTAAAAGGTTTGATTGGGCAGGGCCAGCTTGATTGGTAGACCTCCTAGTGTTAAGTAACCAAGTGGCCTTTGCTAAACGTGTAACCCAATGTTTGAAGGTCCCATCACCCATTGCTCTCAGGGTAGTCTTTAGCAGTCCATTGTATCATTGAACTTTCCCAGAGGCTGGTGCATGACAGGGGATGATACACCCACTCAATGCCATGCTCTTTGGCCCAGGTGCTACGAGATTGTTTTGGAAAGGAGTCCCATTGTCTGACTCAATTCTTTCTGGGGTGCCATGTTGTCACAGGACTTGTTTTTCAAGGCCCAGGATAGTGTTCTGGGCAGTGGCATGGGGCAAGGATATGTTTCCAGCCATCTGGTGGTTGCTTCCACCATTGTAAGTACATAGCGCTTGCCTTGGTGGGTTTGTGGGAGCATGATATAGTCGATTTGCCATGCTTCCCCATATTTCAGCCATTCTCCTCCCTACCAGAGAGGCTTTACCCGCTTGGCTTGCTTGATTGCAGCACATGTTTCACATTCATGAATAACCTGTGAGATAGCATCCATGGTTAAGTCCACCCTCCCTCGATCACAAGCCCATCTATACGTTGCATCTCTTCCTTGATGGCCTGAGATGTCATAGGCCCACCAAGCTGTGAATAATTCACCTTTACGTTGCCAGTCCAGATCTACCTGAGCCCCTTCGATCTTAGCAGCCTGATCCACCTGATGCTTGTTCTGATGTTCCTCAGTGGCCCGACTCTTAGGTACGTGGACATCTACATGGTATACTTTTGCAACTAGGTTCTCTAGCTGGGCAGCAATATCTTGCCACAATGGGGCAGCCCAGATGGGTTTGCCTCTGCGCTGCCAGTTGCTCTGCTTCCATTGCTGTAACCATCCCCACAGGGCATTGGCCACCATCCATGGAGTCAGTACAGAGATAGAACATCGGCCACTTTTCTCGTTCAGCAGTGTCTAAAGTCAGCTGGATGGCTTTCACCTCTGCAAACTGACTTGATTCACCTTGTCCTTCAGCAGCTTCTGTGACTCATTGTATAGGACTCCATACAGAAGCCTTCCACCTCTGATGCTTTCCTACAATGCGACAGGACCCATCAGTGAACAGGGCATATTGCTCATCTTCTGGCAGTTTATTATACGGTGGGGCTTCCTCAGCGTGTGTCACCTCCTCCTCTGGCAATATTTAAAAATCTTTGCCTTCTGGCCATTCCGTGATCACTTCTAAGATTCCTGGGCGGCTGGGGTTTCCTATTCGAGCCTGCTGTATCCGCGACTCCAAAATCCCAGGGGTCGACCTCAAGTCTCCCCTGGTGCTTTCTGCCAGAGACTCCAGGTAGGGCCATTCTCCCCGGCTGCTGTGTAGAGCATATTTTTTACATCTGGTCCTGCCCAGACTGGCCCAAGGGCTACAGCATGAACTATTTCCTGTTAAATTTGTTCAAAGGCTTGTCATTGCTCCAATTGAAATTGTCCTTCTTCTGAGTTACATGATAGAGCAGGCTTACAATCAGACTGTACTTTGTAATATGTGTTCTCCAGAAACCCTGTGATGGGTTGACCCTGGCTGGGGGCCAGGTGCCCACCAGAGCCACTCTATCACTCCCCTCTTCAGCAAGGCAGGGAGGGGAGAAAGGAAGATGGAGAAAAACAACCCCAAACTCGTGGGTCGAGATAAAGGCAGTTTAATGTAGCTAAAGCAAAAAGCCGCGCGCGGAAGCAAAGCAAAAAGCAAAGATTGTTCTCTACTTCCCATCAGCAGGCGATGTCCGGCCACTTCCTGGGAAGTAGGGCTTCAGTAAGCGTGCCCCTTACTCCGGAAGACAAACATTGTAAAAAAAAAAAAAACAACGAATGCCCCCGCCCTGTTCCTCCCCCTATTCTCAGTTTCTTATTGCTGAGCATGATGTCATATGGTATGGAATATCCCTTTGGTCAGTTTGGGTCAGCTGTCCTGGCTGTGTCCCCTCCCAAGATCTTGCCCACCCCCAGCCTGCTGCTGGGGAAAAAGAAATGTTGGAAAGACAGCCTTGAGGTGTGCTGGCACTGCTCAGTAGTAGCCAAAACACTGGTGTGTTATCAACACCTTGCTAGCTACCAATACACAGCACAGCACCATGAGGGCTGCTGTGGGGAGAATTAACTCCATCTCAGCCAGACCCAATACAAACCCACAACACCTAAGAAAGCTTCTGTTTCCTTTTTGCTAGGTGGTGGAGAAATAGCTGTTATTTTGTTGATCACATCCACGTGAGCTTATATACACAGGATGATTAGTTGATGGCTATGGTTAAATCACCACACTGGATCTCCTGTGCAGGTCCCTTGACTTTACTTGGTTTTATGGCAAAACCGTCTTTCAGAATGTTTGGAACTATTCTTCCCTTTCTCAAAAAATTTTGCTGTGTTGCCCCATATGATGATGTCATCAATGTAGTCTACTGTCAGTCTCCGCTCTCCATTAGACTTTTGCAATGGCCATATGGGACTGTTAAAGGGTGAGCAAGTTCTGCTGATCACTCCCTGACCCTCCAGTTGATGAATCAGCTTATGGATGCGAATCAGGGAGTCTCAGTTGGTGCGATATTGCCGCCGGTGCATGGTTCTGGTAGCGATCGGCACCTGTTGTTCTTTGACTCTCAGCAACCCCACAACAGATGGGTCCTCTGAGAGACTGGGCAAGGTAGATAGCTGTTTAATTTCCTCTGTCTCCAAGGCAGCTATACCAAAAGCCCGTCAGTATCCTTTTGGGTCCTTGAAATACCCTCTCCGGAGGTAGTCTATGCCCAGGATGCACGGAGCCTCTGGGCCAGTCACAATGGGGTGCTTTTGCCACTCATTCCCAGTTAGACTCACTTCAGCCTCCAGCAGAATCAACTGTTGGGATCCCCCCGTCACACCAGAAATAGAGATGGGTTCCACTCCTTCATAGCTTGATGGCATTAGGGTACGCTGTGCACCGGTGTCCACTAGAGCCTTATACTCTTATGGGTCTGATGTGCCAGGCCATCGGATCCACACAGTCCAATAAACCCTATTGTCCCTTTCCTCCACCTGGCTGGAGGCAGGGCCCCTCTAATCCTGCTCATCTTTTTCACTACTCACTTCTCCTACTTTTTTACTTCTCCTGCTCATTGTATTCACTACTTTCACTCCTGGAAACAGGAGTGGCATTTTTCCTGGAAGAATCCCCTTTTGCGACTGTTTTGCCTTGCAATTCACTTACCCGTGCCCGTAGGGTTGAGGTAGGTTTTCCATCCCACTTCCCCATGTCCTGTCCGTGATCATGCAGGTAAAACCACAGGGTGTCTCGTGGTGTGTTCCCTCTATCTCCTCTCTCTTGAGCAGAGGAATGCTTACTTCTTATAGCAGAGATACTGGTCTGTACAGGTAGGGAGTAGGACAAATTCTCAAGTTGCTGGAGCTTCTGGGACAGTTTCTCCACAGCCGAGATGAGGGAGGAAGAGAGACTTCCTACATATTGCTGGAGTCGGCCAGTCACTTCATCCACTGTTGGCGCCTCTTTGTCTTCCCAGTCCATCAATGCCAATTAGTTGGCGTACAACGATGGTGTGCTCCATACAAACTTATGCCACATGGGTTGGGTACATTGGAATTCATCAGGATCTGTGGGCAACTGCACATTGTCTGGGTCATAATAAACCATCTCCCGCATGGCTAATTCCTTCAGGTCCTGGATACCTCCCTCCATGGTGGTTCACTTGCCTGGGTGACATACAACATCTTCACTGAAGGGATACCTTTCCCTCACACTTGACAGGAGTCATCTCCAGAGGCTGAGGGCCTGTGCCTTCTTCCCAATTGCCTTGTCAATGTCCCCTTCCCTACACAGGGATCCCAGCTGCTTGGCCTCCCTGCCCTCCAGTTCCAGGCTACCGGTCCCATTATCCCAGCATCAGAGCAGCCAGGTAATGATGTGCTCCCCTGGAAGGCGGCTGAAATCTTTTCTCATATCTCTCAGCTCACTCAGGGACAGGGATCGGGTGATTACCTCTGGTTCTGTCTCTTCCTCCTCTTCTCATGATGGTCTTGGTTAATCGTCATCCCTTACTAAGCTAAGCGAACTGATTTCCTTGTGTATTTCTTCTTCTGTATAGGGGCAACTGATACCAGCACGGGTTCATTTTTTGGTTCAGCTGCAGTGCTTATTGTCAGGGATTGATTAGCCACAGTGTCTGTCACCAGGGTTTGAGTAGCTACAGTGCCTGTTGGTCTGTTTTGCCTCTCTTCCCCCGATGGTGCAGCCTAGTATTGAGCAGTGTTTGGTAGATAGTGGCCAGGGCCCAGCACAGTGCGGCAAGTTGTGCCTCTTTAGAATAGCCACAGCATTTTTCTTTCAAATATTCTACCACTTTATCAGGGTTCTGTATGTAGAAAATATAGAAGCTTAGCTATAAGAAAACTTATGTTAACTAGAAAGCTGCTTAAGGCCTAGAACTGTTTCAAAGCCTATAATCGTGGGAAAGGGGTTTCTAATCAAGGTAATAGGTAATGAAGCTAACTGACAATGGCAAGGTACAATGCTGCTATGTTCCATGTACAGTCCCTACCCGACTGGAGAATAGGCCCGGGAATATTAATCTTATGAAGTAAGTTGTTATGGACAGGTGCATCCACAACAAGGATACTGCGCATGCCTACAAGAAGAGGGTTATCCAGCGGACACAGGTGTGCGACCACCGATGACCACCAGAGACCCCTTGAGGACCACCGACTCAAATCACTGAGCATGCCTGACGGGGAGGAGAATATGTAAATGAATTCCAAAAAAATATTATCATAGGACTGCCTTTTCTGAGAAAAATGATGAATATGTATGTTTTGATTCTATATAACCTGTGTGTTTGTAATCACCTGTATGCACGTTTGGTGGAGCTGTTTCCCCCGTGCATCCAGCGCTACAATAAAGCAAACCTAGGGCAGCTCATGTCTGGTAGATATCTTTAACACTGTAGCTGTTCAGGAATGAAGTTCCAAGCCATTGGAGGTGAGAAGTTCTCTAGATACCTGCCCATGTTCTCCCATAAGCCATGCCACCCATGACTATCCAGCCTCGGGGAAGATCTCTGGGAGGTATTCTTTTTTTATAACCCTAAACAGGACTTGAAACACATTCAGGAGTATCCCTCCCTGTATTCCCCATAGATTTGGTGCAAATATGAATAAATTCAGAGAGATGTTGTCCAAGTTACAGGCATGAGAGCAATGCCACATACAAATAGCAGATTAACCTCATGACCAGTAATGTTATCATAAGTCAACATTACCCAGTAAAGGAAAAGAGAATCCTAATCTCTCTCCCAGAGGTGATAAACAGTGACACAGAAAATACATACAGCAAGTAAAGATTTACATAACACAACCATATGAACAAACAAAACACCATTGTGACCAGCAACTGTTTAACTAATATAATAAATGCACATAACAACTTTGTTTTAACACGCTCTGGTCAGATCTGTTGTTATCTCAACCCTTTGTGCCCCACGTTGGGTGCCAAAAAGGACTTTCACAGTTTAGCCCCAGCTGGCAGCTAAGCACAACGTGGCCACTTACTCACCCCTCCCCCCCGGCAGGATGGGGAGAAGAATTATAAGAAAAAGGTAAACCTCGTGGGTTGGGATAAGGGCAGTTTACTGGGACAGCAAAGGAAGAGGAAAATAACAACAACAGTACTTAGAATATACAAAATGAGTGATAACACAATGCAATTTACTGACCCGATGACTGGACACTCAGTCTGTCCCGGAGACTCTGCTTCTCCCCAGCTAGCCCCCTTTATACGCTGAGCATAATGTTATATGGTATGGAATACCCCTTTGGCTAGTTTGGGTCACCTGTCCTTGCTGTGTCCCCTCCCAGCTTCCTGTGAAAATTAACTCTATCCTAGCTGAAAACCAGGACGATGGCTGAAATATGAATATGGAGAGGCCTGGCAGATTGATTACATCACACTCCCACAAACCTGCCAAGGCAAGTGCTATGTACTTACAATGGTGAAAGCAACCACTGGGTGGCTGGAAACATATCCCTTGCCCCATGCCACTGCCCAGAACACTCTCCTGGGCCTTGAAAAGCAAATCCTATGGCAACATTTCACCCCAGAAAGAATTGAGTCAGACAACGGGACTCATTTTCGGAACAACCTCATAGACACCTGGGCCAAAGAGCATGGCATTGAGTGGGTGTATCATTCCCTATCATGCACCAGCCTCCGGGAAAACTGAACAATACAATGGACTGTTAAAGACTACCCTGAGAGCAATGGGCGGTGGGACCCTCAAACATTGGGATGCACATTTAGCAAAGGCTACCTGGCTAGTCAACACTGGGGGATATGTCAATCAAGCTGGCCCTGTCCAATCAAAACTTCCACGTACTGTAGAAGGAGATAAAGTTCCTGTAGTGCATATGAAGAATTTCTTAGGGAAGACGGTCTGGGTTATCCCTGCTTCAGGCAAAGGCAAACACATTCATGGGATTGCTTTTGCTCAAGGACGTGGGTGCACTTGGTGGGTGATGTGGAAGGATGGGGAAGTCCGATGTGTACCTCAATGGGATTTGATTTTGGGTGAGAATAGCCAAGGATTTAAATGGTATTATGTTAATTGCTGCATAAAATTGCATGTCATCACTACTATGATTGCTATATACCATAACAACAGCATTACAGTAAGAATCACATGGATTAATGAGGACTGAACCTTGATGAAAACGAAGAAGGTGCAGAGGTGATGAAACCAGAACTAGCTTCAGCAATGAGCACCCAGCAACTTCCTCCAGATTGACATCTTCAACCCACAGACTGTGAGCATAGACTGCGCCAGATGATACACCAGCCATGAGCTCCGGATGCAGCATGCAACAATCCAACATCACATACCATCTCTCCTGCCCTGAGAGACTGTTATGACAAATGGAGCCCAAAGTCATGGACTAAATGAACTCAATGGACATTTTAGAGGGATGGTCCATAGACTAAGGAATGATATCTGTGTGTACATATCAAAAGACAGGAAAAGTGGTGGTGATTAATTGGAATGTATTGGAAGGTATGAGACCTGGGCATGACGTAGATGGTATGGAATAAGGGGTGGATACTGTCCTGCTTTCAGCTGGGATAGAGTTAATTTTCTTCCTAGCAGCTGGTATAGTGCTGTGTTTTGGATTTAGTATGAGAACAATATTGATTTTTTTAGTTGTTGCTAAGCAACATGGGAGTCAGGGAGCCTCGGTTTGAGCGGTATTGCTGCCAGTGCACCGTTGTGGTAGCAATTGGCATCTGTTGTTCTTTGGCCCTCAGCAACACCACAATAGAAGGGTCCTCTGAGAGACCAGGCAAGGTAGACAGTTGTTTAATTTCCTCTGACTCCACAATGGCTATTCCAAAAGCCCATCGGTACCCTAATGGAGTCTAATGGAGAGTGGAGACTGACAGGAGACTATCGTGGCCTGAATGAAGTCACGCCACTGCTGAGTGCTGCTGTGCTGGACATGCTAGAACTTCAATATGAACTGGAGTCAAAGGCAGCCAAGTGGTATGCCACAATTGATATAGCTAATGCCTTTTTCTCGATCCCTTTGGCAGCAGAGTGCAGGCCACAGTTTGCCTTCACTTGGAGGGGCGTCCAGTACACCTGGAATCGACTGCCCCAGGGGTGGAAACACAGCCCCACCATTTGCCATGGACTGATCCAGACTGCCCTGGAAAAGGGTGAAGCCCCAGAGCACCTGCAATACATTGATGACATCATTGTGTGGGACAACACAGCAGAAGAAGTTTCTGAGAAAGGGAAGAAAATAGTCCAAAAAAGAAAGACAGTTTTGCCATAAAACAGAGTAAGGTCAAGGGACCTGCACAGGAGATCCTTATTTTAGGAATAAAATAGCAAGATGGACACTGTCAGATCCCAATGGATGGTGACAAATGCCCTGTGGGGATGGTTACAGCAATGGAAGCGGAGCAACTGGCAACACAGAGGCAAACCCATCTGGGCTGCCCCACTGTGGCAAGATATTGCTGCCCAGCTAGAGAACCTAGTTGCAAATGTATGCCATGTAGATGTCCACGTACCTAAGAGTTGGGCCACTGAGGAACATCAGAACAAGCATCAGGTGGATCAGGCTGCTAAGATCGAAGGGGCTCAGGTAGATCTGGACTGGCAACGTAAAGGTGAATTATTCACAGCTTGGTGGGCCTATGACATCTCAGGCCATCAAGGAAGAGATGCAACATATAGATGGGCTTGTGATCGAGGGAGGGTGGACTTAACCATGGATGCTATCTCACAGGTTATCCATGAATGTGAAACATTCACTGCGATCAAGCAAGCCAAGTGGTTAAAGCCTCTATGGACTTGGTGGTGTTGGTGGATGAGAAGCTCAACATGACCCAGCAATGTGCACTCACAGCCCAGAAATGCAATTGTATCCTGGGCTGTATCAAAAGCGTGACCAGCAGGTCGAGGGAGATGATTTTGCCCCTCTACTCCGCTCTTGTGAGACCCCACCTGGAGTACTGTATACAGCTCTGGAGTCCTCAGCACAGGAAAGACATGGACCTGTTGGAGCAAGTCCAGAGGAGGGCCACAAAAATAATCAGATGGCTGGAACACCTCGCCTATGAGGAAAGGCTGAGAGAGTTGGGGTTGTTCAGCCTGGAGAAAAGAAGGCTCTGGGGAGACCTTATTGTAGTCTTTCAATTCTTAAAGGGAGAGTATAAAAGATGGCCGCAAACTTTTTAGTAGGGACTGTTTCGATAGCACAAGGGTGATGGTTTTAAACTAAAAGAGGGTAGATTTAGACTAGATACAAGGAAGAAATTTTTTACAGTGAAGGTGGTGAAACACTGGAACAGGTTGCCCAGATAGGTGGTAGATACCTCATCCCTGGAAACATTCAAGGTCAGATTGGTCAGGGCTTTGAGCAACCTGATCTATTTGAAGATGTCCCTGCTCATTGCAGGGGGGGTTGGAGTATATGACCTTTAATAGTCCCTTCAAACTCAAACTATTCTATGATTCCATGACCAAATTATTTACTAAATTCCAATGAGCTGATGAAAAGGGCTTAATAGCAGAAAACACACTGTGCCAATATGGGAAAAAGATCTTGCTTGAATTCACTGAATGCAGACTGAGTTTGTAGACCTAGCAACTGGCAGTTTTACTTATTTTAAAAGGCTTTTCCTTGTAAAATGTGATCATTTCATATACATTTTATAGAGCAACAAAATACTATATGGTAAAAGAGATTTTAAGGTTGTATTTCACAGTAAACTTCAAAGGGAAGGTTTTATATGTCTGATTACATAAAAAATTACAAGGACACCAAAACCAAACAAAATCTTCACATTCCTTTTATAATTCTTTCTTTTTCACTGAGAAATAATATGAGCTGACCGATTCTAGAACATAAGTCTACTGTTTTTTGCTGGGATGGAGTTAATTTTCTTCATAGTAGCTTGTATGGTGCTATGCTTTGCATTTGTGCTGGAAACAGTGTTGATAACACACCAGTGTTTTAGCTATTGCCGAACAGCGCTTACACAGAGTTAAGGCCTTTCTGTTTCTCATGCTGCCCCACCAGTGAGTAGGCTGGGGGCACACAAGATTTTGGGAGGGGGGACAGCTGGGACAGCTGACCCCAGCTGACCAAAGGGTTATTCCATACCATATGACATCATGCTCAGCAACAAAAGCTGGAGGAAAGGAGGAAGGAGGGGCGTTCACAGTTATGGCATTTGTCTTCCCAAGTAACCGTTACGTGTGACGGAGCCCTGCTTTCCTGGCAATGGCTAACCATCTGCCTGCTGATGGGAAGCAGTGAATGAATTCCTTGTTTTGTTTTGCCTGCATGTGCAGTTGTTGCTTTACCTATTAAACTGCCTTTATCTCAATCCACAAATTTTCGCATTTTTACCCTTCCAGTTCTCTTCTCCATCCCACTGTGGGGGGAGTGATCAACCGTGTGGTGCTTAGCTACCTACAGGGGTTAACCCACAACAATAAGATATTATGTAATTTAAGATATCCTAAGTACTTGATCACTTTTCCTATTATTTAAAATAATATGGTTCAGACAGTGGGAACAGAAGGGCTTACATCAAACAGAGTAAATAGAAATACATATTTTAACCAGTGTAAAGTTCAGAGAGAATGTGCAAGAGAAAGAGCGAGAGAAAGATCTAAATACTGCAGAAGATCATTTTGGTGAAATGAAGCATGATACGAACAGCATAGAAGGAGACCAATTTTACTGTCTTCAAAGGATAATCAAGAGGCCCTTGTACTTGTAAAACATTACTGCAGATTTTACACTGCAGTAATTTCACATAAGTATTTCACTTCAGAAATTCCTCTTGTATTTTAATACATCTCAAGTCTAATCAGCTTTTCCGTATCTAAACTACTTACTTGATGTCAATTTTTAAAAGATAGTTTTCATATATAATTAACATAATCTAACTTAAAATCTAGCTAGAATAAGTGTTTGCCAAAACATTTAAGCTGCACTACATTCAGTAAAAAGTCACAGTGCTTATACACATGCCCCATGAAGACCTACTTATCATTGTCCAAGAGCTCTGTATTTTACAGTATTCTGCAATGCCTTTCCTCAGAGGATGTCAAAGCAGTTAACAGCATCCTGGGCAAGTAAAATATTCCAGAAGTCAATCATTTTTTGCAACAATGAAGCAGATTCTTTCCTTCACCAAAAAAAAAAATTCAAACCAAAAAAATCAACACCCTCCCCAAAACCTCACATATAAAACACCAACAACCCACTATCCAAAACACATACTTCACAAATTAGAGAAACCAGGGACTACAATTTTTACCTATTTGCTATTTAGAAAACACCTAAGTGTTGCAGCCTGCAGTAAACCTTCAGGTATTCTGCTTGAACCACTAGATCAATTAACATCTTAATCTTCTGTCTCTCTGAGTTTTCCTTCTCTCTCACTATCTTTTGTGCCTTTACTCGCTGTTTCCCTCTCTTGCTCTATCTCCCTAACGCTCCCACTCTCTCGCTGTCTCTCTGCCTCTGTCTCCACCTCTGAATTTTGTCTCACTCTCTGTCTCTTTCTCTCTCTCCCCGTCTGTCTGTCTCTCAGTCATTCAATCTCTTAGTTTCTCTCTAGTTTTTGCTCAATCTGTGGCACTCACTCTCTCCCTCCATATCTATCTTTCTCTGGCTCACTCATGCCATCACACTGTCTCTCTCGTTCTCACTATCTTGCTCACTGGCACTCACTCACTCTCAACTGTCTCGCACTCACTCAGTGTGTCGCCTGCCATCTTGTACCCTCTCCCATCATCTTGAGCTTGTTCTCACGCGTGCTACTGACATCTTGCGCTCATTTTCTCACCTGCTTGCACTTGCTTGCAGTCACTCTCATGCTTGTGACTGTGTCCCTCTCTTGCTGCCTCGCTCTTGCTCCATCTAGTGGTCACTATCTTACTGTCTCTTCATCTCGTGCTCACTCAAGCGTGCGTTCTCGTCTCACTTTTTTCACCAATCGTGCTTGCTCTAGCTCACTCCCACAGTCTCACACTTGCTCACTGTCTCTTACTTGTGCTCGCCTCCTCTTGCATGCTGTCTCACACTGTCTCATGCTTGCTCACTGTCTCACCCTCTCTCAGTCTTGCACTACCCATCTCACTCAATCTCACTGACTCACACTCATTCTCTCAATGTCTCGCACTCATTCTGTCTCACAACTGTTGTCTCACTTGTTCTTGCTGTCTCACGTTCCCTCTTTTCCTCTTTTGCTCATGCTCTTTTCCTCCCTTTCTTGCCTGCTGCCTCCTGGTCTCTCACTCTAGCTGCCTCACTCTCATTCTCAATAGTCTCTCCCCCCTCCCTTGCTCTCCAGTATGTGCTTGTCTCCTCTTTCTCTCGTTCCAGCTTGTCTTCTCACATTCGTCTCCTCTCTCTCTCACTTGTGCTCGTATCCTCGTGCTCTCCTTTGTGCTCAACTTGTTCCTCTCCATTGTGCATTTGTCTTCTCTCTCTCATCTCCTCCCTCTCTTGATTGTGCTCATCCCCTCTCTGTTGCTAGTCTCCTCATACTCTTGCTCATACTCGTATCCTCGCGTTCATCTCCTCAAGTCTCATGCTCACATTCATCTCCTGGCGCTCATCACCTAGTGCTTGCCACCCCACACTCACTGTCCTGCACTCACCTCCTCATGCTCACCTCCTCCCCCCAGTCCATCTCCTCCTCACGCTCACCTCCTTGCCCCCTTGCCCCTTACTCTCACTTGGCTCCTTGTCCTTGCTTGGCTTGCCCCTGTTGCTCCCCCCCTCTCCCCGGCTCGCTCCCTTGCCCACCTTCTTGCCTACTTGGCTCCTCGCCCACCTCCTTGTTCCCACTCACTTCCTCGTCCACTTGCCCCCGCTTAACCCCTTGCTCCCTCGCTCGCCTCCTCATCTCCTGCCTCTTTGCACCCCTCTGCCCCCTTGTGATTGCTCATCTCCTAATCCCCATTTGCCCCCTCGCCTCCTCAGCCCCCTCTCTCGCCCACCCTCTCCCCCTCCCTCGCTCTTGCTTGCCCTTGCCCTCCCATTCACTCATGCTTTCTCGCCCTCTTGCCTACCCTCACCCTACCGTTCACTCGCCTCCTCTCGCTCACCCTCATGCCCTCCCTCTCCCTCACTCTCTCGCTTGCCCTTGCCCTCCTGCTCACTTGTGCCCTCTCACCCTCCCTCTCTCCCCTCCTCACCTGCTCTCCCCATCCCCCGCTCACTCACTTGCTTGCCTACCCACCCCCCTCACTATCGCTTTCTTGTCCCTGCTCGCTCACCTTCTTGCTCCCACCCTCCCTATTGCATCCTCGCTCTCACTTGCTCCCTCCCTCGCTCTCAGTCTCACACGATGGCACCCTCTCTCCCTCTCCCACCGCATACTCGCTCTCCCACTCTCGCTCTTGTTTGCTCTTGATTTCTCACCCATGCTCCCCTGCTTGCACACTTGCTTGCTCTCCTGCCCACACTCACTCTCCTGCTCTCACTTCCACTTCCACTCGCTCTCCAGCTCTCGCTCGCTCACCCACCCTCACATGCACCCGTGCTCTCTCCCATGCTCCCTCTCCCCCTTGTTTGCACTTGAACTCACCCTTACTCACTCCCTCGATGTCCCTCCCTCTCTCACTCCATTGTGCTCCCTCCCACTCCTGCTCCCTCACTCTCGCCTGCTCTCCCTGGCTTGCACTTGTTCCCTCCCACCCTCACCCACCTGCCTCCTTGCTCTATCACTCTCCCTCTTGCCCACCCTCTCTCTGGCTTCATTTAAAGGAATGTTAAGAAAGGCAGAGGAGGAATGGATTTTACTCTATATTTAACAGCAATATGTCCTTCCTTTACCATTGTCCAGCCACACAGGAAAATAAGCCTTAAACAGTATCAGACGTCATGACATTTCCAGATTTCCACCTGTCTCTTGGCAGATCTTAGAGCAACAGTTTAGGTCCTCCTCACTCTCACCCTCCCCTTTCTCCCTCTCTACAGTTCAAACATATAAAGGCTATTTTCAAAGACTTCAGACAGATTTAAGATTAAGGATAGGAAAATGTCTCTATGACAGTCTAGATCAGATTCTTTTCCTTCACAGCTAAACCAAGATGGTAGTTAATTCCTTAATTCTCACTGGGCTTAGTCCAACAACACTAATTTAAGAAGCTAAAACAAAAAAAAAAAAAGAAAACATGAACAATATATTGAATTATACACAAAACAGTTCCAATACGCATACTTACAGGCTGAGGCTGTTCTGCAATACAGCAGTTGAAACACAACCAGAACTCACTCATTGTTTACAGTCTGAAGTGCAAACACAGATGAAAAGCAGGATTCAAACTCTACAAAAGTGTCCCCAGGTAGCAAGTTCTTTAAATAGATTTATTTATAATGGTTCCAGTGTGAAAAGTTTCTCTGTTGAGTTTTTCTCCAAAGAAAAGTCAGTCCCAGGATAAACAGGTTGAAGATAATTTATTTTGGAGTCTTCTTTCAGAAGACTGGTCCCAGCACCACACAAGTGTTACATATGCTTCTTTGATCCCTAGCGTTATGTGAACCTGAAAAGAAAGAAGTATATTACGTCAGAAAGACAGAAGATACAGAATCTAATACTCACAGACAGCCACCCATGCCAGTGATTTCTTGATAATATCTTGAACTACAGAGTGAAGACACACTAGCAAACAAGTCACATGCTTATTTCTTTTTAAGACCCATCTCTTAAAAGCGCAGGAGCAGGAAATTCCAAAGTGTCAGAAGTCAAGCAAGCAGGGCAGAAGGCCGGCTTGGCTAAGCAGGGATCATCTTCTAGAACTTAGTTGGAAAAGGAAAGCGTATGGACATTGGAAGCAAGGACAGGCAATGTGGGAGGACTACAGAGATGCTGTTTGACACTGTAGGGAGAAAATTCGTGTGGTCAAAACTCAATTAGAGTTCAAACTGGACAGCACTGTGAAGGACAACAAAAAGGGCTTTTTAAAATATGTTAACAGCAAAAGGAGGATCAGAGATAACATTGGTCCGTTACTTGATGAGGTCAGTCACCTCACAAATAGGGACGTAGACAAAGCAGAGATGTTTAATGCCTTCTTTGCCTCTGTCTTTAACACCAGCGATGGGCCCTGGGACTTCCGGAGCCCTGTGTTGAAACAGCATGACTGGGGGAAAGATAAACTCCCAGCCGACTCTGAACTTGCTCAAGACTTGCTGCTCCAGCTGGATGCACATAAGTCTATGGGGCCCGATGGGATTCATCCCAGGGTACCGAAAGAGCTGGCTGATGTTATTGCAGGACCCCTCTCCATTATTTTTCAACAGTCTTGGGAGTCTGGAGAGGTCCCAGTCGACTGGAAGCCTGCAAATGCTGTCCCAATTTTCAAGAAGGGTAAAAAGGAAGACCCTGGTAATTACAGGCCTGTCAGTCCCACTTCAGTGCCTGGTAAAATTATGGAGAAGATTATTCTGGGAGTTACTGAAAAACACTTGAGAGACAACAGAGTCATTTGTCATAGCCAGCATGGGTTCATGAGAGGAAAGTCCTGCTTAACTAACTTAATTTCCTTTTATGACATAGTCACCCTTCTAGTTGACCAAGGGAAGTCAGTAGATGTAGGGTTTTTTTTATTTTAGCAAAGTTTTTGATACTGTCTCTCACAGTATCGTTCTAGACAAGATGTATAGCACACAGCTAGACAAAGTCCGTAACACTGTGGTGGGTTGACCCTGGCTAGGGGCCAGGTGCCCACCAGAGCCGCTCTATCACTCCCCTCATTCACCAGACAGGGGAGAAAAGGTATAACGAAAAGCTTATGGGTCGAGATAAGGACAGGGAGAGATCATTCACTAATTGTCGTCACGAGCAAAACAGACTGAACTTAGAGAGGGAATTCATCTTATTTATTACTAAGCAAAACAGAGTAGAGGAATGAGAAATAAAATCAAATCTTAAAACACCTCCCCCCACCCCTCCCATCTTCCCGGGCTCAACTTCACTACCGGCTTCAACCTCCGCCCCCCTCAGCGGCACAGGGGGACGGGGAATGGGGGTTACAGTCAGTTCATCACACGATGTTTCTGCCACTTCTTCATCCTCAGGGGGAGGACTCCTCTCATTGTTCCCCTGCTCCAGCATGGAGTCCCTCTCACAGGAGACAGTCCTTCACGACCTTCTCCAACGTGGGTCTCTCCCACGGCCTACAGTCCTTCACGAACTGCTCCAGCGTGGGTCTCTCCCACAGGGTGCAGACCTTCAGGAGCAAACTGCTCCAGCGTGGGTCCCCCACGGGGTCACAAGTCCTGCCAGCAAACCTGCTCTGGCATGGGCTCCTCTCTCCACGGGTCCACAGGTCCTGCCAGGAGCTTCCTCCAGCACGGGCTTCCCACGGGGCCACAGCCTCCTTCAGGTGCCTCCACCTGCTCCAATGTGGGGTCCTCCACGGGCTCCAGGTGGAATCTCTACACCCCCTCATCCTTCCTCCATGGACTGCAGGGGGACAGCCTGCTTCACCATGGTCTTCACCACGGGCTGCAGGGGGATCTCTGCTCTGGCGCCTGGAGCACCTCCTCCCCCTCCTTCTGCACTGACCTTGGTGTCTGCAGAGTTTCTTACATCTTCTCACTCCTCTCTCTGGCTGCAAAAGCTCTCTCTAACTGTTTTTTTTTCTCTTTCTTAAACATGTTATCACAGAGGCGCTGATTGGCTTGGCCTTGGCCAGCGGCGGGTCCGTCTTGGAGCTGGCTGGCATTGGCTCTATCAGACACAGGGGAAGCTTCTAGCAGCTTCTCACAGAAGCCACCCCTGTGGCCCCCCCGCTACCAAAACCTTGCCACGCAAACCTAACACAATTGGGTGAACAATTGGCTGATGAGTCAGGCTCAAAGAATTCTAGTAAATGGGGTTACATCAGGCTGGCGGCCAGTCACCAGTGGAGTACCCCTGGGCTTGATTTTAGGGCCAGTGCTCTTTAATGTTTTTATAAATTATCTGGACACAGGAATCAAATGTACATTAAGTAAGTTTGCCAATGATACTAAACTAGGAGGAGCTGTGGACTCCCTCAAGGGTAGAGAGGCCTTACAGGGAGATCTGGATAGGCTAGAGAGCTGGGCAATCACCAACCATATGAAATTCAACAAGAGAAAGTGCCAGATTCTCCACCTGAGATGGGGTAATCCTGGTTATATGTACAAATTGGGGGACAAAAGACTGGAGAGCAGCCCCGTGGAAAAGGATCTGGGGGTTTGGGTTGATGGCAAGTTGACTATGAGTCAGTAGTGTGCCCTGACAGCCAAAAGGGGCAACCATGTCCTGGGGTGCATCAAGCACAGCATAGCTAGTCAGTCAAGGGAGGTGATTGTCCCACTCTACGCTGCACTGGTGCGGCCCCATCTCAAGTACTGTGTGCAGTTCTGGGCACCTCAATATAAGAAGGACATCAAACTATTAGAGCGTGTCCAGAGGAGGGTGACCAAGATGGTGAAAGGCCTCGAGGGCAAGACT
This sequence comes from Balearica regulorum gibbericeps, assembly GCF_011004875.1. Classification (NCBI taxonomy): domain Eukaryota; kingdom Metazoa; phylum Chordata; class Aves; order Gruiformes; family Gruidae; genus Balearica; species Balearica regulorum. Next base: position 4,662,298 of record NC_046219.1, on the reverse strand, counting down.
TATGAGGAGCCTCGGCTGAGGTCACTTGGCTTGTTCATCTTGGAGAAGAGAAGGCTGAGGGGTGACCTCATCGCAGTCTACAACTTCCTCAAGAGGGGCAATGGAGGGGAGGTGCTGATCTCCTCTCTCTGGTGACCAGTGATAGGACACGAGGAAATGGAATGAAGCTGCGTCAGGGGAAGTTCAGACTGGACATTAGGAAAAGGTTCTTCACCGAGAGGATGGTAGATCACTGGAACAGGCTCCCCAGGGAAGTGATCACAGCACCAAGCCTGTCAGAGTTCAAGGAGCGTCTGGACGATGCTCTTAGTCATATGGTTTAGTTTTAGGTAGTCTTGTGAGGAGCAGGGAGTTGGACTCTATGATCCTTATGGGTCCCTTCCAACTCAAGATATTCTATGATTCTACAGTTACTAGTGAAAATGGCATATACCAGAAATTCAAGTGAGGCTGAAATTCTCTAACTTCTGTTAGGTGAACCAGCATCAAGAACTGGCATCCAATTTTCCAGCAGCCATCTATGTTTGATCTATTCCTATCTTTCACTGTCTTAATGGAAAATGACAACTAACCATACACTCCTTTAACTTCTAAAGGAATTCTGCTTATTGACACTTCATATTGCTCAATGGAAAAATTGTCTATTCACAGAGCAAGGTAGCAAGGTTTAAATACTATTTGACCGCAATCTTGTAGCACAGTTGCCAAGCAAAGATATGCTTTTCTAAATCTAGAGAAAAAAAACATCTCCATATTGAAAGCTGGAGAGGGACTTTTTACAAGGGAGTGTAGTGATAGGACAAGGGTAATGGGTTTAAGCTGAAGGAGGATAGATTTAGATTACATATTAGGAAAATATTCTTCTCTATGAGAGTGGTGAGGCATTGGAACAGGTTGCCCAGAGAAGTTGTGGATGCCCTATCCCTGGAAGCGTTCAAGGCCAGGTTGGATGGGGCTTTGAGCAACCTGGTCTAGTGGAGGGTGTCCCTGCCCATGGCAAGAGGTTTTGCCTAGATGATCTTTGAAGGTCCCTTTCAACCCAAACCATTCTATGATTCTATGATTCTGAAAACTTCACACCTTAACTAGAACCAGAGATTTTCCAGAAATCTTTGTTGGAAGTACTCTGATAGGTATTCTTTGAAATAATATTGACATTTTGGTAAAGTTGAAGGGAGGGGTTCAAACTAGTTACTGAAGCTGCTCTGAAAGCCATATTTATCTCACCAGGCCAGATGCACTTGCAGAAACCCTCTTCCTCCCTTCCCCCTAGCAGGGCAGGCACTTCTAGGAACTTTGGCAATGTTTTTAATGCACCAATTCTCTTTTGTGCTCTCAGATCCCAAGAAACCCAATTTGCAAGTAACTCTGACAGACAAAGCACAACATAGGCTGAATAAGGCTGAAAACATTTTTTCACTTCCTCATAACTTTCCCATAGCTCATCCCAAATGCTTCATGTTTAGTTTCAAGTTAAGAATAAAAACATTGAAGAAACTTCTTCAAAGTTTAAGTTATGTTTTTTGTGCATTTTTAAACACTAAAAGCATAGGTCTTGATTCTGTACAGTAACCCATTTTATTCATGTCCTTTCCTTTATGATAAGGTTTTGAACATTATAATTAAAGTTACTTATAATTAGAGATTTTCTTATAAGGGTTTTATTTTGTGATCATTGGTCAATTTGGAGTAATTTTTTTTCCTCCCTACTTATATTGAAATAGTTTTCATTATTTCCTTAAGTAAATTGAGAATTGACTGTAATTCAAATTAAGGTCAAAACAAATTCGTAGCCATGAATGACCATCATATTAAGAGAATGTGTTGCTTCTGAATGAAGTTTCAAAGAATACTGTAAATGGTGCAAGAGTATATCCTTTTATACACAAGGAAAGAACAACACTTTACCAAATAAAAAAATACACATATCCCTACCAGATTTTTTAAAATTATTTTAAAACAAATATTTTGAGGGGAAAAAGGAGAACTCCATAAAATACATAAAAAACAGCCAAGCAAACATAGTTAGCTTAAAATAAAAGCACATGGTGCATAAAAGACAGATTTCCAACACCGAAATGCAACTTCAATGGAGATACCAGTATTATTGACCTAGTTAAGATACAAACTGTTGTGAACATAGGCAGTTTCACAGTGTTCCAGAAACATTATTACAACAAAGTATGTATTCTCAAAACAGAACAGTTACTACTGTTCTGAAATCTGAATATACAGGAAGTTAATCTGTCTCTTCAGAAATGACTTGCTTATCACACCAAGAAACACCAAATTTTATCCCCTGTGTACCTATGAAAATTTCAAGGCATTTATTGCTAAAAATGCCTGTTTGGAAAATGCCCTGTGAGTCAGACCTCAATCTTGACTAAGTCATTAGAGCTTTATTGCCAATATAACCATTGTAAACCTGAAATGATTTGGCTTTGCTATGAAGTGACCCATGTATACAGTGACATATGGCTTACCTACATTTATAGGTAAGTGAGGAGAAAAAGCCTAGAAGAGAGGCATCAATTTTAGATGCTATGAGTTATTTTTCCAGCTAGTTTTAAGACAAATTGTACATATCTGAAAATGCAAAACAGGCTCATTTCAGCTCCTCAAAATGAAAGCTGCTGACAAAGTCATAAGCAACTTGCAATGCTTATCTATTAAATATGAAAGAAGCTTTATACATCTCAATTCTTAGTAAGTGACTTGCTATAGGGAAGTATACAGGCCACATGACAAGTGTACTCTGACCCCAAATAATTTGAACCCGACAATGAACTTCTAGTTAATATTAACTACAGCTATTCAAAATTCTATTCACATATAAGACAGAAAATATCTATATAGCATGTAGTTAGAAATTACACTTCCAAACATTCTCTTAAAAACAGGGTGCATCACAGCTAGGATATGATTTTCAAGATGCAAACTCTGTCTGCCAACAGTTTAAAGAACTTTCATAAATAAAATATATACATAATCTCGTGTCACTAGCTATTCAATCTTATCCAAAAGTATGTGAAATGTTTTTAAAGATGTTTTGTTAGCAATGTAAACAGTGAATTGTGTTGCTCTTGTAATTTCTGAGAAATCATCTTTGCACATAACACCATTTCTTAAAACTTCAAAAATGCTCCAGTGGAATGAATTGTGATAAATATTTCTCAAACTAAAGACTCTTCTGTTCTGAACAGGAAATATTTTTTACATATGCATACTATTATTATACTATATTAAATATATTTATCTCACGTATAACATTCTACTGTATGAATATACATACACACATCGCATACATTGAATAAAATTTAGAATAGAATAGTTCAGTTAGAAGGGACCTATAATGATCATCTAGTCCAACTGCCTGACCACTTCAGGGCTGACCAAAAGTTAAAGCATGTTATTGAGGGCATTGTCCAAATACCTCTTAAACACTGACAGGCATGGGGCATTGACCACCTCTCTAGGAAGCCTGTTGCAGTGTTTGACCACCCTCTCAGTAAAGAAATGCTTCCTAATGCAAGAGATGAGCACCTCCCTCTCCATTTCCTCTCCTCAGGAAGCTGTAGAGAGCAATGAGGTCATCCCTCAGGTATCTGTTTCTCCAAACTAGACAAACCCAAAGTCCTTAGCCCCTCCTCATAGGACATGCCTTCCAGCCCTCTCACCAGCTTTGTTGCCCTCCTCTGGATGCATTTGAGTACCTTAAAGTCCTTAAATTGTGGGGTCCAGAACTGCACACAGTATTCAAAGTGAGGCCGCACCAATGCTGAATACAGCTGAATCCCATCAGGTCCCATGGACTTGTGAACATTCAGCTGATACAGCTGGTCCCTTACAATTTCAGTGTCCATACTGGACTCAGGGGACTGGGCAGCCCAAGGTCTATCAGCATTATTAAAGACTGAGGCAAAAAAAGCATTGAACGCCTCTGCTTTTTCTTCAACCCTATTAGTCAGATGACCATCTTCAACAAGTATTGGTTCAATGTTTTCTTTAGACCTCCTCTTGCTATTAATGTACTTAAAAAAGCCCTTCTTCTTGTCTGACACAACACTGGCCAGTTTCAACTCTAATTGAGCTTTGGCCTTTTGTGTCTTCTCCCTGCATATACAAACTAGAGCTCTGTAATCTTCCTGCAAAGCCTCACCATGTTTCCAGAGACCATACAATTTCTTTTTCCTCTTGAGCTCCACGAGGAGTTCCCTGTTCAGCCAAGCTGGTCTTCTGCCACGGCTTGCTTGACTTTTGACACAGTGGAATTGCCTGCTCTTGTGCTTCTAAAAGTTGATTCTTAAAGACTGACCAGCACTTGTGGACTCCTAAGCCCTCAAAAGCAGATTCCCAGGGTAGTCCAATAAGTAGTCTTTCTTGTAGTGCAGGGCCTGGTTTTATCCCCTTCCCCCTTCAAATCTAGTTTAAAGCTCTTTCGATGAGCCCTGCTAACTCCTGTGCAAAAATCCTTTTCTCCCTTTCAGACATGTGTACCCCATCTGTCACCAGCAGGCCTGGTGTCGTGTAAACCAACCTGTGATCAAAAAATGCAAAATCCTGCCAGTGACACCAGGCTCGGACCAGGGCACAATGGTATCTTTCCTAGTTGGCTCACTGAGTACTTGTGACAAGAAGTTATCTCCTACAAACTTCAAGAATTTCCAAGACCTGCTCGTCACAGAAGCATGATATTCCCAGTTGATGTCTGGGAAGTTGAAATCTACCATAAGGTCAAGGGCTACCAATTCAGAGATTTCTCAACTCATTGGTGCTTACATCCTGGCTGGACGATCAGTAGTAGACACCCACTAGGACATCTCCTTTGTTTTCCATCCCCCTAATCCTCACCCAGAGGCACTCAACCACATCATCACTAACTGTAAGGGCTGTACAATCAAACCTCTCCCTTGCGTATAGTGCGACACCTCCACCTCACCTGCCCTGCCTATCCCTCCTGAACAGCCTGTAGCTCTCCATCCCAGCACTCCAATAGTGGGACTCATTCCACCAAGTCTCACTAATACCAATGATATCACAGCTCTGGGAAACGACCAACGCTTCCAGTTAATCCTGTTTGTTTCTCATACTGCATGTGTTGGTGTATAAGCATTTTAGATACGCTCCTTAGCCCTCTGTGCTCCCAGGAGCAGTGTAAATGTTCCCACTAGCATTGCACCTTCAGGCGATGCCATGCCAACCCTTGGCTTACCTACTGCAATCCTGTTGGCATCCCCTTCCCCCATCAATTCTAGTTCTCTCAATCAGTCCCACCAGCTTACACCCAAAGATGCGTTTTCCCCATTGGGATTTATTTATTAAAATTATTCATTAAAAATAATTTGGTATTTTCAAACTCCATAAAGACAAAACCAATTCTTTCAAGTGTATAGGAGATGGCAAAGAGAGGACCAAAACATCGTACCTAGCTTCTTTCAGTTTGTTACTTGGGACACAGTCAGACAAACTATTCTGGATATACCTGGATTCAATGGGTAGTCTCTTGCCTGTTCATTCCCAGCCCTTCTTCTGCCTCAAGTTACTCACCTTCTCAGTCGTGTCCATTTCACTGTCCATTTGACAAGTTTCTGAGAAATAGAAGTATTTTAAGACTTGGGCTATTTCACAGCACCAGACAAGCAGGTAAATTGGTAAGATCTGGAGCACCTTCTCTGCCAAATAAGTGGGAAAACTGGTGGGAGGAGCCACCAGGCACCCAGCTTGCTGCAGGCAGACTAGCCTGCCCTGTGGGGCAAGCCTTGGAGCAGGAACTCCGCTCTGTCTCCCTCCCCAAACTCAGCTTCTTGGCCCCTGGGTAAGGCCTCACTTATGATGTCATGCATATCTACAATTAGCTTCAAGAACTACTCAGTTTAGTAGAGATAAGTGACAGCTTTTTTTAAAAAAAAAGATGGATACTTAGATTACTTAGTAAAAAACTGATTCACCTACAGCACATTTTACTCATTTATTCTGATTGCAAAATTGCTTCAACCAGTTGGCTTTCATGTACCCATGCATCTGCTGCTAATTCTCTTCCCTAAAACCACTGCTTTTTATTTGCTCTTAAGTATATTTTGCACTAGAAACACCCTTCCTATTCTCTTCCTAATACATACTAAATTTGTCACATAATAAAAATTATGTTAATTAAGAGGCAGAACTACTACATGTAGCTATTCACGTCAGCTATTCAATGTGACCTACTTGAAAATTAATCAGAACTGTATTTTTTCCTTCTATAAAACATAAGCTTAGGGGGGGAAAAATAAATCAAAAGACACTACGAGTCACATGAAAGGAAACTAACTTTCAAGCTCCATTCTCAATTCACCCAGTGCATCTAACAGCAAAGATGGTACAGACTGCCACTGACATTTCTCACCATGTTGCAGTTCTCAACGCTACATCTGCTACACTGAGAATTACTTTGCTTAACATCATACAACAACTCTGCAGCATAAAAAATAAGCCATTCTAAGGAGAAGAGCGCACACAGTTGTAAATCTGCTCTATGTTTCAGTGTGGGGCAATAAAGAGGATTTGAATAGCATGACATTTTTGTTCAATTTACCTTCACAGTCATTGGTTTAATTGTTAATCTCGCTGGTGGTAGAATTTTTTTCTTGTACGCTAAAACTTAACTCATAGCAAAGCTTCTCAGTTTGAAGCAGTCTAAGAAACAATACCTTCTACCTCACTACCAGGTGTTCAGAAACAGATGTTGCCAATGCATTATCAACCACAGGCCTTGCACTATGTGGAGTCTGAACTAGGGTCTTATTTCATTAAACACGAAAATTAACAAGTTCTCTGGCTCTTCTTATCAGGCTTCTTTCATAGGACTAACTGCTGACTCATATTAAGCCTGCTGTCAATCAGCACCCCCGGATCCCTTTCTGCAGGGCTGCTCTCCAGACACTCCTCTCCCAATCTATACTTGTGTCTGGCATTACTCCATCCCAGGTGCAGAATCCGGCATTTGTTCTTGTTAAATTTCATGCCACTGATGATTGCCCAATGCTCCAATCTATCTAGATCCCTCTGCAAGGCCTCTTGTCCCTCAGGAGAGTCAACAGCACCTCCCAGTTTGGTATCATCAGCAAACTTACTAATGGTGCTTTCAACTCCTGCATCCAGATCATTGTTAAAAATATTGAACAGAACTGACCCTAGAATTGAGCCCTGAGGAACATCGCTGGTGACTGGCTGCCAATCAGATGTAGCCCCATTCACTACAACTGTTTGAGGCCTGCCATTCAGCCAGTTCTTCACCCAGCGCACTGTGTACCTGCTCATTTCACAGTTGGACAACTTGTCCAGAAGGATGCTGTGAGGCATGCAAGAAAAGATAAGCATGCAAGACAATCTAGCAACAGATGTTCCAGTAGATATTTCAGGGCTGCATAGATACTGAGCCCACATGTAACACAAAATTATTTGTTCAATTTTATACTTCAAAATACAGTATGGGTGAAAAGTAGTCAGGAACAGTAGCAATAGCTCCTTACTGCTTCATTAGCTGCAAGAAGATATAAAAGTTTTGTTAAGGACAAGATCTCAAATATTTTCATTATTGAGAATTCACGACCAGTCTCAAAGTAGGATTAAAAACTGTCGTGGTTTTGCCCCAGCTGGCAGCTGAGCACCACGCAGCCGCTCACTCTCCCCCGGTGGGATGAGGAAGAGAATAGGAAGGGTAAAAGTGAGAAAACTCATGGGTTGAGATAAAGACAGTTTAATAAGTCAAGCAAAAGCCGCGCGCACAAGCAAAGCAAAACAATGAATTCATTCACCACTTCCCATGGGCAGGCAGGTGTTTAGCCATCTCCAGGAAAGCAGGGCTCCATCACACGTAACGGTTACTTGGGAAGACAAACGCCATCACTCCGAATGCTGCCCCCCCTCCTTCCTCTTCCCACAGCTTTATATGCTGAGCATGACATCATATGGTATGGAATATCCCTTTGGTCAGTTTGGCTCAGCTGTCCTGGCTGTGTCCCCTCCCAACTTCTTGTGCATCCCCAGCCATCCTGCTGGCAGGGTGGTGTGAGAAGCAGAAAAGGCCTTGACTCTGTGTAAGCACTGCTCAGCAATAAAAAAACCATCTCTATATAACAAAAACATCTCTATATTATCAACACTTGGAGGTTATAGCCTCCTTATCTTCCAGCTTGAACCAGCTCTGGGGTCTTCTTTTACTTAACTAGGAAAGGCTTCAGCCAAAAGTACAATATATCTAGGTGACAGTTCGTTGCTTGTGGCCTACGGTTTTGGCAAATTTAGTCACTTATGCTAAGTTAGTTATCCCAACACTTATGCTAAGTTTGACAATTAATATTTCCCAACAACAATGTTGTTTTATTTGTTCTCAGAGTTGTTACGTAACACCTTACTTGCTGTAAATACTCGTTATCAGTGTTTATGTGTGGTTTGTCACCTCTGGCCATTGGATTAAGGTTATCACTCCGCTGTTCAATGTATTACTGGCTTATGGTATGATAAAATCATTGATAGTCCGACCACATTGGTATTTGTATTCAGCAATGACTGAATCTGCATTCAGCAGCAGTGGAATGACAGCGATGGTTTCATCTCCGTACTTTGGGAGCCATCTCACACACACAGGAGAGAGATTGCTTTTTATTCAGGCCTGGGTGCTCAGTGGATTTCCACAAATCAAGCACCCCTAATGCCGGTTCTCTTGTCATATTTATACACAAAAGTTACAAATTAGTACACTCCCAGTCACAGTGATTGGTTCAGATTTCTTCGCCTAGCATGCAAACTAGAACGCATGCTCAGTTCTTTTCTCCGCCTTTATCTTTTGAGTAGGTGGTGTAATTCGGGTAGGGGGCTCATGGGTGGGTGGTCACGGAGACCCTGGCCCAAATTACCTTTCCCTTAGTTTCTCAATATTTCTGGCACTTCCAAATGGTTCTTCAGGGTCTGTTGATCAGACTAATGATTTCTTCTACCTCTTGACAATCACGTCTTAATTGATACATTGTTTGGGTGAATATTAACTAACATAATGGTAGGACTGTACAATAGCCATCCTTAGCAGTACCTAGCAACTATTTGCAAAATTATCTGTGACATTCTTAACTATGGAACTATATATTATCTGTGACATACTTAACTATGGTAATTGGTGAATGATCTCTCCCTGTCCTTGTCTGGACCCACTAGCCTTTTGTTATATTTTCTCTCCCTTGTCCAGCTGAGGAGGGGGAGTGATAGAGCAGCTTTGGTGGGCACCTGGCCTCCAGCCAGGGTCAGCCCAGCACAATATCTAATCTAAGTCTACCCTCTTTTAGTTTTAAGCCATTATCCCTTGTCCTATCACTACACTCCCTCATAAACAGTCCCTCACCATCTTTCCTGTAGGCCCCCTTCAGGTACTGGAAGGCTGCAATAAGGTCTCCCCGGAGCCTTCTCTTCTCCAGGCTGAACAATCCCAACTCTCTCAGCCTGTCCTCATAGGAGAGGTGCTCCAGCCCTCTGATCAGCTTCATGGCCCTCCTCTGGACTCTCTCCAACAGGTCCATGTCCTTCTTATGTTGGGGGACCCAGAGCTGGATGCAGTACTCCAGGTGGGGTCTCACCAGAGCAGAGTAGAGGGGCAGAATCACCTCCCTTGACCTGCTGGTCACACCTCTTTTGATGCAGTAAACTGCACTGTGTATCACGCATTTTGTATATTCTGTTATAAGCACTGTTGTTGTTTTCTTCTTCCTTTGCTGTCCCAGTGAACTGTTTTTATCCCAACCCATGAATTTTACCTTTTTTCTTCCAATTCTCCTCCCTATCCCACCGTGGGGGGAGGGGTGAGCGAGCAGCCTCATAGTGCTTAGTTGCCAGCTGGGGCTAAATCACGAGAGACTGTTAAAGGGTGAGCAGGTTCTGCTGATCACTCCTTGGCTCTCCAGCTGACAAATCAGCTTATGGATGGGAATCAAGGAGTTTCAGTTGGTGCGGTCTTGCTGCTGGTGCACTGTTGCGGTAGCGATCAGCACCTGTTGTTTTTCGACCTTCAGCAATCCCACAACAGAAGGGTCCTCCAAGACACTGGGCAAGGTAGACAGCTGTTTAATTTCCTCCAACTCCAAGGCAGCTATTCCAAAAGCCCACTGGTACCCTTGAAATACCCTGAGGTAGTCTACGCCAATGATGCACAGAGCCTCTGGGCCAGTCAGAATGGGGTGCCTTTATACAGTCCAGTAAACCCGATTGTCCCTTTCCTCTACCTGGCTGGAGGCAGGGCCCTCTAGTCCTTGTCACAGTATTCATTACCGACAAATGGGTTCATGTGGTGCACGTGAGTTCGAAACTCATCCTTGTTTTTCACTTCTTGTAAATATGAATCAGAAGCTCCTTCCATAAGGTCAGAAGTCAGATCAGTCCTCCTACACTGTCTGGGGAACCTGCCCACTGGAGACTGAAGCAGCAATTTTCCTGGAAGAACCCCCATTTGAAATTTTTTTTCCTTGTAATACACAGACCTGTGCCTCTAGGGTTGAGGTAGGTTTTCCATCCCACTTCCTCATGTCCTCTCCATGGTCACACAGGTAAAACCACAGGGTGCCTTGTGGAGTGTACTGTCTATATCCTCTCTGCTGAGCAGAGGAACGCTTACTCCTAACTTATTAAGCTGAGATACTAGTCCATAGAACAGGGGAAATGGACATATCCTCTTTGAGTTGTCAGACTTGCGGGGACAGTTTCTCGAACACGTTTTTGGATTTTTCGGACAGTCTTTACACAGCTGAGACACAGGTCCGTAGAGAGGAGGAGAGATTTTCTTCATATTGCCAGAGTGGTCCAGCTACTTCATTCACCCTTGGTGCCTCTTTGTCTTTCCAGGCAAGTAGTGCCAATGATTTGGCATACACTGGTGGTGCACTCTGTACAAACCTCCACCACATGGGTCGCGTACACTAGACTTCATCTGGATCTGTGGGTAACTGCACATTGTCCGAGTCATAATAAACCATCTCCCGCATGGCTAATTCCCTCAGGTACTGGATACCTCTCTCCATGGTGCTCTACTTGCCTGGGTGACATATAACATCTTCACTGAAGGGATACCTTTCCCTCACGCCTGACAAGTGTCGCCTCCAGAGGCTGAGGGCTTGTGTCCCTTTTCCAATCGCCTTGTTAATGACCCCTTTCCCTGGACATGGATCCCAGCTGCTAGGCTTCCCTACTCTCTAATTCCAGGCTACTGGCCCCGCTATCCCAGCATCGGAGCAGCCAGGTGACAAGCTGCTCGCCTAATTGACAACTGAATTCTTTTCGCATATCTCGCAGCTCACTCAGGGATAGGAACTGGGCAGTTATCTCTGGTTCTGTCTATTCTTCCTGTTCTTGTGATGGCCCTGTTTTGTCATCCTTTACTAAACAGGTTGTCTTTTGTGTCCATTTCTTCTTCTGTATAGGAGTGAGTGATACCAATATGGGTTGGTTCTCTGGTTCAGCTGCAGTGCTTATTGTCGGGGTTGGAGTAGCCGCAGTGCTTGTCACGGGGGTTGATCTCTCAGTGGTATTCTTAAATAGTTGTTTAATCCTAAACAAGACCTGAACCACATTCAGGAGACCTAGCAATAAAAGCATGCTGATCTGAACATCCCAAGAGCTATTGTAATTCTCAAGAGCTATTGTAGTTAACCTGGAGAAGAAGAGGAAGTTGAAGGAAGGTGTCTCCCCCATATATTGGTTCTCCAAGGAGAAAAAGTAAAAAGTGTAATTATTAATAGTTTTGACAGATGGCTCCCAAAGTACGGAGATGAAGCTGTTGCTGTCGCTCCGCTGCCACCGAATACAGATTCAGCCACCGAGTATACAAATATAAAGCTAGTCTGACTATCAATGATTTTATCATACCATAAGCCAGTAATACATTGAACAGCGGAGTGATAACCTTAATCCAACAGCCAGAGGTGACAAACCACACATAAACACTGATAAGCAGTATATATGGCAATTAAGGTGTTACATAATACAACTCTGAGAACAAATAAACCAACATTGTGACCAGCGGAACAGTGACAATTAAACTAATATAATAAATGTTTATAAAAATTTTTGTTTTAACACACTCTGGTCAGATCTGTTATCTCATCCCTTTGTGCCTCCCATTGGGCGCCAACAAAGACTGTCACGGTTTAACCCCAGCTGGTAACTAAGCACTACACTGCTGCTCAGTCACCTCTCCCCCCACATGGGGATGGGGAGGAGCATGGAAAAAACCCTCCTCAGTTGAGATAAAGACAGTTTAATAGTATAACAAAGGAAGATAATAATAATAATAACAACAAACAACAACAACACTATCTCAGCTGAAACCAGGACACAAAACAATTATGAATTAATTTTGATTCGATAAGAAATGCAGTGCTATCAGACATAGTTATTCCTGTGTTAACTGCTATTTGTAAAGAAGGCAAATCTGCTTAGAGTATATCTGACAAGTAAACTTTTACGTGTATGATCGCTATGTGTGGTATATTATTATTTTACATAAATAAAACTCTTTAAAACCTCTATTAGGTACAATAAAAGGTTGCACAATGTTTTTTTATTGAAGAGCTGCTGAGGATGCTGCAGAGATGTTATAAACACAGAAGGCAATGTTGACATGGGGAAATATTAAACTAATGAAAGTACATAAAACTCAGTAGGTATCCCACACTAACTCCCCATGATACTAGAATTTCACTTTCCTAGTGGACAAGTAGTATTTGTGGATACTACAGGCATTGTGCATTATGTTCACACCATAGTTTATTGCATTCACGTAGCTGACTTCACAAATAATATCAATCAGTAACCATGGCCCGAGACAAAGAGTTATGACAATATTAGTGATAGGAATACATCAAGATCAGAAAGCAAAGTGGTGATTCTTTTGCTGGTTTGATAATGGTTCTCCAATAAATATTTTGTCCATGTCTTTAAAATGTTATTGAATCACTTATTTTTTTTAATGTACAGTAAAGACTCAGGGGTCAGTATGCATTCCTCAGGGATCGGTATCGGGACCGGCACTGTTCAACATCTTTGTAGGCAACAAGGACAGTGGGATCGAGTGCACCCTCAGCAAGTTTGCCGACGACACCAAGCTGGGTGGTGTGGTCGACAAGCTGGAGGGAAGGGATGCCATCCAGAGGGACCTTGACAGGCTGAAGAGGTGGGCCCGTGCAAACCTCATGAAGTTCAACAAGGCCAAGTGCAAGGTCCTGCACATGGGTCGGGGCAATCCCAAGCAAAACTATAGGCTGGGCAGGGAATGGATTGAGAGCAGCCCTGAGGAGAAGGCCTTGGGGGTATCGATTGATGAGAAGCTCAACATGAGCCGGCAGTGTGCGCTTGCAGCCCAGAAAGCCAACCGTGTCCTGGGCTGCATCAAAAGAGGCGTGACCAGCAGGTCGAGGGAGGTGATTCTGCCCCTCTACTCCGCTCTGGTGAGACCCCACCTGGAGTCCTGCGTCCAGCTCTGGGTCCCCCAACATAAGGACATGGACCTGTTGGAGGGAGTCCAGAGGAGGGCCATGAAGCTGATCAGAGGGCTGGAGCACCTCTCCTATGAGGACAGGCTGAGAGAGTTGGGATTGTTCAGCCTGGAGAAGAGAAGGCTCCGGGGAGATCTAATTGCGGCCTTCCAGTACCTGAAGGGGGCCTACAGGAAAGATGGTGAGGGACTGTTTATGAGGGAGTGTAGTGATAGGACAAGGGATAATGGCTTAAAACTAAAAGAGGGTAGACTTAGATTAGATATTGTGCTGGGCTGACCCTGGCTGGAGGCCAGGTGCCCACCAAAGCTGCTCTATCACTCCCCCTCCTCAGCTGGACAAGGGAGAGAAAATATAACAAAAGGCTAGTGGGTCCAGACAAGGACAGGGAGAGATCATTCACCAATTACCATAGTTAAGTATGTCACAGATAATATATAGTTCCATAGTTAAGAATGTCACAGATAATTTTGCAAATAGTTGCTAGGTACTGCTAAGGATGGCTATTGTACAGTCCTACCATTATGTTAGTTAATATTCACCCAAACAATGTATCAATTAAGACGTGATTGTCAAGAGGTAGAAGAAATCATTAGTCTGATCAACAGACCCTGAAGAACCATTTGGAAGTGCCAGAAATATTGAGAAACTAGGGGAAAGGTAATTTGGGCCAGGGTCTCCGTGACCACCCACCCATGAGCCCCCTACCCGAATTACACCACCTACTCAAAAGATAAAGGCGGAGAAAAGAACTGAGCATGCGTTCTAGTTTGCATGCTAGGCGAAGAAATCTGAACCAATCACTGTGACTGGGAGTGTACTAATTTGTAACTTTTGTGTATAAATATGACAAGAGAACCGGCATTAGGGGTGCTTGATTTGTGGGAAATCCACTGAGCACCCAGGCCTGAATAAAAAGCAATATCTCTCCTGTGTGTGTGAGAATTGGCTTATCGCACACCGGGCAACGAATCTGCTTTTCAGACAACACCATCATGGACAAAACAGATTCAACTCAGGAAAATTAATCTAATTTATTACCAATCAACTCAGAGCAGGACAATGAGAAATAAAACCAAATCTTAAAAACACTTTCCCTCCACTCCTCCCTTCTTCCCAGGCTCAACTTTACTCCCGCATTCTCTACCCACTCCCCTGCAGCAGTGCAGGGGGACGGGGAATGGGGGTTGCAGTCAGTTCATCACATGTTGTTTCTGCTGCTTCTTCCTCCTCAGGGGGAGGACTCCTCACACTCTTCCCCTGCTCCAGCATGGGTCCCTTCCACAGGGTGCAGTCCTTCAGGAACAGACTGCTCCAGTGTGGGTCACCCACAGGGTCAGAAGTCCTGCCAGCAAACCTGCTCCAGCATGGCCTCCTCCTTTTACAGATCCACAGGTCCTGCCAGGAGCCTGCTCCAGCATAGGCTTCTCACAGCATCACAGCCTCCTTCAGGCATCCACCTGTTCCAGTGTGGGGTCCTCCACAGGCTGCAGGTGGATATTTGCTCCACCATTAACCTCCATGGGCTGCAGAGGGACAGCCTGCCTCACCATGGTCTTCTCCATGGACTGCAGGGGAATCTCTGCTCTGGTGCCTGGAGCACCTCCTCCCCCTCCTTCTTCATTGACTTTGGTGTCTGCAGAGCTGTTCTTCTCACATCTTCTCACTCCTCTCTCTGGCTGCAATTGTTCTTTGTGTGGTTTTTTCCCCTTCTTAAATATGTTATCACAGAGGCACTACCACTGTCGCTGATTGGCTCGGCTGTGGCCAGCAGCAGGTCCGTTTTGGAGCTGGCTGGTAGTGGCTCTATTGGCCATAGGGGAGGCTTCTAGCAGCTTCTCACAGAAGCCACCCCTGTAGCCCCCCACTACCAAAACCTTGCCATGCAAACCAAATACAACCAGTTAACATTCCTCAGTATAAGCTACCTGCTCATGCTATAAAACCTGTGACAGAATTAGTCAAACAATTAGAATCATAGAATAGCCCAGGTGAGAAGGGACTTCGAAACATCATCTGGTCCAACCTTTTGTGGGAAAGGGAGTCTAGATGAGATTATCTAGCACCCTGTCCAATTGCATCTTGAAAACCTCCAGCGATGGGGATTCCACCACATCCCCAGGGAGGTTGTTCCAATGATTGATTCATTCTCACTGTAAAAAAATGTCTTGTATTGAGATGAAACTTCTACCAGTGCATCCTTTATCCATTGCCCCTTGTCTTCTCCATGTGCCTCCTTGTGAAGAGAGACCCTCTGTCCTCTTTATAGCCACTCTTTAAGTACTGAAATACTCTTCTCCAGGGAGAGGAGACCTAACTCCTTCAGTCTTTCCTCATAGGGCAGGTTCTCCAACCCTTTGATAATCTTCGTGGCCCTCCTTGGGACCCTCTCCAGTCTGTCTGTGTCTTTTTTTAATTGTGGGAATTAGAACTGGACACAGTACTCCAGGTGCAGCCTGACAAGCACTAAGAGAGAATTAGAGAAAGGGGGCATTTTAGAAAAAAACCCCACATATTCACCATATTACAGCCCTATATGGCCTGTTAAAAAAAACAGACAGGACATGGCATATGACTATTGACTATAGGGCTTTGAATAAAGTAACTGGCCCTTTAACAGCTGCAGTTCCTAGCATAGTAGATATAGTACATACAATAAATTAATGTGTTTTTCCATGGATGGGAGTGTTAGATATAAAAGATATGTTCTTTATGATGCCAATACAAGAGCAAGACAAACCAAAGTTTGATTTTACAAGGTTTTAAACATAGCCCCACAATTGCTCATGCCATGTTAGCTAAAGAACTAGAATCAATCATCCTCCCACCTGAGGTAACAATTTTAGAATATATAGATGATATTCTAATCAGAGGACCAGAATAGGAAATGGTTTGCCAAAGTGTGAACACTATTGTCCGGCATTTACAAGAACTAAATCTTAGCATTCCCAACTCAAAATGGCAAGGACCAAGTCAAGAGGTTACATTTTTAGGTTCCTGATGGATAGGAGGATAGAAAACTGTATCAGAATCTACATTAGAAGAGATACAAAGCATTCTGGCACCTTCTGATAAAAAAGAATTGCAAACTTTATTAGGAACTTTTGGGTTTTGAAGGTCACATATTCCTGGATTCAGTATCTAGTGAGACCTCTATGATTTGCTGAAGAAAAAAGCAGACTCAAGAAAGGGAAATCAAGCTATGTGTGCCTATTCCTTTTTTAAAAGCAATTTTAGCTGGTAAGCCATTACCCTTAGGGTAGCACAGAAAACTACTGTGCAGCCATGGGCTTTGTCTATACATGACTGAGTGACAAGTGATGGGATGAATACAGAAAACAAATTATCAGAGAGTATAGAGTGAATTGCGATGCCTATTGAATACTCCCATTTGCCCTCCTCCCTGATAACTGATGCCTCAACCTGGGACAGCAAGACAAGAAGAGTTTGGTACACAGATGGGAGTGCCAAGCAAATGGGGAAACTATAGAGAGGTAAAGCTGCAGCTATAATGGTAGAGACCAGAAAAGCTTTCATAGATGAAATCGATGGCTTGGCCCAACTAGCAGAGCTCAGAGCTTTGGAAATGGCCCTGAAGCAAGGAGTCACTTGTGTCTATACGGACTCATATGTTTTGTGGGCCGGTGCCACTCAGTGGCTAGAGCATAGGGTGAAAAACAATTGGCAAGTAAATGGTAGAGACACATGAGGGAAAATACATTGGAAAAAGATTTATCATATAGGTCAATCTAAGAACATATCCATAGGGCATGTATCTGCCCACCAAAAACATAAAAACCCTGAGGCAAAGTGGAATCAGATGGCTTATCATTTGGCTAGAAAAAATGTATTACAAAATTCTGCCTCAGAATGGTTAGGTAAGTGGTTACAGGAATGGCTAGGACACACTGGGAGTTATGATTTGT
This sequence comes from Balearica regulorum gibbericeps, assembly GCF_011004875.1. Taxonomy (NCBI): domain Eukaryota; kingdom Metazoa; phylum Chordata; class Aves; order Gruiformes; family Gruidae; genus Balearica; species Balearica regulorum. The sequence goes on along the minus strand of NC_046219.1, from coordinate 4,644,858 downwards.
TTCAACAGGCTGCAAGGAGAGGATGGCCTGTGACAAAAGGTCTGGCAAAACAAAATGTAGACTCATTACATTTTTGTCAAACAATGGTATAGTACATGTCAAAAGGACAACAGTTTGTCAATATCAGGGAAGGTAAACTACTCTGGGAAACCTGGCAAGTAGATTGTATTGATTCTTTAAAGCAAACACCTGAAGGCTGGAAACAGGAGTACAAATAGTTAGTGGTATAGGGAACATATAACTCCACCTAGGCTGCAATTGGTCTAACAACCATTGCTGGTTTAAACCAATTTTTTGCCACTTTTCCCTTGCCCAGAGAAATAAAAATTGATAATGGATCACATTTTAAAAATAAAGAAGTGCAAACTTGGTGTGCTTCAAATTGAGTACAATGGACTTTCCACCTACCATATCAACCTCAAAGTAATGGGACAGTAGAAAGGTAGAATGGACTACTAAAACAACAACTACACAAGAGTAAATCTATTAATGCTTCTAAGTGAGGATCCCATTTGTGAGAAGTTGTAAGTCAGCTAAATAAGCAACAAATCCCCATGGGAAGGCTCATAGATAAGTGATTCGTGTCAATGGCTGCACAAATTCCTGTTAAAACAGAGATGAAACCCTAAGTCCTGGAAATGAGGTGGTTGTTAAACACCCAACTCAGGGATGGATCTGGGTGACTCTGTTGTTATAGAAAAGGAGTATGGCATGCTGTAGACAGTAAGGGGAGCAAGTTAACCATAACTGAGGCTTGGATTATGTCCAAGACCTAGGTGTCTTCTCTTACAGGAAAATGCAGTGTTACCTTATTACCGTAGGAACAGCAATAAGGGGAACATACACCCTAAACCTGTATCTAACAGGATCTGCCTTTTCATGTGGCCCATGGAACAATTCAGGTGTTGAACATCAATCTGTCCTGGTTTCGGCTGGGATAGAGTCAATTTTCTTCCTAGCAGCTGGTATAGTGCTGTGTTTTGGATTTAGGATGAGAATAATGTTGATAACACACTGATGTTTTTAGTTGTTGTCAAGCAATGTTGACACCAAGTCAAGGACTTAACAGCTTCTCATACTGCTCCGCCAGCGAGGAGGCTGGTGGTGCACAAGAAGCTGCGAGGGGACATGGCCAAGACAGCTGACCCAAACTGGCCAAAGGGATATTCCATATCATATGACATCATGCTCTGTATATAACTTGGAGGAAGCTGGCTGGGGGCTGGGACCGCAGCTTGGGAATGAGCTGGGCATTGGTGGTCTGCGGTTGGTGAGCAATTGTGCTGTGCATCACTTGTTTTGTATATTCTTTTATCATTATTATTATTCTCCTCCTTTTCTGTCCTATTAAACTGTCTTTATCTCAATCCCTGAGTTTTACCTTTTTTTTCCAATTGTCTCCTCCATCCCACTGTGGGGGGGAATGTGCAAACCGCTGTGTGGTTGTTTTAGCTGCCTGCCAGGTTAAACCTTGACACAGTCACAAACCATCTTTGAAACCACAGTTATAGGAGGAATACCATCTGTATTAGCATGAGATCAAGAACAGGTAATAATGTTACACTAACTCTAAGACCTAAAGTTAATCTGAATTTAACTATATGTGATAACACTGGATGGGAAACCGCAAATGGTTTTAACAATAAAATGAAATGGGTACTATAGACATGTAAGGAAACTAATCATATCTTAGTGACTCATAAGAATTACACTCTAACTGTAAACAATGAGAACACCATAATAATATATGGCAATTTTTCCATAAACACCATTGTGTTGTTTATAGTGACCCTCTCTATGATTGATGGATACAAAATCATAGACCAATAGGACATAGAGCTAAAAGATATATCATCCAAACTTTGTTGGGTGGAATTGGTACAGGAACAGGAATATTTAATTCATTTGCTAATTGAAATCCTAGCAAATAAATTGTCATTATTGGGAGAAACTGAAGCTGGTGTAACCAGAATGACTGCAAGCTGGCTATCAACAGCTTTACAAACTTCAGTACAAGATTGGCAAGGTACTTGGCACCTCTGGCAACACACTAATGTGTTGCTGTGATCCCAATTACTAATTCCCAAAGAAATATCACAAGACATCAACAAGTGTGGTACAAATCAGAGGCATATTATCTCCAAGCAATCTCTCATACACCAAGTTACTGTCCTGGTTTTGGCAGAGATAGAGTTAATTTTCTTCCTTGCAGCTAGTATAGTGCTGTGTTTTGGATATAGGATGAGAATAATGTTGATAACACACTAATGTTTTTAGTTGTTGCCAAGCAGTCAAGGACTTTTCAGCTTCTCATACTGCCCTGCCAATTAGAAGGCGGGGTTCGCCCAAGAAGCTGGGAGGGGACACAGCCAGGACAGCTAACCCAAACTGACCAAAGGGATATTCCATACCATATGACGCCATGTTCCATATATAACTGGGGGGTGAGCCAGGAGGCGGGTCAGCTTGGAGTCTTGCGAAGCATCAACTTTGGGTGGTAAGAAATTGTGCTGTTCATCACTTGTTTTGTATATTATTATCCTTTTCTGTCCTATTACACTGTCTTTATCTCAACCCATGAGTTTGTTGGGTTTTTTTCATTTTCAATTCTCTCCCCCATCACACTGGGGGGGAGCAAGCGAACAGTTGTGTGGTTGTTTTAGCTGCCTGCCAGGTTAAACCACAACAGTTATCTACTTGCAAACAGGTAAGGAAGAGAAACAAAACTAAAACACACACATCAAAATACTGGTTGCTTCTCTCCACCTCTTCAATCTTCTGTCCTAAAGGCAGGCAGCCAAAAACCTAAGGAAGCCTGAAAAATAAACAATGCTGTGAGCATGGTATTTCTCATGCCAAAACAATCATTAGACATACAGTACTTCTGTTGATAAACTTAAAAGGTCCTGAATAACACAGATATATGAAATGCGATACTTATGTTTCCTCAATATGAAAAGAATGCTGCTGCCACACCAAACAAGATTCTCTATAAATATAAGCATGAAGACTCAAGTGTTTCTCACATCACTCAAAACCATTTGTTTACTTGAAACAGAGAAATGCAAGTTTCTTTTTCAAGATCAGCTACAGAAGTTTTCCAGACAGCCATCACAATGAGTAATCTTTTTGTTACTTACACAATGAAGCTATAAGGAAAATGGCAGCAGCAACCATTGCAGCTCTTTACATCAGGAAGTATCCTCAGGTTCATCCAAGACTTTTGTAAACTACACTGATGAACTGCAGAACAAGCCACAGACAACACAGTGAAATGAATTACAAGGTATAGATCATGATGGATTTAACATCAGATGCTTCCCAGTTTAAGCTTGGCAAATTGCTTTGCCAATATCACCTAAGGTGTTCTCCATGGCCTAGTGTCTTATTCTATTCTTTTGACAGGTAAACTCAGTAGAGTTATTTGTTTTGGCAAGTACTTGATTCCCTAGACCACAAGATAAATATATATTAGCTATTCAGAAGGATCATCCTAGTACATATTTCACTTTAAAACATAAGCATGGTCTGGAACATATTTCACTTTAACATACAAGCATAGTCTCATTTAAACACAGTGGGGGTCTCATTTAAACACAGCGAGACTTTGTCATTTGCAGGGATCACAGTGATTTGGAGATCCTAAGCAATAAGCAGCACAACAGCCTCATCTCCTCTTAGAAACAGTTTCCTGTGGCAAATGACTAAGAAACAGACAAAAGTTTTAGAAAGATAAAGATAGTTCAAACTAGCATTCTGATTTTCTAAAAGACATAAAACTGCACATTTTTTAACTTTGAGAGAAGATGCACTGTTTCCTCAGGTCCTATGGGCACTTTTACCCCTTTCCCCAGTTACCTTGAGCTCCTAGAATTTTGCAGTCACATTTAAAGAGATTGTAATTGCTTTCAAGTATATAGATTTAACAAATGTCTGCATGCTGACCTTTACAATTTTCTGGTGAGCCTTTCTGCACACTACAGAACTGCTGGGAAATTCCATAATTACTGAAAATTTAGGCTGTAAAATTCAGTGAAATCCTCTCTGCTAAAAAAAAAAAAAAGTCTGTGCTACCTTAACATTTCTCTTATTTCTGTTTTTTGTAAATAATTTAATAACATCATAATATTTCATTTGTATAATCCTTTCCAATTAAAGGTCTGGAGATGAGTCACAAAGGTTTTGCTAGAGGGTATAATCAAGGCTCCCTGCAGAACCGGCTTAAATCAACTCAAATGAAAAGTGAGCAGCAACTACTTTGACTAAATTGTCAAACAGTTGTAATGTGACAATTCAGTTTACTATGCAATGTTTTCCTATTTTAAATGAGGAGATAATCTCCTAATGCCACAAAACTGCTTGTTTCCAAATATACACAGGATTTCTTTGTCAGCTGATTCAAGGAGGGGGGAATGACACACACAGAGAAAAAAAACACCACACAAAAAAAACCTAACACGCAAACAAATTCCTCTGCCCGGGATATCAATTTTTACCTAAAAGTTGTGCTGGTTTTGGCTGCGATAGAGTTAATTTTCTTCATAGCAGCTAGTACGGGGCTATGTTTTGGATTCGTGCTCAAAACAATGTTGATAATATAGACATGTTTTCATTATTGTTGAGCAGAACTTCCACAGAGTCAAACCCTTTTCTGCTTCTCACACCGCCCCATGAGTGAGTAGTCTAGGGGTGCACAATAAGTTGGGAGGAGACACAGCCAGGACAGTTGACCCCAGCTGACCAAAGGGATATTCCATACCATATGACATCATGCTCAGCATATAAAGCTGGGGGAAGAAGAAGGAAGAGGGGGATGTTCGGAGTTATGGCATTTGTCTTCCCAAGTAACTGTTATGCATGATGGAGTCCTGCTTTCCTGGAAGTGGCTGAACCTGCCTGCCAATGGGAAGTAGTGAATGAATTCCTTGCTTTGCTTTGCTTGCATGTGTGGCTTTTGATTTACTTATTAAACCATCTTTATCTCAACACATGTGTTTTCTCACTTTCACTCTTCCGATTCTCTCCCCCATCCCGCCAGGGAGGAGTGAGTGAGCAGCTGTGTAGTACTTAGTTGCTGGCTGGGGTTAAACCACAACAAAGTTAAGATTAAGGTGTAAGAAGCATGCATTTAGATCAGTGTCATAGTTGCTCTTTAACATGTTTTTTCATCAGGGTTGTTCTTTCCCAATTAAAAGAAAGTGCTGTTAAAGGGGATTTCAAGCTCTTTAAATTCATAACTTTGCTTTCACTAGCAACTTTTGCAAAGAGTGCAAGATACAGTTATTAAATCTAATATTTAAGTTCAGACTCAAATCTCAACCCAGCCCAAAAGAATTCTCTTTTTTTTTCCTACCCATTACAAAAATACTACCTGACAATTATGTAATTTGAAACTCAAGGTGTCAGACTTCCCTGTGCACTTTAATAGCAAGTCAACAAATACACCTTGTGAGGGAACACATTCTTCTCAACCTCTACCTTCAGTCCTCTTTCATTGCAGTCTTAATACAGAGCAAGCTGAGGTAAAAAGAGAAAAAAAACCCAAACAATAAATTAATAACTGATCCCATCTACAATCAAGCTCCAGTAAATCTTGCTCAAACAATATAAGATGTTAAGATTTCTCCTAAGAAAGCAGAAGTGATGGCTCATGTCAGGTTCAGCGTGAAGGCCAGATATTGCTGCTGTCCTTTCACATACAATAAGCAGTTACTTCCCCAAAGCCCTCTTTGTCTGCTACTCAGTCACAGATCATGTTATCTAAGGTATTCATTTTTTGGTCTCTCTCAAACAAACATCCCTTCTCTTCCAAACATGCAGTGAGAACTGTTGTTGATGAATCACTTTCCACAGCAGTCACATCAGCAGTGTTACCCTCGACTCATTCAGTACTTCCCATGCAAATAGATCAGATTGCCACACCTTACACATGAAACATTTATGGTTAATTTCTCTAGAAAACATCTGTTACAATAAGTATAACCCCTTTATAAGCAGCAATATAAATCTTTCAGTCCTGTGAATTTTTACAAGAAATTAGTTTCTCAAACCACTGTTTCTGAAATGCACTGAAATGTGCATCCATACCACAAAAATCAGTTCTGACTGAATTCCTGAATATTATTAAACTGGTGACAATGAATTATGTACTGTATCAAACAGCACTATGAATGCTTCAGCAAATACACTCTCAAGTGAAGACTCTGTAAAGTTGCAAAAAAAATTAAGGATTTTTACTGTTTTTTATAAGAACATACTTACAGTGTTATGTTCAATACTAGAAATTAGGATACAGTTAAATGTAATGACAATAAAGACCTTGCCAAGTCTTAAGCCATTGATTTACCTATTTAAAAAAAATATTTTAAAAATTAGGATTTCAGTTCAAGTGTTACAATTCCAAAAATAAACCTAGAAACAAACCCAGGTGCATAGGTTCTTCTATACTTCCTTTAAGTTCTAAGTACCATGCTACCAGTTTCATTTGCTCATCTCCAAATGTGGAGATTCTCTCTTTTGGAAAGCTGCCCTAATTCTTTTCCTCAAGGCCTTGTTGCTAGGGTTACAGCTGCATGGCCAACTTCTGTTGAAACAAGTCTTTGGAGAGGGGCATAAATGGTTTCATTATCTTTTTCTCAGAGTGCACATAGTGAGAATAGAGCATTCCCACACACACCCACTAGAAAGTACTTGAACAATCCCAGTCACTCAATCACGACTATTTACATATGAACGGTTGCACAAGGAATCCTGTGGCCTTACAAAATTGCATGCAATTACCATAGGTCATTCCGAGTCAAAGAAGGTGTCCGTCTATGATCCAGTCTCTTGTGGCATTTAGAGTTAGGAGCCTTATGACAGAAGCTTCTCAAAACATAAGTGCCAAGTACCCAACTTCCCTCAAAGCCTGTCAGATTTCTGAGAAGCAGGCTATGCAACATAAGGGTATGTGGAAGAAGAGTGTCTGCTCCTTTAAGGGTATCTGGTCAAGAACCTTTACAATGCAAAAAGGGATAATAAGAAAAGGGGGAAGCCATAAACAAGAACATACAGAAACACAAACATGATTGACAAACGGTAAGGGGAGGCAGTGCCGAGAACCAAACCTAGTCAGTCACACTAATCAATAAGGGTATGTGGGAATGTTTATTTCAGTAAATTATCTAATCGAAAACCTTGTCAAACTAAGATACTAAGAAAAAGGGGGAATCCAGAAACAAAATATACAGAATACACAAACCTAACAGGAAGCATAACAAAGACAAGAAACAAACCTCATGAATCATGCTAATTGATGGGCTATCAAGAAACTGCATCCAAACCAAGACTTTGCAACTGATAAGGATGCAAATCTGAGGGTCCAGGATGTTGGGAGGAAGTGGATGGAACTATGCAAATTGATGAGGAAATGTGCAGGGGAAGGGAGATTAGGGAGGAACAAAGGAGGAATAGAAAGAAATGAGTATAAAAGGGACCTGTATATTTAAAATAAGGCTGGTCAATATGCTTGTCTGGCTGAGTCTTGTGCCCGATCACCACAGCCTGTCCTATCTTCTCATATCTTATTAAATCCTTTCTTTACTATCTCTCTGCATAATCTCACTCTATCCCATGCGTTTGTGTGCTGCAAGGACTAGGTGTCAGCTACTGGGGGGACCGCCGCAAGTGGATATGGGGCCAGCAACTGGAGTCAGACTGAGGGTGTAGGAGCCCTAGGCCTGTGATATCAGTTACTGGAGCAAGTGAGAGTCCTAGTATCAGTAGTTGGATGCAAGCACTAAACAATTCACATCAAGGACTATTTCTCTCCTGGGAAAGGGGATGTCAGCATTGAAGTAGTCTCTGGCCATTCTTCTTCAGCATTCTAATTGCAGATGACACTTTGTCCTGAGCATTACACACCACATGGGCTTGAGGCATTTTTTGTGGACATGTGATTATTCATGGTAGTAGAAGCCAGAATTACTCTTAGGCTTCCCAAACTTTTGTGGCTTGATTACAAAATGGCAGACTTTTTTTTCTTTCCTTCATAAAAATCAAACGTAAGACACAAAAATATGATTGCAAAGAACGCCAGGGGAAAAAAGAGCAGGAAACATGTACATGTTTTTTTCAGGATGTCATGTTTCACACTGTACATAAACTTAGCCAATTTAAGAGAAAGATTGTGGCATATGACCTTACATTCAGAAAGAAAAAGCATTATAGGACAGAACTTTCCCACCTATTAGAGATACTTATAAGTATCATTACAAAGTACATTCTACATCTACTTAGAAGTCTAAATATAAAACCTCAAAAATTGAAGATCTCTCAGAGGGTATATTCAATATTTCAGACTAACTGAATATGATGCAGATGTAGCTCTAGTTACGCTCCCTAGCATCACTTCTTTGTGAGCCTCATTTTCATTCACTTTCCCATTACACAGCAGGAGAACAAACCAGTTAAAGTGTCTAATTTAGACAATCAACCAATTTCCCTGAAGCACTCTCCTATCCTACTTTTTGGATAATACACTCTTCATATAGACAGACAGGTATAAAGAAAGATGGTTTCCATTATTGTAATTTTCTTATTGATGAACTTCCTTTTCTAGCTTTCTTCTACTTTATGGCTTCTGCCGGCACAAAGGCTCAGTGGCTTTGTTTCTCATGTTGCACTTTACTGTGAAAAATGATGGCAAATGTGACACTGTGGCATTGATATTGTTCAGTCTGGATCAGCTGTGTTCTACTTCAAAATGCAAACAAAATATTCAAGCTGAATGAGTTAGTCGTACAACCCAGCTGCACCCCAGTGATTTGTTTGACCCAGGTTTAACAATGAAGTGAAAGACAGCCTAATATAAACATATTTGGTACAAGAGGTAGCAGTAATGAAAAATTAATAAGTATTTGTACAAATAGGCATCCGAAATGGAGTAACAGAAGAGCACAGTTTTGCATTTGTGTTACTCCAAAGAGTTATTCTACAAGATTATTGTAATAACCAGAACTCGAGAGTTGCAGGTAGAAAAATAGTTGCTTAAGTAAAAAAAAACCCACACCCACATACCAGAAGTCATTCATTAGAGATGTTAACAATCAACGTGTTATGTTAATTTTTTTTTCCTTTGGCCTTAAATTATGCAGAGCACATTCAATTTTAATTAAATAAGTGAACTAACTACTCTTTTACCCTTGCTCCAACTTCCTGAATTATTACATTGAAAATTAAATAGTCATACTTAAGTTACACAAACATGGTGTATAAAATCTGAACACTTCCTTACTTTCAGGAAGCTAAAACCATGAAAATCTTGCAGAGAAAAGACAGTCCATGAAACAAATATGAAAACCATACAGTACAAAACCAAGGTAATAGAAAAGACATTTCAGATTTTAAAGATACCACCATAGAGAAGCCAGGGTATCCAGAAACAAACATAACCACAAATGCAGTCTGCTAACATTTTAGGCTAGCGCTTCTGGCAGCAAGACTGTATTGTAGAAGTGTTGCAGAAGCTTTCAGTTCCAGAAATGAATGGAATAAGGGTTTCCTCAATAAACTCAACTTGTTTGTTACTATAAAAGCATTTCTCTCCCAAAATTCACTACCATTTTTACACTATCTCCAGAAAAGAGAAAAGAAAGTTTTTTTCCACCTACCTCCCCACCACCACCCAATACTCTATACCTTTAGTACATGAAGCAATATGTAGTGATACTAGAATAGAAAAGTGTACTGTTTTTGGATGGGTATCCCAGTTTAAACCCAGCTGGTAACTAAGCACCATGCAGCTGCTTGCTCGCTCCTCTCCCTCTCCCAAAGGGAATGAAGAGGTAAATGGGAAAATACTCTGTATTGGGTCTGGCTGAGATGGAGTTAATTCTCCCCACAGCAGCCCTCATGGTGCTGTGCTGTGTATTGGTAGCTAGCAAGGTGTTGATAACACACCAGTGTTTTGGCTACTACTGAGCAGTGCCAGCACACCTCAAGGCTGTCTTTCCAACATTTCTTTTTCCCCAGCAGCAGGCTGGGGGTGGGCAAGATCTTGGGAGGGGACACAGCCAGGACAGCTGACCCAAACGGACCAAAGGGATATTCCATACCATATGACATCATGCTCAGCAATAAGAAACTGAGAATAGGGGGAGGAACAGGGCGGGGGCATTCATTGTTTGTTTTTTTTTTTTTTTTTTTTTTTTTACAATGTTTGTCTTCCAGAGTAAGGGGCACGCATACTGAAGCCCTACTTCCCAGGAAGTGGCCGGACATCGCCTGCTGATGGGAAGTAGAGAACAATCTTTGCTTTTTGCTTTGCTTCCGCGCGCGGCTTTTTGCTTTAGCTACATTAAACTGCCTTTATCTCGACCCACGAGTTTGGGGTTGTTTTTCTCCATCTTCCTTTCTCCCCTCCCTGCCTTGCTGAAGAGGGGAGTGATAGAGTGGCTCTGGTGGGCACCTGGCCCCCAGCCAGGGTCAACCCACCACACACTCATAGGTTGAGATAAATATAGTTTAATAGGATAACAAAAGAAGAAAAAAAATAGTAGTAATAATTTTTTAAAATAATATAAGAGTGATGTACAAATGCAATTGCTCACCACATGCAGAAGGGAAAAAACAACCACCTGATGTCCAGTCTATTTCAGAACAGCAAATCTGCCTCCCAGCTAGCTTCCCCAGTTATATACAGAGCATGACATTACATGGTAGGGAATATCCCTTTGGTCAGTCTGGGTCAGCTGTCCTGGCTATGCTCTCCCAGCTTCTTGTGCACCTGGCAGGGTGTGAGAAACTGAGAAGTCCTTGACTTAGTGTAGATGCTACAACTATCTAGCAACAACTAAAACCTGTTATCAACATTATTCTCATACTAAACACAAAACACTGCACTATACCAGCTACTAGACAGAAAATTAACACTCTCAGCCAAAACCAGGACACTGGAATAGAGTTAATTTTCTTCATAGTAGCATATGGTGATACATTTTGGATTTTTGACCAAAATAGTGTTGATAACACACCCATGTTTTAGCCATTGCTGAACAGTGCTTATACAGCATCAAGGCCTTCTTTCTCATGCTGCCCAACCAGCAAGTAGCTAGAGGTACAGAAGCCAGGAGGGGACACAGCCAGGATAGCTGACCCTAACTGACCAAAGGGATATTCAATACTATATGACATTGTGCTCAACAATAAAAAGCTAGGGGGAAGGAGGAAAGGGGGAAAAGTTCAGAGTTATGGCATTTGTCTTCCCAAGTAACCATTACGTGTAATGAAGCCCTGCTTTCTTGGAAATGGCTAACCATCTGCCTGCCAATGGGAAGTAGTGAATTAATTCCTTTAATTTGCTTTGTGCATGCAGCTTTTGCTTTACCTATTAAACTGTCTTTATCTCAACCCATGAGTTTTCACGCTTTTGCTCCTCCTATTGTCTCCCCCATCCCATTGTGGGCAGAGTGAGCAAGCAGCTGTGTGGTGCTTAGCTGCCTACCGGGGTTAAGCTAGAACAAAAAGTTACAAAAAAATAAAATAATGCATTGTTATCTTTTTTTTTCAGATTGTTCCAAGTCTGCTGTCAGCAGTTGGGAAGAACATGTTTCAATATTTCATAAGATGAGATGAGGAATTAGTAACTGTGGTGAAGAACCACAAGCCTTAAATACCTTCTTCCTTCACATGACAAAGCACATCCACCCACCACGTGGTCAACATCATATGACAAGAAACAGCTATACTTTGGCTACCTGAAGAGGGAAGTGCAGCCACACAATTGCAAGAGGGCAGAGGAGGGAAAAGTTGCAGCGTTCTCCATGAAGAGGCAGCAGGGAATGGCCCAGATGCACAGTCCTGCACCACTGTCTCCCAGACTGTCAGTTTCAACCTCCAAATATTTAAGTAAAGTAAGATATCAGGACCTCCCTTTAATACTAGTTTAAAAAAAAGAATACAGTAAGAAGATTGAAAGGCTGAGAGAGTTAGGGTTGTTCTGGCTAGAGAAGAGAAGGCACCAGGAAGACCTTATTGCAGCCTTCCAGTACCTGAAGGGGGCTTATAAGAAAGATGGGGACAGAGTTTTTACCAGGGCCTGTAGTGACAAGACAAGGGGTAACAGCTTTAAACTGAAAGAGGGTAGATTCAGACTAGAAATAAGGAAGAGGATTTTTGGTTTTGGTTTTTTTTGGTGGTGGTGGGGATTTTTGGTGGTGGCATGTTTTGGTTTTTTTTATGACAAGGGTGGTAAGACACTGGAACAGGTTGCCCAGAGAAGTTGTGGATGCACCCTCACTGGAAGTGTTCAAGGTCAGGTTGAATGGGGCTTTGAATCATTCTACAGTTCTATGACAGCAACCCCTATTCCCCCTGTACTGCTGAGGGGCAAGCAGGGAGGAATTAAATTAGTCAGGAGTGAAGTTGAGCCTAGGGAAGGGAGGGGAGGAATGTGGTGGGTTGACCCTGGCTGGATGCCAGGTGCCCAAAGCCACTCTATAAATCCTTCTCCTCAGTTGGACAAAAAAAAAAATAACAAAAGGCTCATGGGTTAAGATAAGGACAGGGAGAGATCACTCACCAGTCACAGGCAAAACAGACTCAACTTAGAAAAAAATAATCTAATTTGTTACCAAACAAATCAGAGTAGAGCAATGAGAAATAAAACCAAATCTTAAAAACACCTTCCCACCCACCTCTCCCTTCTTCCCAGGCTCAACTTTACTCCCAGTTTTCTCTATCTCCTCCCCCTGAGCAGCATAGGGGGAAGGGGAACATGGGTTGTGTCAGTTCATCACACATCATTATCTCTACTGCTCCTTCCTCCTCAGGGGGAGGACTCCTCACATTCTTCCCCTGTTCCAGCATGGGGTCCCTCTCATGAACTCCTCCATGAACTTCTCCAACACGAATCCTTCCCATGGGCTACAGTTCTTCATGAACTGCTCCAACACAGGTCTCTTCCACAGGGTACAGTCCTTCAGAAACAGACTGCTCCAACATGGGTCCCCCATGGGGTCACAAATCCTGCCAGTAAACCTGCTCCAGCATGGCCTCCTCTCTTCACAGGTCCTGCCAGGAGCTTGCTCCAGCATGGGCTTCCCACAGCATCACAGCCTCCTTTGGGTGCATCCACCTGCTCCAGTGTGGATATCTGCTCCACCATCAATCTCCATGGGCTGCAGAGGGACAGCCTGCCTCACCATGGTCTTCTCCATGGGCTGCAGGGGAAATCTCTGCTCTGGCACCTGGAACACCTCCTCCCCCTCCTTCTTCACTGACCTTGGTGTCTGCAGAGTTGTTCCTCTCACATTCTCACTCCTCTCTCTGGCTGCAAAATGCTGCTGTTTGGTTTTGTTGGGTCCATCCATCTCTCCCCCCTTAAATATGTTATCAGAGAGGTGCTACCAGTGGCACTGATTGGCTCAGTCTTGGCCAGTGGTGGGTCCATCTTGGAGCCAGCTGGTGTTGGCTCTATCAGACATAGGGGGAGGCTTCTAGCAGCTTCTCAGAAGCCACCCCTGCAGCCCCCCTGCTACCAAAACCTTGCCACACAAATCAGATACAAGGAAGAAAGGTGTCATTTTCTTTTTCTCCTCTGGATTGGCAATCAAATTAATTTTCCCCAAGTCAAGTCTATTTTGCCTGTAATTGGTAAGTGATCTCCCTGTCTTTGTCTTGACCCAGGAGCTTTTTCATCCTATTTTCTCCCCCATCCTGTTGAGGAAGGGGAATATGTAAGCATCTGGCTGAGCCTCTGGCAGCTAGCCAAGGATAACCCACCACAACCCCATACACCCCACTTTTGGGGGTGGGATGGTGTATGTGTCAAAAGGTGTTGTATATAAACATCACAGCTCCTTAGAGAGATGTAAATCAGTCAATTATGCTTCTTCCTGGGGAGGAGAAAAAAAAAAAAAAAAAGACATGTTTAACATTTCTTGTTTACTGCAACACCTCTATATGACCTGATCTGATTTCTTGTCACTACTCTGAGTAACGAATTAATCAGTGCAGTGAATGCTCTGATACCTAGGGAAAAAAGAGCCACAAAAAATGCAGGAAGTCACTCAGAACACACTGAATTTCTTGCCTTCTAGTTTCTAAAGCAACTTAACTGGTTTTGGACAGAAGTAACCATGAAAGGATGTTCAAAACATTTCTCTTTTCCCTATTGCAAAAAGCCACCTTCTCCACAAACTTTGCTCAGATTGATACAGTACAAACCACCATGAGCTGATATGCTCACAAGGTCACAATTACTAGCATGCTTCAAAGTAAACTATCATGTAACAAAGCGAAATAAATTAAGTTCTCACTAAACTATTAGTGAAACATCCTTTAAATCAAAGGTAGTGTACAATACAGCTGCAACATTTCTGGACTACAAACTACACTTTCAGTGTTCATGCAGCTGATGTACAAATGAATTAAAATGTTACAGACCATACATAAATCAGAAATATTGAAGTAGTGTATCTTTGGTATAGTTAGATAAACTTCACCAGAAAGTTTCTTGAATACAGCATAATTGATTCTTTGTTTGGAAAGGACACCACTCTTTGAAAGCAGAAAGCACACAGAAAAAAAATAGCCCACTAGCAAAAAAAAAATTTAGTTATCCAGGCAAATATAGCCATATTGTAGTTTCTTACCCAAGCTAATAGGGGAAACTAAATTTGAGAGCACAATGTAAATATTCACACACAGTTAAATTTATGCCCATGTGCGGTGGGTTGACCTTGGTTGTCTGCAAGGTACCCACCAAGCTGTTCTCTCACTCCCCCTCCTCAGCAGGACAGGGGAAAAAATACAATGAAAAAGCTCATGGGTCAAGATAAGGACAGGGAGAACACTCAAAATTACCATCATGGACAAAACAGATTTGACTTGGGGAAGATACAATTAATTGGCAATAAATTAATTGAAAGAGTAGGATAGTGAAAAATAAAACCAGAAGACACCTTCCCTCCACTCTTCACTTCTTCAATACCAACTCTTCTACCTCCTCCCCTTCCCAAGCAGCACAAGGGGAAATGAGGAATGGGGGTTAGTCAGTTCATAACACTGTCTCTGATGCTCCTTCCTCTTCACATTCTTCCCCTGCTCCAACATGGTGTCCCACCCACAGAAGACTCTCCTCCACAAACCTCTCCAACGTGAGCCCTTCCCACAGGCTGCAGTTTTTCACTAACTGCTCCAGTATGGATCCTTTCCACAGGGTGCAGTCCTTCAGGAATAGACTGCTCTAGCATGGGTCCCCCACAGGGTCACAAGTCCTACCAGGAAGCCTGCTCCTGCACAGGCTCCTCTCTATGGGCTGCAGTTTCTGCCAGAAGCCTGCTCCAGTGTAGGCTCTCCACAGGCTGCAGCTTCCTTCAGGGCACATCCAACTGCTCTAGCCTGGGGTCCTCCACAGGCTGCAGGGGGACAGCCTGCATCATCAGTCTTCTCAATAGGCTGCAGGGGAATCTCTGCTCTGGCACCTGGAGTACCTCCTCCCCCTCCTTCACTGGTGTCTGCAGGGCTGTTTCTCTCACTCCTCTCCTCCCACAGCTGCTGTGCAGCTTGTTGGTTTTTTTTTTAACCCTTTCTTAAATATATCATCACAGAAGCACTACCTAAGTTGCTCATTGACTCAACTTTGGCCAGTGGTGGGTCTGTTTTGGAGCTGGCTTAAACTGTCTGTCTGACATGGGGGCAACTCCTGATGTCTTCTTACAGAAGCCACCCCTGCCCTCCCCCCACTACCAAAACTTTGCCATGTACCCAATACAACATACTAGAACTTATACACAGTAAAGGACCTCAGTGCTTATTTGAATTGCTATTTAATTCATTAATAGTCATAGGCATTTGCAAGATCACTTTCTGTAATTTCATCTTCAATATTCCCTTTCTCCCCCCAAAAACCTACACTAATCATTACAACAGAAATTCACTTATTTTGTCTTTCAAAATTGTATCTATGTTTTGACAAAGTAAAAAATGCAGCTTTCAGAAACAGATCCACACCTCCACTGAACTAATATTAATCAGATTAATCTTTTAACTGTAATACTGTTACCTTATATTTACAGGAGTTCCTTACACACTGATTCAAGTTTAAAAAACCAAAACAACTCTGTCGTTGAGCATTAAATAAGATCCTTCACACACACAAAAAAAGAAATAAAACTAAAGCAACCCCCCCAACTTTACAACCATATTTACTTTTAGATTTTTTTTTTAAAGCAGTTATCACAGTACAGGAAGGCTATTTGGAATGGGTGTGAGAAAGGTCTGTTTAGGGTTTTGTTTAAATTGCTTCTAAAAAGTTTCTCATTTTTACAAAAAAAAGTAAAAAGATAACTCCATTCATCCAAGTTCAAAAACAAGATCAGAAGACTTATGATCTATTTCACATCTGACTTCAGAGTTAGAAGTCCCTGAAACTGATGGGCCTATGAAAGATTTATAATTTTGATCAAAGCATGAGGTTATATATACTATGTAACAGACTAAAAATTAAATGCTTAATCCAAAAGACAAGCCCCACATTTCAAACCACCATGTTAAAATAAGAGTTTAGCTCTTTGGATACAAAATTAGTTTATCATTGTTACATCCCCAATGGCCTTTAGACACTTGGTTTTAATGGGTAGCTTCAAGAAATTTTTCTTCAGAGTGACATTCTGCATTTTGCACCACTGTACAATAAGCTATACTATTATTTTAAAATACGGGGGGGGGAGATTGGGGGTGTCGCGGTAACAGACACTCGTGCCTCTTGCTCGGGAGAGAGGCACTGCAGTATCCCCAGCAGGCCACCACGCCCTGTGTTGAGCACAGGCTGAGCTCAGAGTCCCTGCACAGTCTTGACCTGCCACAGGTCTGCCACCGAGCAACCTGTTCCAAGCACCACTTTGCCCTCCCATCTACTCCCCCGGAAGAGCAAAAAAAAAAAAAAAAAAAAAAGACACACACACAACACCCAAACCACCCACTAACACCCTAAACCACCGCCGGCAGGCCGGAGACTCCACGGGGAGAGGTTGCTAGGGCTGCCCCCTTGCTCCGCTCCGGTCCGCGGGCGGAGAACTAGCAGAAACCCGGGCCCCTCGCCCAGGGGAAGGGTGCGACCGGTTCCGGTGCCCGAGGCGCAGCCCGATTTGCCGCCAGCCGCAGGTACCTGCTCCACGGCCCCCTGCCCAATCCGGCCTCAGCGGCACCCTTGATGGCGAACAGGCCGGTGAAGCTGCTCCTCGGGCTCACTGGGGAAGGAGGGGATGGTAAAACCGCCGACCGACCTGGCAGGGGAACCCAAATCCCTATCCCCATCACTCACCGCTGACCACAGTGGCGGTCTCTCCCTTGTCCACCTCTCCCTGACACCTTCTTCGCCCTCCTTTCGGGAGTCCCGTGCTCCCTCCGCACGGCACTGGGGAGGGGTGGAGGAGGCTGGAGACGAAATCAGTGGAGGAGGCTAGTGATGGCCGAGCGGTCACACGCAACGGGCAGGAGCGGCACTAGCCTCTCTTCGCCCTCCCGGCCGATTCCCCTGCTGCAGCTGAGCGCCGAACACTGCCTGCTGCCGCCGGCGAAGCGCCTTCCCTCCGCGGCGAGCCTGGCCGGGAGTGTCTGGGGCGGGGAGGAGGTAAAAATGGCGACCTCAGTAGCGCTAGCACAGCGATGAGAACGAATCCACTAGGCCGGCTCGCTCCACGCTACCTCCTAGGCTCAGCACAATGAGGAAGACAGGGAACAAAAGAAACCGAGCAGCAACTAAAGCAGTTGATCTAACCTGTCAGCCCTTATATACAACCCGCTCCGCCGCCGCACTTTCAAATTGCCGCCGAACATGGCTGCAGCGTCAGGGTCTAGTGATACAGCTGGTGCCGCGGCGCCCCCTAGGCGCTACAGGAGCCCCACTGGAGGGCGGCCACAGGGTCTGTGGGCCTCACAGCCCAGCATAGCCTGACGCGGCTTGGGGAATATCGTTGTTTCTGCAGTCCCTCGCTGCCAGCCCGGGGCGACGGGGTGGGGCAGCCAGTGGGAGCAGGCCTGGCAGGTCCTTTCTAGCTGTGTTCAGTTATATGGGGTACGTTCCTCCTACATGGCTCTCATCACCATGGGCCCTGGTTCAACAAGGCACTCCTAGAGCTCCCTCACATCTGCCTCATCCTGTTATACAAGTGTTTTCCAAAATCATTTTAACAGGGCATTTGAACCACCTGGGAAATCAGACTTTAACTAGTGCCATGGGACTATCCTGGGGACAAACTCTCCCTGTCCACTAGAGAGCTTTTCATGTCCAGCCAGGAGGAGAATCCTTCTCCCTGAGTAGGATTCCTCTCTTCTCCTTTCAGGTCCATAAAGTTAGGGAGCTGCATGAAGCCAGCATTCCAGGTTCCTCCTGAAGTCAACGGAGAGAAGAATCTGGAGGAAGGAGAGGAGGGAGTCAGCTTACCTTTGCTTTGTTAGGAAATATCACATCCCAGGATAGTTAACATAAAAATCAATTAATTCTGTTCTGGCATTCATAAGGCCTTGAGAGACATGTGAAACATGTTCATGAGAACTGATACAATCCATGTCAGACCTTCAAGAAAAGAAAATGTAAACCATGACCAAATGCTCTGGCTTGTGACCTCAGGCTATTTACAGCAGCAAACTCTCTCTGTAAGTTGATGAACTTTCCCATCTTACTTATTCCCCTTGTAGGATTAGGACTTCAGTCGATGGCAGCAATATAAGCCTGACTTTGCAGAATTATTAGGGCTCCTGTTGAGTGTTCCACACCCATAGCTCTTACTGATTCAAAATAGGTATTGCACCACTGTCTCTTGAACAGACCTCACTCCATTAGATTGGACCATATATTGTCCTTAAAAAAGAAGAAAAAAGGTTTCACTTTGACACTAAAAGTGGCAGGCATGACTCAAACATGAAACTTGACCAATGTGCAAGATCAGATCTTCCCCACTGAGTGGCAAGGAACTGGTAGCAGCTATACCCAGAGACACCTCAGTTCTGTTGTGTTCCAGTTCTCCAAATTAAGAAAAGCTGCCATCCTCCTCCATCTCACCTGTATACTAGTTGTCCTTATTTTACAGATCATGCGTGGTTCAGCTGCATGGGTAAAAATGGAAAATGTTGCAGTGTTAAAGAGTTTCCACTAAAAAAAATGAAGGACTTGGGGGGCGGGGTCCAAAGTGGCAATGCTCATGCCATCGCATCCAACTGGGGAATAAGCCAGGCTAACCAGAGCAGCAACAAATGTTCCTTAGCTGCCTCCCAAGATGAGAACCAGAAAGCCAACCACCTCAAGGGTGTGTATGGCTATGGTGGACCCTCTTGCACCCCTCCAGGGAAACCTGCATGCTTGATTACCTCTCTGAAATGCCTGTACACCAACGCACGCAGCATGGGGAATAAACAGGAAGAACTAAAGGTCTGTGTGTGGTTGCAGGACCGTGATCTCATTGCAGTTACAGAGACATGGTGGGATAGCTTCCATGACTAGAATGCTGTCATAGATGGTTATGTACTTTTTAGGAAAGACAGGCCAGCAAGGCAAGGTGGTGGAGTTTCTCTTTATGTGAGAGAGCAACTGGAATGTATTGAGCTCTGCCTAGGGATGGATGAAGAACAAGTCAAGAGCTTATGGGTAAGGGTTAAGGGGCAGGCTAATATGGGTGACACTGTTGTGGGTGTTTACTACAGGCCACCTGATCAGGAAGAGGAAGTGGATGAGGCCTTCTACAGACAGCTGGAAGTAGCCTCATGATCACAGGCCCTGGTCCTCATGGGGGACCTCAACCACCCTGATATTTGCTGGAAAGGCAACATGGCCAGGCATGCACAGTCCAGGAGGTTCCTGCAGAGCACTGATGGTAACGTTTTGACACAGGTGGTGGAGGAGCCCATGAGGAGAGGGGTGCTGCTGGACCTTGTAGTACCAAACAAAGAAGGATTGGTTGGGGATGTGAAGGTTGGGGGCAGCCTTGGCTGCAGTGACCATGAGATGGTGGAATTCAGGATCCTGCATGGAAGGAGCAGGGCAGTAAGTAGGATTACAACCCTGGACTTCAGGAGAGCTAACCTTGGGCTCTTCAAAGACCTGCTTGGGAGAATCCCATGGGTTAGGGCTCTAGAAAGTAGGGGGATCCAAGAGAGCTGGTCGATATTCAAGCACCACTTCTTCCGAGGTCAAGATCGGTGCAGCCCGAAGAGTAGGAAATCAAGCAAAGGAGGCAGGAGACCTGCATGGATGAGCAAGGAGCTCCTGGAAAAACTCAAAGGGAAGGAGGAAGTTTACAGAATGTGGAAAAAGGGACTGGCCACTTGGGAGGAATATAGGAATGTAATCAGAGAATGCAGGGATACAACAAGGAAGGCTAAGGCCAACTTGGAATTAAAACTGGCAGAGGAAGTCAAGGACAACAAGAAGGGCTTTTTCAAGTACATCAGCAGCAAAAGGAAGACTAGGGAAAATGTGGGCCCACTGCTGAATGAGGTGGGTGCCCTGGTGACGGAGGATACAGAGAAGGGGAAGTTACTGAATGCTGCCTTTGCTTCAGTCTTTACTGCTAAGGCTGGCCCTCAGGAATTCCAGACCCTGGAGGTAGGAAAGAAAGTCTTGCAAAAGGAAGACCTTCTCTTGGTTGAGAAGGATCCGGTTAGATTTAGGCGAACTTGACATCCACAAATCCATGGGCCCTGATGGGATGCACCCGCGAGTGCTCAGGGAGCTGGAAGATGTTATTGCTATGTCACTCTCCATCATCTTTGAAAGGTGGGATGGGGAGGAGAATCGGAAAACAAAGGTAAAACTCGTGGGTTTGGATAAGGACAGTTTACTAGGATGGCAAAGGAAGAGGAAAACAACAACAGCAATACTAATAAAAGAATATACAAAGCAAATTATACACAATGCAATTTGCTCACCCCCAGAGCCGGATGCCTGATGTCATATGATATGGAATACCCCTTTGGCTAGTTTGGGTCACCTGTCCTGGCTGTGTCCCCTCCCAGCTTCTTGTGAAATTTAACTCTATCCCAGCCGAAACCAATTAATCACCACCACTCTTCCTGTGTTTGAGATACATATATATATATATACACACACACACATGCAGATATCATTCCCTTAGTCTGTGGACCATCCCTCTAAAATGTCAGCGACGGTGGTAGTGCTTCTGTGATAACATATTTAAGAAGGGAAAAAAAAGTTGCGGAACAACAGCAGCCGGAGAGAGGAGTAAGAATATGTGAGAGAAACTACTATACAGACACCAAGGTCAGTGAAGAAAGAGGGGGAGGAGGTGCTCCAGGCACTGGAGCAGAGATTCTCCTGCAGCCCATGGAGAAGACCATGGTGAGGCAGGCTGTCCCTCTGCAGCCCATGGAGGTTAACAGTGGAGCAGATATCCACCTGCAGCCCATGGAGGACCCCATGCTGGAGCAGGTGGATGCACCTGAAGGAGGCTGTGACCCTGTGGGAAGCTCACGCTGGAGCAAGCTCCTGGCAGGACCTGTGACCCCATGGAGAGAGGAGCCCACGCCAGAGCAGGTCTTCTGGCAGGACTTGTGACCTGGTAGGTGTCGTGGTTTTACCCCAGCCGGCAGCTGAGCACCACGCAGCCGCTCGTTCACTCCCCCCCTATTGGGATGGGGAAGAGAATTGGAAGAGTGAAAGTGAGAAAACTCGTGGGTTGAGATAAAGACAGTTTAATAGGTAAAGCAAAAGCCGCACGCACAAGCAAAGCAAAGCAGGGAATTCATTCACCACTTCCCATGGGCAGGCAGGTGTTCAGCCATCTCCAGGAAAGCAGGGCTCCGTCACGCGTAACGGTTACTTGGGAAGACAAGCGCCATTGCTCCGAACGCCGCTGCTCCCCCCTCTCTTCCCCCAAGCTCCTTATAAACTGATCATGACGTCATATGGTATGGAATATCCCTTTGGTCAGTGTGGGTCACCTGTCCTGTCTGTGTCTCCTCCCAGCTTCTTGTCAACCCCCAGCCATCCCGCTGGCAGGGCAGTGCAAGAAGCAGAAAAGGCCTTGGCCCCGTGTAAACACTGCTCAACAATAAGTCCATAGAACAAAAACATCTCTATATTATCAATGCTGTCTCCAGCACAAATCCAAAACGTATCCCCACACTAGCTACTATGAAGAAAATCAATCCTCTCAGCTGAAACCAGGACAGTAGGAGACCCACACTGGAGCAGTCTGTTCCTGAAGGACTGCGCCCCATGGGAGAGACCCACGCTGGAGCAGTTTGTGAAGAACTGTAGCCCATGGAAGGACTCACATTGGAGAAGTTCATGGAGGACTGTCTCCCATGGGAGGGACCCCATGCTGGAGCAGGGGAAGAATGTGAGGAGGAAGGAGCGGCAGGGACAACTCTGATGAACTGACTGCAACCCCCATTCCTTGTCCCCCTGAGCCGCTCAGGGGGAGGAGGCAGAAAAATCAGGAGTGAAGTTGAGCCCAGGAAGAAGGGAGGGGTGGGAGGAACGTGGTTTTAGATTTGGTTTTCATTTCTCATTACCCTACTCTGACTTTTGATTGGTAATAAATTAAATTAATTTCCCCGAGTCGAGTCTGTTTTGCCTGTGATGGTAATTGTTCTCCCTGTCCTTATCTCGACCCATGAGCCTTTCATCATATTTTCTCTCCCTTGTCCAGCTGAGGAGGGGGAGTGATAGAGCGGCTTTGATGAGCACCTGGCATCCAGCCAATGTCAAGCCCACCACACACAGATTGCCCAGAGAGGTTGTGGAACCTCCATCCTTGGAGATAGTCAAAAGCTGTCTGGACATGGTACTGGGCAACTGGCTCTAGGTGGCCCTGCTTGAGCAGGGGGGTTGGACAAGGTGACCTTCACAGGTCCCTTTCAACCTCAACCATTCTGTGATGCTGTGATATGGTCATTAATGTTACAGCAAACAAATTAAGAGATGAACTAGGGATCTTTGAATTAGATTTAAGATCTATCAGACATCAATTAAATGCTCTGTCACAATGTTTACAAGTGTTCAAGTATTGATGAAGAACAGCCCCATCTTGAAAAATGCAAACATCAGAGAGTTAGCTGAACTATAGATGTCAGAGAGAATTGAGGACTGATTTATTACCTGTGTTACTAAGAGAAGAAAAAAATGCAGACAACCAGTAATGGTAACTTGAATATTAGTCCAATGTCCTTGTTTTGAGTATCAGAAGATCTTCTCAGGATGATTCTGATTAATGATTTTCCTACGTGAGATCTTCTTCATAGAAATGACCTTCATATTTTTGCTAACCTGCCCCTATAACAGCCCCTACGTATATAGGTCTTAAAACTGGGGAATTTTATCTTCATTGACTTTATCTTCTGTGCATATAAATAAGATGCAACCCCTACTAAGGATATGATTCTTTGTTCTTAATGTTTGGATATAGCTTTTATGGATTAACATGGTAATTTCTTCCTTTGTAACAGGCTACCTTTTTTCCCAAACAGGCCTTCTTTCTGTGCTCCTGGAGATGGATTTTGAAACTGAAGGTTGCATCCAGCTTTTAAAAAGTTGCCTCCCCACCCCCAGTTCTGCTAGAAATACTAGGCAAAGGGGCAAGAAGGGCTTACCACAAAAAAACCAGCATATGAGGAGAGGTGGAACAGCAGCCTCACTAGAGGAAGAAATGGAAATGCCAAACAGCTTGCATCGGCATTCAGGGAACTGACTGTCTGCTTCACTAAAATGGGTCTATGAGCATTTATCTCATGGTGAGAAAAGGGGGATCAACTTTCCCCTTAGCCTCCTTTTTCAATTATACAGTACTGCAAGTCCCGCATCCCTGCATTTATTTACTTACATATTTAGTTTGCTTTTCCTTCATTGTTTTGCACCAGGAGGTGCTGGTCCAGTATGATCCCAGTAAGAAAGGCACTCGGACTCTGCAAGCTGTCATTCACAATTCTATTAGAGCTAACACTATAAGAAGACAATAGCATAGATAATCTTACATCCCTTTAGGTGCCGGGAACCCCAAATGATGTAGCATTGAACAGGACTCTGACCCATGTGCAGCACACCGTGCAGACCCCATCTGTAGAAGAGAGGGAGTGTGTGTGTGTGTCCTTTCAGTCATTCAAGCTATTATAGGATTCTCTAGCAAGAAAACAACTCCATTCATCATTTCTACTGTCAAAACAAAAATACATTCTCCTGAGAAGTCCTTGCTGCACTGTTATAAAGGCAAGGCCACACAGGTGGCTTGATCACCAGTACCAAGTGGGAGCTGCCTACAGGCTCCTCTGTTACAAAGAGCTGGCTGAGTTTATCCTGTAGCCAAAGGATTTGTGAAACACAACACAGGTCTGAAGGCCATGCTGTA
Organism: Balearica regulorum gibbericeps; assembly: GCF_011004875.1. Lineage (NCBI taxonomy): Eukaryota > Metazoa > Chordata > Aves > Gruiformes > Gruidae > Balearica > Balearica regulorum. The sequence continues at coordinate 4,620,514 of NC_046219.1, read as the reverse complement.
TGTGCAGCACAGCACAGGCCTGGGCCTACTCAGGTTACCTGTTATGTGCATCACTAACTCCTCGATGTACAATGGTCTTCCAGTCAGGATCACTACACTCACTAAAAATGTTTTCTTCCTGACTAAGTTTTGGCTTCTGTTTTTTTTATTGCCCCTGAAAGGGGTAAATAAATTGGAGGCCAATAAATGTGAAAGATTCTTCTGTTCTGCTGGAAAAGTCAGCTCTGAGCTGTGAAACACTGACATTCCTTATGTACTGTATTGATTGCGAGCTAGAGCAAAAGTACATAGTCCAATCAGGGCTATCAGGCAATTTGGGGTAGGGTTCATCCCCTATAACTTAGGTATCTAAAAGAGAGACATCCTAGTCCAGTCATTTTAGGCTTGCTTATCATCAATACAGAAAAACGGACACCTTCAGAAGATGATTAATCTCATCCTAAAATAAGAACTCAAGATGATTCAGAGGAATTACCCGCTGGTTTTAGAGACAGACTGTGGTGACTATAAACACAGACAATAACAACAGAGGATTGTCTTAACAAAGAAGGTAGGAGAAGGGAAAAAATTTAAGGGACTTTTCTGGGGTGAGAAGAACAGGGCAACGTATCATGTGAGCATTCAGCCAGATAATCAACTGGCACAATTTAGATCAATCCTTAAACTTGAAGTTATGGAGCAAAATAGAAGTTAAAGCCAGTTTTTCTCCTTTTCAGCTACAGTCAAATGTAAATTGACTGAGGATCTAACCCAAGACTTCTATTCAGCAACTGTGCTGAGTCTAATCCTGATTCATGAGCCCAGATTATCCATTTTCCTATCTGTAGAGAATGATTTCTACACAAGGGACCTGGATTAGTACTTCAGTACTGACAGAGGCACACAGACTCACAGGTTTCTAATTAATTGATACTGGGATTCTAGCAGAGGCATCAGAGATTTGTTCATGGAATCTGTCAAATGTCCTGACAAATCCCTCCTAATGAAAGCTCAGAATAAGACATGCCTGCCTTAGTCAGGAGTCTAGAGCACATTTAAAGGGCTAATGTCAGTGAGACTAGTATTTTCTCAAGGTATCCCATATAAGCAAAACACAGAGCATGCAAGAAAACCATTGGGAAATGCTAGCACTTTCCTCTCTCACCACAGAACAGAGGAGAAAAAGATCAGTAGGCACAGTATGTTTCTTGACCCCTGCAAAAAAGCACCAACCACAGCTTCAAACAAAGCAGCAAAGTCCTAACTCTCTTTACCAGCTGTGTCCCCAGTTTGAGGCTACTCAGAAAACTCTATGTGAGAAACAAAGAGAAGGATCAGAAGACATGGCAGATAAAATGGCTCTGGACTCTCAGATTATGAGATTAAACCTCAGATCTGGTGAAACACTGATAAAAGCCATGTCAAGGGTATCTTGTAGAGTTGTTCTGCAACTCTCTCTTGCAACTCTCTCTTGCAACTTTTTCTATGGATAACATGTTCTATAATCTCCCAAATATCTCCCAACATATGACATCAAACAGAATGTACAGTCCTAATTTCTTAGAACAATACTCTATTTCCAGAGTGAAACATGCAGACTGTACTACTGACACTACCATAATCAGACTACAGAGGTACCTGCAACAGATAAGTAGACAGAGTAACCTGTTCAAATTTTAGTCTCCAAATAGGAGATCCGATAGGACTCTGCATTCTGCCGTTGCACTGTCTTTCTGATTTTTGAAGTCTTATGCACAACTATAAAAACATATTTGGTGTTTTGAAGCCCTTACCTTCACATGAGTACTTCTATTACAGATTCATAGATTCACAGATTGGTAGGGGTTGGAAGGGACCTCTAGAGATCATCTAGTCCAACCCCCCTGCTAGAGCAGGATCACCTAGAGCAGGTTGCACAGGATGGCGTCCAGGCGGGTTTTGAATATCTCCAGAGAAGGAGGCTCCACAACCTCTCTGGGCAGCCTGTCCCAGTGCTCGGTCACCCTCAGAGTAAAGAAGTTTTTCCTCATATTCAGATGGAACTTCCTGTGTTCCACTTTGTGCTCGTTGCCCCTTGTCCTGTCACTGGGCACCATTGAGAAGAGTCTGGCCCCTTCCTCTAGACATCTGCCCTTTAGATATTTATAAGCACTGATAAGATCCCCTCTCAGTCTTCTCTTCTCCAGGCTAAACAGATGCAGATCTCTCAGCCTTTCCTCATGAGAGAGATGCTCCAGTCCCCTAATCATCTTCGTAGCCCTCCACTGGACTCTCTCCAGTAGTTCCCTGTCTTTCTTGAACTGGGGAGCCCAGACCTGGACACAGTACTCCAGATGGGGCCTCACCAGGGCAGAGTAGAGGGGGAGGATAACCTCCCTCGACCTGCTGGCCACATTCTTCTTAATGCCCCCAAGATACCATTGGCCATCTTGGCCACAAGGGCGCATTGCTGGCTCATGCTTAACTTGCTGTCCACCAGGACTCCCAGGTCCTTCTTCACAGTGCTGCTTCCCAACAGGTCAACCCAACTTGTACTGGTGCATGGGGTTATTCCTCCCTAGGTGCAGGACCCTACACTTGCCCTTATTGAACTTCATATGGTTCCTCTCCACCCAGCTCTCTAGCCTGTCCAGATCTTGCTGGATGGCAGTGCAGCCTTCCGGTGTGTCGGCCACTCCTCCCAGCTTAGTATCATCAGCGAATTTGCTGAGGGTACACTCTGTCCCCTCGTCCAGGTCATTGATGAATATGTTGAATAGGACTGGACCAAGCGCTGACCCTTGGGGCACACCACTAGATACCAGCCTCCAACTAGACTCTGGGCCCCTTATCACAACCCTCTGGGCTCTGCCATTCAACCAGTTTTCAATCCACCTCACTGTCCACTCATCCTACCCACAGTTCCTAAGCTTTCTAATGAAGATGTTATGAGAGACAGTGTCAAAAGCCTTGCTGAAGTCAAGGTAGACAACACCCACTGCTCTCCCTTCATCCACCCAGCTGGTCATGTCATCATAGAAGGCTATCAGATTGGTCGGGCATGATTTCCCCTTGGTGAATCCATGTTGACCACTCCCGATAAACACCTTGTCCTCCACATGCTTACTGATAACCCCCAGAAGTCAATGACTTGTTTGCCTCAGTCTTCATTGGCAAATGCTTGAGCCACACTGCCCAGGTCACAGAAGGCAGGGACTGGGAGAATGCAGACCTGCCCACTGTAGGAGAAGATCAGGTTCAAGACCATCTAAGGAACCTGAAGGTGCATAAGTCCATGGGACCTGATGAGTTGCATCCACGGGTCCTGAGGGAACTGGTGGATGAAGTTACTAAGCCACTCTCCATCATATTTGAGAAGTCCTGGCAGTCTGGCGAAGTTCCCACTGACTGGAAGAGGGGGAACATAACCCCCATTTTTACAAAGGGAAAAAAGGAAGACACAGGGAACTACAGGCCGGTCGTCTCACCTCCGTGCCTGGCAAGATTACAGAGCAGACCCTCCTGGAGACTATGCTCAGGCACATGGAAAACAAGGAGGAGATTGGTGACAGCCACCATGGCTTCCCTAAGGGCAAATCATGCCTAACAAATTTGGTGGCCTTCTATGATGGGGTTACAGCATTGGTGGATAAGGGAAGGACAACCGACGTCATCTACCTGGAGTTGTGCAAGGCATTTGACACTGTCCCGCATGACATCCTTGTCTCTAAACTGGAGAGACATGGATTCGATGGATGGACCACACGGTGGATAAGGAATTGGCTGGATGGTCGCAGCCAAAGAGTTGTGGTCAACAGCTCAATGTCCAAGTGGAGAACAGTGACGAGTGGTGTTCCTCCGGGGTCGGTACTGGGACCGGCACTGTTCAACATCTTTGTCGGTGACATGGACAGTGGGATCGAGTGCACCTCAGCAAGTTTTCTGACAACACCAAGCTGTGTGGTGTGGTCGGCACGCTGGAGGGAAGGGATGCCATCCAGAGGGACCTTGACAGGCTGGAGAGGTGGGCCCGTGCGAACCACATGAAGTTCAACAAGGCCAAGTGCAAGGTCCTGCACGTGAGTCAGGGCAATCCCAAGCACGACTACAGGCTGGGCGAGGAATGGATTGAGAGCAGCCCTGAGGAGAAGGATTTGGGGGTATTGATTGATGAGAAGCTCAACATGAGCCAGCAGCATGTGCTAGCAGCCCAGAAAGCCAACCGTGTTCTGGGCTGCATCAAAAGAGGTGTGACCAGCAGGTCGAGGGAGGTGATTCTGCCCCTCTACTCCACTCTGGTGTGACCCCACCTGGAATACTGCATCCAGCTCTGGGGGCCCCAGTACAGGAGAGACATGGAGCTGTTGGAGAGAGTCCAGAGGAGGGCCACCAAGATGATCAGAGGTCTGGAGCACCTCTCCTATGAGGACAGGCTGAGTGAGTTGGGGTTGTTCAGCCTGGAGAAAAGAAGGCTCCGGGGAGATCTAATTGCGGCCTTACAACCTGAAGGGGGCCTACAGGAAAGATGGGGAGGAGCTGTTTATGAGGGAGTGTAGTGATAGGACAAGGGGTAATGGGTTCAAGCTGAAGGAGGGTCGATTTAGATTAGATGTTAGGAAGAAATTCTTTTCTGTGAGGGTGGTGAGGCACTGGAACAGGTTGCCCAGAGTGGGTGCGGCGGCCCCATCCCTGGAAGTGTTTAAGACCAGGTTGGATGAGGCTTTGGGCAACGTGGTCTAGTGGAGGGTGTCCCTGCCCATGGCAGGGGGGGTTGGACCTAGATGATCTTTGAGGTCCCTTCCAATCCAAACCATTCTATGAATCTATGATTCTATGATTCTGTGACTGTCTCCTGTGAGAGGGACCCCATGCTGGAGCAGGGGAAAAGCGTGAGGAGTCCTCCCCCTGAGGAGGAAGGAGCAGCAGAGACAAGGTGTGATGAACTGACTGCAGCCCCCATTTCCCTGTCCCCTGTGCTGCTGAGGAGGGAGTAGGTAGAAACCAGGAGTGAAGTTAAGCGTGGGAAGAAGGGAGGGGTGGGGGGAGGTGTTTTAAGGTTTGGTTTTATTTCTCATTGCTCTACTCTGTTTTCTTGGTAATAAATTAGATGAATTTTTCAGTCTGTTTTGCCCGTGACGATAATTAGTGAGTGATCTCTCCCTGTCCTTATCTCCACCCACAAGCCTTTCATTATAACTTTTCTCCCCTGTCCATTTGAGGAGGGGGAGTGATAGCGCAGCTCTGGTGGGCTCCAGGCCTCCAGCCAGGGTCAACTCACCACATCTTGTAAGAAAATTATATAATAGCTCGAAGGACCAAAAAAGAGGAACCTCTCTCCACTGATGGGATCTGCACAGCGTGCTATGGGAAAATCCATCCAGGGTCTGTCCAGCACTGCATGAAAGCAGGGTTCCAAGCATCTGAAGGGATGTAAGAGTTAATAAGATGGAATAAAAAGAGGAATATAGATAGTGAGTAAACCAGCTATTTTATCAAGCCATTTATTGTCAGGTTTTTCTTATTGAGATCCAGAAAGAACATTGCACCTTTTCTCTCTCACCTCACCTGACCTCACCACCATTACCCCCCCTCCCAGTGCAGAACATCACCATTTGTTTGGTTTTTTTTCTTAGCCCCTAGCTCCAAAGCCTGGGGTTTAATGTTCACAGAATTTCCATAAATGACTGTGGTGGGTTGACCCTGGCTGCAGGCCAGGTGCCCACCAAAGCTGCTCTATCACTCCCCCTCCTCAACTGGACAGGGGAGAGAAAATATAACAAAAGGCTCATGGGTCGAGATAAGGACAGGGAGAGTTTGTTCTCCCAATTAACGTCACAGGCAAAACAGACACAACTTAGAAAAAAAAAATCATCTACTTTGTTACCAAGCAAAAAAGAGTAATGAGAAATAAAATCAAATCGTAAAACACCTCTCCCCACCCCTCCCTTCTTCCCAGGCTCAACTTTATTCCCAAATTCTCTACCTACTCCTCCTCCAGTGGCACAGGGGGATGGGGAGTGGCAGTTGTGGTCAGTTCATCATATGTTGTCTCTGCCGCTCCTGCTGATGACTCCTTGGTTCTCCAGCTGATGAATCAGCTCATGGATGGGAGCCAGGGAGTCTCGCTTTGTGCGATATTGCCGCCGGTGCACTGTCTTGGTAGCAATTGGCACCTGTTGTTCTTCAACTCACACCAATCCCACAACGAAGGGGTCTTCCGAGAGACCAGACAGGGTAGATAGCTGTTTGATCTTCTCTGTATTCACAGTGGCTACACCAAAAGCCCATCGGTACCCCTTTGGGTGCTTCAAGTACCCTCTCCTGAGGTAATCTATGCCAAGGATACAAGGGGCCTCTGGGCCGGTCACAATGGGGTGCTTCTCCCACTTGTCCCCTGTTAAGCTCACCTCAGCCTCCAATACAGACAATTCTTCGCATCCCCCTGTCACTCCAGAGATCCAGGTGGGTTCTGTGCCCCTATACCCTGATGCTACCAGCGTACACTGTGCACCAGTGTCTACCCAAGACTTGTACTTCTGTGGGTCTGACGTGACAGGCCATCGCATCCACACAGTCCAGTATACCTGGTCATCCCTTTCCTCCTCCTGGCCAAAGGCAGGGACCCTCTATTCCTGTTCCTGGTCAGAGTATTCACTGTCCGACCCTCGCAGTGCCAGACCAGAAGTCCCCTCACCAGGATCAAGGGAAGTGATTTTAGTATGCTGTGTTGGGTTTGCGTGGCAAGATTTTGGTAGCGGGGGGGGTCTACAGGGGTGGCTTCTGCGAGAAGCTGCTAGAAGCTTCCCCTGTGTCTGATAGAGCCAATGCCAGCCAGCTCCAAGACGGACCTGCCGCTGGCCAAGGCTGAGCCAATCAGCGCCTCTGTGATAACATATTTAAGAAGGGAAAAAAACGAGTTAGAGCTTTTGCAGCCAGAGAGAAGATGTGAGAAACTCTGCAGACACCAAGGTCAGTGCAGAAGGAGGGGGAAGAGATGCTCCAGGCACCGGAGCAGAGATCCCCCTGCAGCCCGTGGTGAAGACCATGGTGAAGCAGACTGTCCCCCTGCAGCCCATGGAGGAAGGATGAGGGGGTGTAGAGATTCCACCTGTAGCCCGTGGAGGACCCCACGCCGGAGCAGGTGGAGGCACCTGAAGGAGACTGTGGCCCTGTGGAGAGAGGAGCCCACGCCGGAGCAGGTTTGCTGGCAGGACTTGTGACCCCATGGGGCACCCACGCTGGAGCAGTCTGCTCCTGAAGGTCTGCACCCCATGGGAGAGACTCACGTTGGAGAAGTTTGTGAAGGACTGTCTCCCGTGAGAGGGACTCCATGTTGGAGCAGGGGAACGATGAGAGGAGTCCTCCCCCTGAGGATGAAGAAGCGGCAGAAACAACGTGTGATCAACTGACCGTAACCCCCATTCCCCATCCCCCTGTGCCGCTGAGGGGGTGTGGAGGTTGAAGCCGGGAGTGAAGTTGAGCCCGTGAAGATGGGAGGGGTGGGGGGAGGTGTTTTAAGATTTGATTTTATTTCTCATTCCTCTACTCTGTTTTGCTTAGTAATAAATTAGATGAATTCCCTCTCTAAGTTCAGTCTGTTTTGCCCGTGACGACAATTAGTGAGTGATCTCTCCCTGTCCTTATCTCGACCCATAAGCTTTTCGTTATGCTTTTTCTCCCCTGCCTAGTGAACGAGGGGAGTGATAGAGTGGCTCTGGTGGGCACCTGGCCCCCAGCCAGGGTCAACCCACCACATATGCTGACAGCCTTCTTGGGTGACCCCATCTTAACAGCTGTCTTCCCTCTCAGTTTGCATATACGGGCTTCCAGCTTAAAGGTGGGTTCACCATCCCACTTCCTCATGTCCTCCCCTTGGTCACGCAGGAAGAACCAGATTCGCCATGCAGCGCCTGGGGCTCCCTTTCCCTCTGACTGGGGCAGGACAGGACTGACTCTGTGGGGTGCTGTGACTGGTGCCCCCTACTCCCAACCCCTGATAATGTAGTTAGCATAACTAATGCCATTTTACAAGGCAAGCAGCCATTCTCTGTGACTGAGCGAGTGACATATTAGTTCCCTTTCCCTCATTATCATACCCTGAAGGTCCTGTGAACCAAATCATAGAATCCTCTTCATCACTCTCCTCTCCTCCATAGCCCCATCTTCAAGGTTATTGTCTTTTGTTTAGTTCTTTGAATATTCGTGGGCTGGTGCAAAACTTTTCTGAACACAGCATATAGTTTCTATGATGATGATATACTTTTGTCTATCCTGTTCCTGACCATTAAAGCCCAGATAAAGCCTAGATACTACGTGATGAATTAATCAGAATAATCCTGTGTTTACTGGAAGCTATTGTTATTGATAGTTGATGTGAGAGTGGCTGTAACTCCTGTGTTTTGAATATTGTCACAGATTAAATTTAATTTGTCAGTTTTGAGAGTTTTAAAAATTTGTCAACTTCTGAAAATGTCTAAACAGTTATTTATCTCTCTTGATATGGCCTCCATCACAGTAGGAACAGAATGCATAATGTAAATTGTTCCCCAATATTCATGTGGCATATTTACTTAACTACAGAAAGGTGAATGATATACTGTATAAATAGTATCTGATTCTGTGAGTAGCCTCATTAAGAGTCATGTTTGGCGAATTAATATGTGCAACTGAAAACCCTGGAGTCTGACACAAAGATTATTGCTATGAATTTATTTAGGAACATAGTAAGATTGTAACAATTTATATGGTCTGCTGCAGACATGCCTGCACAGTACTTAGTCTTTAAAAGCCACAGCACTGTATTTTAAGTTGCAGATGCATTTACTTTTAATGATCACTTAAGCCCTTTCTCCCTGTCCTTGCATTCCCTTCTAACAGGAAAATAGCGCTAATGCATATTGAATTTTTATTTCATAGTTTATACATTATGTTACATCATGTAATGACTTAAACTAGCAAAAAGGATTACAAGACATTTTATAAATACAATAATAATTATAAAATAATTATTGCGCCATAACATTTTTGGCATCATATAGATTTGTCAATGAATCGCACTTCCTTCTTTTTAAAAAAAACACAACACAAAACTTTGAGGAATCTGTGGCCCCATCTATCAGCTTCATCCTTCATTTTATTTTTGCTTTTATCACTGTCTGGATTCATAGAAAATGTAGGAAATAATGGTTCACATTAAAAAAAATAGCAGAGAAGTCATCCTGATACTATCTCTGTGTCTTTTATACTAAAATGATTTATTATTTGTATGACTCTTTCAAATTTAGAAAATTACCAGAACTGATCTACTATTTGGGTATCATTATAACTGCATTTCAAAAAGGCATGACACATAATGGACTTCCTTTGCAAGTAGGCTGTGCACAGAAGAAAACCCACATTTCAGGCATACTTGTATAATAAATATTTATGGTAAAATATCTGCAGAAAGAAAATATCAATATTTGGAAAGCTTTGTGAAAATGCTTATGCATGTGTTTCATAATATGTTTTCAAACAAATATCCAACCAAAGAAGAGAAATAATACCATACTATTTCTGTGATAAATCTTAATGAAATCATTCTCAAACATTTAGAAAACTTGGATCAAAAACTCATAGCAAGTGACTAGTGATTAATTCAGTAGATGATAGGCGACTTCGTAAAAAATTTTGTGACATTCAGCTGACAAGATATTTGGCACATAACACTTCCTTCATGGAAATTTCCTGAGTAGTGACAGGCACTCTTCCATGGTAATAGCTATAACTTCTCCTACCTGTACTGTTAAATTTCTACAATTTCCTTTTTCATACTTTTTCTCCCTTATTTCCTACCACAACTCTTTTTTTCTACTCTATCCTTTATCCTCAGTCATGTCCCACAGGCATTTTCATGCTTTCTCCACCTTCACGTCTATGTGGCATATTATCATAGAATCATAGAATGGTTTGGGTTGGAAGGGACCTCAAAGATCATCTAGTTCCAACTCCCCTGCCATGGGCAGGGACACCCTCCACTAGAACAGGTTGCCCAAAGCCCCATCCAACCCGGCCTTGAACACTTCCAGGGATGGGGCCTCCACAACCTCTCTGGGCAACCTGTTCCAGTGCCTCATCACTCCCACAGTAAAGAATTTCTTCCTTATATCTAATCTAAATTTGCCCTCTTTTAGTTTAAACCCATTACCTCTCGTCCTATCGATACATGCCATTGTAAAAAATTCCTCTGCAGCTTTCCTGTAGGCCCCCTTCAGGTAGTGGAAGGCTGCAATAAGGTCTCCCCAGAGCCTTCTCTTCTCCAGGCTGAACAACCCCAACTCTCTCAGCCTGTCCTCATAGGAGAGGTGCTCCAGCCCTCTGATCAGCTTTGTGGCCCTCCTCTGGACTTGCTCCAACACCTCCATGTCTTTCTTGTACTGGGGCCCCCAGAGCTGGATGCAGTACTCCAGGTGGGGTCTCGCGAGAGCGGAGTAGAAGGGCAGAATCACCTCCCTCGACCTGCTGGTCACACCTCTTTTGATGCAGCCCAGGACATGGTTGGCTTTCTGGGCTGCAAGCGCACACTGCCGGCTCATGTTGAGCTTCTCATCAATCAATACCTGTGGAGAACAACGCTTTAGTGAATAAAGACGGCATGGGAAATGTGCGATTTCCACCTGTGCGCTAAAGCAGCGAAAACCAGCGGTTCAAAGAAAAGATATGCACAAAACTGGCCTTGCATTCTTCAGTAGCTCATAAATAACATGTGACTGGCCGAATCCAGGAGATAAGGAGCTGAGAACAGACAGCCAGGCCCCCGCCAGGTGCAAGAGAAAAACAGAATAACAGATCTTGCGGGGAACACGAATCGGGTGATGATTGGGGAATAAAAGAGCCTCCCCTTTTAACAAGGAATACTACATAATCAGAAAATTCTGTAATAAAGTTGATTCTGTACTTGCACCCTACGTAGTCCGTGCCTATCATACACCACAAATGGCGCCCGAATCGGGACTTGAAAAATAGAAGAAGGACTTGGAAAAGAGAAGAAGGAAAAGCAGTGTGGAAACAGGGACACAGAGACCTTGGCAGAGTATGCATTCCTTGATTGTGGAAGGTCCTGACAACAAACAAGCGGTTTTAAAACCATATGTTTTAACTGTGTCATGTACTTTATGGGGTCGCGATCTCTTGCAACAATGGAAGATGACAATAACGACACATTTTTAACACGGGCCACTGACGTTCAGCCGCAACTCAAACTGACTTGGTTAACAGATAAGCCAGTATGGGTAGATCAGTGGCCTTTGAAAGGTGAGCGGCTAGAAAGGGCTCATGAATTGGTGCAAGAGCAGCTACGATTAGGCCATATTGTTCCCTCCACGAGCCCTTGGAATACTCCTATATTTGTTATTCCAAAAAAATCTGGCAAATGGAGATCGTTGCAGGACCTCCGAGCTATTAATGCAGTGATGGCACCTATGGGGGCCTTGCAACTAGGAACTCCTAATCCCACTATGATTCTGGACAATTGGCATTTGAAGGTTATTGATTTAAAAGATTGCTTTTTTACCATTCATTTACATCCTGAAGATTGTGCTCGTTTTGCCTTTTCGGTTCCTGTGATTAATAATGATAGACCCATGCAACGGTTTCATTGGGTGGTTTTACCGCAAGGAATGAAAAATAGCCTGACTATATGTCAAATTGTTGTTAGTGAGGCCTTGTCAAATATTCGCAAAACATATGATGCAATCATGTTATATCATTACATGGACGATATTTTGTTGGCTGTGGAAACTGAATCATCTCTTTCCCGAGTTTTCGACAGTTTAGTAGCTGAGCTTCAGTGATACGGTCTCCAAATTGCGATGGAAAAGGTACAGTCACTCCCTCCATGGAGGTATCTCGGCTGGAAACTTCTTGATTCGCATGTATATCCACAGTCTGTACGACTTGCTACTACAGTGAGTACTCTAAATGACTTACAGAAGTTGTTGGGGACAATTAACTGGCTTCGACCACTGTTGGGAATAATGACACACGAACTGTCCCCCCTTGTTTTCGTTGCTGAAGGGGAATCCTGAACTAACTTCTCCTAGACAATTGACAGAAGCAGCCCAGTCGGCGCTGCAGACAGTGATAGATAAAATTAATTTTATGTTTGCTCATCGAATTTCTCTGCAATTGCCAGTTCGATTGTTTATCATTTATCATTCCTTTCAACCATATGCTCTCCTAGGTCAGTGGGACGAGAAGGTGCAGAAGGAAGAGCATGCTTTACGCATTTTGGAGTGGTTATTTTTGCCACATTCTTTTGCAAAAGCATTGACCACTGCCCTAGAAATGATTGCTAGACTTCTTTCGCAGGGTCGTTTGAAATGTCAACAATTGACAGGACAAGATCCTACCTTCCTTCATCTACCATTAACCAAAGAAGAATTTCGTGTTGTATTGTGTAACAGTTTGGCTTTTCAGGCTGCACTGGCTGATTATACTAATGTTGTTTTGTATTCTTTGCCACGCCATCGTTTATTAGGTTCTCTGCACTGTTTACCTCTTCAACCACGGTCTTTGTTGAGTTCTGTTCCTCTACAAAATGCTCGTACTGTGTTTATCGATGGTTCTGGCAAAACAGGTAAGGCTGCAGTTGTATGGCGTCACGCAAACTGCGAGGAGTGGGCCTCAGATGTTTCTCACTTATCTGGATCGACGCAGATTGTAGAGTTAGCTGCAGCGGTCCGTGCCTTTGAGTTATTTTCTAAGGAACCTCTTAATATCGTTGCAGATTCTGCATATGTTACAGGTATTGTTCAGCGCTTAGAATCCGCTTTTATACGAGAGGTAGACAACAAACAGTTGTTTGATTTATTGTTAAAGCTAGCCCAACTTTTAAAAATCAGACAGCATTCTTATTTCATTGTCCATATTCGCTCTCACACTATCTTACCAGGACCCCTTGCCGAAGGTAATACAATAGCAGACCAATTTACAATGGCTGCAGTTTTTCCTCGACGTTTTGACCAGGCAAAATTAGCTCATGAATTTTTCCACCAAAATGCACACTCATTACGAGAGCACTTCTCTTTAACTACCGCACAAGCTCAAGATATAATTTGAGCATGCTCGGATTGTCAGCGCCTGTCCCCTTTGCCAGTTTTGCCAGGGACTAATCCCAGAGGTTTCAATGCTAATGATTTGTGGCAATCAGACGTCACACATATTTCTTCTTTTGGACGCCTTAAGTACGTTCATGTTTCTATTGACACCTTCTCTGGTTTTCTGGTAGCCACTGCCCATTCCGGAGAACGTGCCAGAGACGTTGTGAAGCATTTTTTAAGATGTTTTGCGACCATGGGGGTCCCACGGAAAGTTAAAACAGACAATGGCCCAGCTTATGTTTCTCGACGTTTTCTGTTATTCTTACAGGACTGGGGAGTTGAACATATTACTGGAATTCCACGTTCCCCTACTGGTCAAGCAATAATAGAACGTGCCCACCGTTCTTTGAAATCTATTATTGATAAACAAAAAAGGGGGAATCCAGTAGGGACAACACCACAGGAAATACTAGACAAAGCTACTTATGTTCTAAATTTTCTTAATCTATCTGGATCTAAGCAATATAGTTCCGCAGTAGATAGACCTTTTAGAACTGAGGAATCCTCTACCGTGAAGCCTCAGGTGTTTTATAAAAATTTGGAATCTGGTCAATGGGAAGGACCGGTCCCCTTGCTTACCTGGGGACGGGGATATGCTTGTGTTTCTCTTCCCTCAGGTCCCTATTGGATCCCTGCAAGGTATGTAAAGCCAGCGCAAGTGAAAACGCATACTGAAGATGAACAGGACGATAAGAAACACCAAGATGATGTTGCATCTGGGATTGATCAACCTCACAATTAAGATATGGTGGCTTATAGAATTGCAGATGTATTATAATGATAGTTTTAACACATGAGATTTATCTTTTTTCCCGGCTCATTCAAATATTTGGCAGATGGGTCTTTCTTCTTTTAAGTGACAATTATGTCAAGTACTAATGACGGAGAACGCAACTAAGGCTAATGTAACGCTTTTGTCTGAAGCAGAAATCGTGGTCTGCACAACCCATCCTTATTTTTTACTCTAACCTCCAATGCTACTATTCTATCATGTAATGGATGTGTTGGTTTTGCGTGGCAAGGTTTTGGTAGCAGGGGGGCTACAGGGGTGGCTTCTGTGAGAAGCTGCTAGAAGCTTCCCCTGTGTCTGATAGAGCCAATGCCAGCCGGCTCCAAGACGGACCCGCCGCTGGCCAAGGCCAAGCCAATCAGCGCCTCTGTGGTAACATATTTAAGAAAGAGAAAAAACAGTTAGAGAGAGCTTTTGCAGCCAGAGAGAGGAGTGAGAAGATGTAAGAACATCTGCAGACACCAAGGTCAGTGCAGAAGGAGGGGGAGGAGGTGCTCCAGGCGCCGGAGCAAGATTCCCCTGCAGCCCGTGGTGAAGACCATGGTGAAGCAGGCTGTCCCCCTGCAGCCCATGGAGGGAGGATGAGGGGGTGTAGCAATTCCACCTGGAGCCCGTGGAGGACCCCACATTGGAGCAGGTGGAGGCACCTGAAGGAGGCTGTGGCCCCGTGGGAAGCCCGTGCTGGAGCAAGCTCCTGGCAGGACCTGTGGATCCGTGGAGAGAGGAGCCCACACCAGAGCAGGTTTGCTGGCAGGACTTGTGACCCCGTGGGGGACCCACGCTGGAGCAGTCTGCTCCTGAAGGTCTGCACCCCGTGGAGGAGACTCACGTTGGAGAAGGTCGTGAAGGACTGCCTCCCGTGAGAGGGACCCCACGCTGGAGCGGGGGAACAATGAGTCCTCCCCCTGAGGATGAAGAAGCGGCAGAAACACCACGTGATGAACTGACCATAACCCCCACTCCCCGTCCCCCTGTGCCGCTGAGGGGGGCGGAGGTTGAAGCCGGGAGTGAAGTTGAGCCCGGGAAGATGGGAGGGGTGGGGGGAGGTGTTTTAAGATTTGGTTTTATTTCTCATTCCTCTACTCTGTTTTTCTTAGTAATAAATAAGATGAATTCCCTCTCTAAGTTCGGTCTGTTTTGCTCGTGATGATAATTAGAGAATGATCTCTCCCTGTCCTTATCTCGACCCGTAAGTTTTCTTTCATTGTACCTTTTCTCCCCTGTCTAATGAAAGAGGGGAGTGATAGAGCAGCTCTGGTGGGCACCTGGCCCTCAGCCAGGGTCAACCCACCACATGGATCTTTTTGTATTACCCTGTCTTCACCAGACTTTAGGAGTTGTATAACTTTTAGCGATTTATAAAATAGTGAAACAACATTTAGAAGGACGTTTGATTTATCTCTTCAACATAATATTCAGTCTTTACATGATCAATTGAGGGACCAAATTAAAAAATTATGGGAACTAATGAGTCAAAGTGTATTCGACACATTAAAAAATGACCTATCACGGCTAAATCCGAAAACTTGGTTTAGTGGTTTAAATCTTCGAATGTGGGTTTTTATTGGCATAGGCACTGTGGTGTTTTTCTTGTTCTTGGTGGTTTTTTTACAGATTCTGTGGTCGGCTATCTGACGAGTGCAGAAGATAGAGGCACATGTTATGGACACACTGTTGCTCAACGGGGTTGTCATAAACAGAAAAAGGGGGAGATGTGGAGAACAACGCTTTAGCGAATAAAGACGGCATGGGAAATGTGCGATTTCCACCTGTGCGCTAAAGCAGCGAAAACCAGCGGTTCAAAGAAAAGATATGCACAAAACTGGCCTTGCATTCTTCAGTAGCTCGTAAATAACATGTGACTGGCCGAATCCAGGAGATAAGGAGCTGAGAACAGACAGCCAGGCCCCCGCCAGGTGCAAGAGAAAAACAGAATAACAGATCTTGCGGGGAACATGAATCGGGTGATGATTGGGGAATAAAAGAGCCTCCCCTTTTAACAAGAAATATTATATAATCAGGAAATTCTGTAATAAAGTTGATTCTGTACTTGCATCCTACGGAGTCCGTGCCTATCATGCACCACAAATACCCCCAAGTCCTTCTCCTCAGGGCTGCTTTCAATCCATTCCCCGCCCAGCCTATAGTCGTGCTTGGGATTGCCCTGACCCACGTGCAGGACCTCGCACTTGGCCTTGTTGAACTTCATGCGGTTCACACGGGCCCACCTCTCCAGCCTGTCAAGGTCTCTCTGGATGGCATCCCTGTAAAAGAAATCTACCAGACGTGAGTTACCCTAGGTTTGCTTTATTGCAGCGCTGGATGCACGGGGAAAACAGCTCCACCAAACGTGCATACAGGTGATTAGCTTTCTAGTTAACATAAGTTTTCTTATAGCTAAGCTTCTATATTTTCTACAATTCCCTCCTTTTGTTTTTATTGCATCCCTGCAATTATTTATAACTCCAAGCTCCTTGCAATTTTGCTGTTATACTAGAAAAGCAGGTTATACAACATTGAAAAAGCACTATTATACATACAATCCCTATGATCACTAAGGCTGCTACAGCAAGCGCCTTTTTGAGCCACACAGATAGATCAGGAACCCAGGAAGTCAACCACGACACAGTATCAGTAAAACCCCAAGATGTATCATCTCTTTGTACTTGTTGCATTTGAGAACTAATTTCCCAGATTTTATGTACGTCAGTCAATATTTCCCCTGAATGATCTACATACATGCAACAACTCACATTTAGCATTGTACAAACTCCACCTTGTGATGCTAACATCATATCTAAGGCCATACGATTTTGCAGGGTAATTTTTGAGAGTTCTGCAATTTCAATTTGCAAGGTTGTTAACCCATGAGCGGTATAATTTGCTAGTTTTTCAATTTCTCCTGATATGTTTAAAATCGCTTTTTCCAGTTCACTCACCCCTAAAGATGGTATGAACCACCGGAGAAAAGAATGAAATCCTGAGGGCCTTTCTATTAATGGGTTATCAGTCCTTTTAACACGAGTTAAAAAGGTGCGATGCCAGATTGGAACTTCTATAGTTTTAGGGAGAATTTGTAAATCCACAGTTACCAATCCTAGAGTGCGAATTCCTCCCCAACGTGGTGGAAATACTTTATAAGCTTTGTCACCACACAACCAAAATACTCCCAATGCCTTTGGTCCCCTTCAGGCCCAGCTCAATCGAGATT
Source organism: Balearica regulorum gibbericeps (assembly GCF_011004875.1). Taxonomy (NCBI): domain Eukaryota; kingdom Metazoa; phylum Chordata; class Aves; order Gruiformes; family Gruidae; genus Balearica; species Balearica regulorum. The sequence goes on along the minus strand of NC_046219.1, from coordinate 4,603,416 downwards.
TAATATGATTAGTTATGTTACATTTAGTCCAATTTCCCACAAAAGTGTGGTTAAGACAAAGCTGCCGAGTCCAACTTTCTGGGGGGTAACATCTCTCTACACAGAGGATGTTATGATATTCGTCTAAAGGAGGAATTTTGATGGTTAATATTTGCTCTTCATATTTAGTCGTTATAGAGGTATTTCTCCAAAACTTTTCCCAAACTGAATCCTTCGGAATTGGAATACCAGTTAATTCAAATCCACGATCTACGGATTTCGGTAAAGATGCACAAAGCCAGCATTCAGTAAAATTCAGATTCTTTGCAAAGGACTTCATTAAAGAAACGTGAGTGTTATTTAACCAAAAAGTTTCCTCTTCATTTTCAACTAAACTTCGTTTACTTAATCTCGATTTGGTCATTATTTTGTCAGTATTAGAAATGCCAGCTTGAAAACCCCATGGAAAATCATAATCATGTGCTACCGGAAAATTCCTAAAACCATCTTTGATGATGTAATACAGTACAAAAAAGGATGGACTTGTCAGGTTCAAATTGACACAACACCAATCATTGTATTTATCCTCTGTCATTACCCATAAGTGATGGTTGACACACCAGCTTCCCATTCCTGTTTGCAGCTCATATATATATGTGTGATATGGATACAGATTCCATGTATAACTTCTTGATGGTTCCGTTCCATTCCCAAGATCTTCTGTCACAAATCTAACAATAACACAAAATTCTAAAAAGACATTAGGATTAAAGAAAGGATTCCATACGATCTCAGTATCCCTACCTACTACAATACTTTCCCCTTTTGCATTCTTAGTTCCCCAAACTTTACAAAAGGTTTGCGCCCAGAGACTAGTATAACTATATTGTATTATGGTTCCTTTTGTAATTACATCTCGGTATTGCAGGATAAACTTTGTCCACAAGGTGTCGGTCTTACTCAAGAGAAAACAAATCAGCAAGTACAGCAGGGCACTGATTTTCATTCTGTCGCGGAATCTTTACACACATGTGAGTGATGGATCCACGTCGCTTTTCCTTGTACCTTTACAGCATAAAAGGAGGTTAATAACACCATGTAAGGTCCCTCCCATTTGGGCTCAAATCTATTTTTCCGTTTAAAATTCTTTATATACACTTTATCCCATGGTTGATTATTGTGTACCTGAATTTCAGGTGTTATCCCTTGATACCTGTCCTGGTTTCAGCTGAGAGGATTGATTTTTCTTCATAGTAGCTAGTGTGGGGATATGTTTTGGATTTGTGCTGGAGACAGCATTGATAATATAGAGATGTTTTTGTTCTATGGGCCTATTGCTGAGCAGTGTTTACGTGGGGCCAAGGCCTTTTCTGCTTCTTGCACTGCCCTGCCAGCGGGATGGCTAGGGGTGCACAAGAAGCTGGGAGGAGACACAGACAGGACAGGTGACCCAAACTGACCAAAGGCATATTCCATACTATATGACGTCATGCTCAGTTTATAAGGAGCTTGGGGGAAGAGAGAGGGGGGGGCAGCGGCGTTCGGAGCGATGGCGCTTGTCTTCCCAAGTAACCGTTACGCGTGACGGAGCCCTGCTTTCCTGGAGATGGCTGAACATCTTCCTGCCCATGGGAAGTGGTGAATGAATTCCTTGCTTTGCTTTGCTTGTGCGCGTGGCTTTTGCTTTACCTATTAAACTGTCTTTATCTCAACCCACGAGTTTTCTCACTTTCACTCTTCCAATTCTCTTCCCCATCCCAATAGGGGGGGAGTGAACGAGCGGCTGCGTGGTGCTCAGCTGCCGGCTGGGGTAAAACCACGACAATACCAATAAGCATGATTTCGTAATTGCATAAAAGAATTTTGCAAGTACAACAAATATTGAGTTACCTGTTCATCTCCATCCAAAAGGCTCCTTTTCGCTGGAATATAAGTTACAGGTACTGCTAAAATTCTCCCAAATAAAACTTCTGCTGGAGATACACCTACTGGTTGCCTCGGTGTGTTTCTAATGTCCCAAAGTACTAAATTTAGCGCTTCTGGCCACTTCAAGCCAGTTTGTTTACAAGTCTTAACTAATTTGTCTTTGATCGTCCTGTTCATTCTTTCTACTTGCCCTGATGATTGTGGGTGATAAGGTGTGTGCAATTGCATCTTGATATTTAATGAATGATAGATTTGCACTGAAATTGTGGCAGAGAAATGTGCTCCCCTGTCCGAGTCAATTATTTCAGGAACTCCATACCTAGGTATTATCTCTTTCAACAGAGTTTTAACCACTGCTTTTGAGTCGTTCTTTCGAGTTGGGAAAGCCTCCACCCAGCCCGAAAGCTGATCAAGGATCGCAAGTAAATAAGCATATCCCACAGCCCTAGGCATCTCCGCGTAGTCAATTTGTAGTTTTTGGAAAGGGTATGTTGCTGGAGGTCGCTTTCCTGCTGGTGCCTTGATTTTCAAAGAGGCATACTCTTTGCACAGTCAACACCCTTCGCAAACTCTTTTAATAGCGGTGTAAATCCCCGGTGCTGCCCACAGTCTCTGTACTCTCAAGGCTATATTTTCAGGTCCACCATGGGTTTTCTCATGGTGCCATCGCGCGATCGGTATTAAATACCTTTTTGGGAGTAACGGTTTCCCCCCTAGAGTCCATTGTCCATTCTGCCGTTTGGCTCCCAGCTTCTCCCAGAGCCGTCTGTCTTCCTCGGGAAGTTCCCCATACAGTTTCTGCATGTCTGATAATTCCCGGTCGAGCTCTCCTTGATGGGTCAGTGTCATTGCAAAGATGACTTGTCGGGCTGCCGCTTTCGCAGCCTGGTCCGCAAGCTCATTCCCTTTTGCCAATTGATTCTCTTGGTTGGTGTGTGCTTTTTAATATATGTCACTGCTAGTTCGGATGGTAATTGGATCGCCTCCAAAAGTTCTTTGATCTGTTGTCCATGGGCGATCGTTTTACCTGCTGACGTGAGGAATCCCCTTTTTTTCCACAGCATTCCTGCAGCATGACAAACTCCAAACGCATACTTAGAGTCAGTATACAAATTAACCCGTATTCCGATCGCATATTGTGCAGCTTTCGTGAGGGCGACGATCTCTGTGCCTTGAGCACCTACAGTGGGAGGCAAAGGTCCTGCTAACAATACCTTAGTCTCCGTGACAACAGCAAACCCAGTACATTTCCATCCTTCTTCATAATAGGAGGAACCGTCGGTAAACAAGTTCATATCTGGGTTATCCAAAGGTTGATCTCGTAGGTCGTCTCGTGGTTTGCTCGTCATTTCGATTACCTGTTCACAATCATGTTCATCCTTTTCTCCATCCGTGGGCAATGGCATTAAGGTGGCAGGATTCAAGGTATTACATCTTTCCAATCTTAAATTATCAGCAAGCAAAAGTATCAGTTCATATTTATGCGCTCTTTGTGGAGAGAGTGCTTTCTCGGCATATTGTTTCAATAATATTTCAACTTCATGTGGCACGCAGACTACTAGGGGATGTCCCAAGACTATGTTCTGGCTTTTTTCTACTAACTCAGCAGCGGTAGCCACAGCTCTTATGCAAAACGGAGTTCCCCTTGCTACTGAATCTAATGTGCAAGAATAATAGGCTATAGGTCTTTCATGTGGCCCTGAAGTTTGAACTAAGACTCCATTTGCTGTTCCTTTGTTTTCTGTGCAATAAAGTTTAAAGGGCTTAGAATAGTCTGGAAGCCCCAAAGCTGGAGCTTGCATTAATGCTCCCTTTAATGCACGAAAGGCTTTTTCTGGTTCAGGACCCCAAGCTATTGGTTCCACTTCCTCATTTTTCATTGCCTCATTAAGAGGTTTTGCTATTTCACTGAATCCAGGGATCCACGGCCTACAAAATCCCACTTGTCCTAAAAATCCCCTTAATTGTTTCTTTGTTACTGGTCTGGGAATTTCTTGTATAGCTCTTACCCGTTCTGGATCTACTTCTCTCCTCCCTGGTTTAAGAATAAACCCCAGATACTTTACCTGTTGTTGACAGACTTGCAGTTTGGATAGAGATGCACGGTGACCCTTTTTTGCAAGTTGGATGCACAGATATTCAGTATCCCGCATACAATCTTCAGCCGTATGGCTTGCTAGTACTGCTTTGCTTGCTTGATTGCAGTGCATGTTTTACATTGATGGATGACCTGTGAGATGGCGTCCATGCTCAAGTCCATCCCACGATCACGGGCCCATCTATATCTCGCATCTCTTCATATTGCTGGAGTCGGCCAGCCACTTCATCCACTGTTGGCGCTTCTTCGCTTTTCCAGTCGATTACTGGCAGTGAGTTGGCGTACAATGATGGTGCGCTCCGTACAAATTTTCGCCACATGGGTTGGGTACATTGGACTTCATCGGGGTCTGTGGGCAACTGCGCATTGTCCGGATCATAATAAACCATCTCCCGCATGGCTAATTCCCTCAGATATTGGATACCTCTCTCCATGGTGGTCCACTTGCCTGGATGACATACAACATCTTCGCTGAAGGAATACCTTTCCCTCACGCTTGACAGGAGTCGCCTCCAGAGGCTGAGGGTCTGTGCCTTCTTCCCAATTGCCTTGTCAATGTCCCCTTCCCTAGACAGGGATCCTAGCTGCTTGGCCTCTCTGCCCTCTAATTCCAGGCTACTGGCCCCGTTATCCCAGCAGCGGAGCAGCCAGGTAATAATATGCTCCCCTGGAAGGCAGCTGAAATCTTTTCTCATATCTCACAGCTCACTCAGGGACAGGGATCCAATGATCACTTCTGGTTCTGGCTCTTCTTCTTGTTCTCGTGATGGTCCCGGTTCATCATCATCCTTCACTAAGCGAACTGATTTCCTTGTGTATTTCTTTTTGTGTAGAGGGGCAACTGATACTGGTATGGGTTGATCTTTTGGCTCAGCTACAGTGCCTATTGCAGGGGCTTGGGCAGCTGCAGTGGCTGTAGCGGGGGTTTGGGTATCTGCAGTGCCTGTGGATTTGTTCTCTCTCTCCCCTCCTGGATGGTGCTGTCTACTGTCAAGCAGTGTTTGATAGATCATGGCCAGGGCCCAGCACAGTACGGCAAGTTGTGTCTCCTTAGAATCCCCACAGCATTTTCCTTTCAAATATTCTACCACTTTATCAGGGTCTTGCAGTTCTTCGGGAGTGAAGCTCAAAACCGTTGGGGGTGAGAAGGTCTCTAGATACCCACCCATACTCTCCCACGTGCCATGCCAGTCCTGACTATTCAGCCTCGGGGAAGATCCCTGGGTGGTATTCTGAAAACAATTTTTGCTAACCCTGAACAGGACTTGGAAAACATTCAGGAGACCTAGCAATAGGAATATACTGGCCTGAACATTCCAAGGGTATTCAAAATTCTCAAAAATTGTTGTAACCAACCAAAAGGGAAAAAGGGAGGTGAAAGAGTGGGAGAAAGTATTGCCCCCCTGTCTTCCCCATAGATTGGGTCCAATTATTAATCAATTCTGAAAGGTATTGACCGAGGTACGGGCATGACAGAAATGCTACATACAAGTACCAGCTCAGACTCATGACCATCGATGATATCATAAGTCATTATCACACAGTACAGCAACATGAGAACAGGAACCCCTCTCCCAGAGGTGATAAACAGCACCACAGGGATTACATAGAGTAAACACGGGTTTACAAACCAGAGCCATGTGACCAAACAGAACATCATTGTGATCAGCGACTGTTTAAATAACATTATAAATGCTTATAACAACTTTGTTTTAACACACTTGGGTCAGACTTGTCATTATCACAACCCTCGAGCCCCACGTTGGGTGCCAAAAAGGACTGACGTGGTTTAGCCCCAGCTGGCAGCTGAGCACCACGCCGCCGCTCGCTCACCCCTCCCCCGGTGGGATGGGGAGGAGAACGGGAAAAACAACAGCAAAGCCTCGAGGGTTGGGATAAGGACAGTTTACTGGGACCGCAAGGGAGAGGGAAACAATCAGCAACAGTGGTGATAACAGATATTCACAGTGGGTGATAACAGAAAGCAATTTACTGATCCCATGACCGACTGGATGCTCAGCCCGTCCCAGAGCCACACCGAACCCGCCCCTCCCTGACTAGCCCCCTTTTATGGTGAGCATGACGTCACATGGTATGGAATAGCCCCCTGGCCAGCTTGGCTCACCTGTCCTGGCTCCTTGTGAAAATTAACTCTATCCTAGCCAGAACCAGGACAACCAATGACAAAACAATAGAAGATTTACCCTTCAATGAAAATAGGCATATAACCATGGCCAGGACCGCAATTGACCAGAATCCAGTATAAAACCACTGCACCTGCACAGGACATCAATTTAGAACAATGAAGATGAACACACCACTGACCATACGTCTACATCATCTGCACGGGAGAAGCATGTACTGATCCTGCATAGGACAAGTACATACTGATTATGTGAACAATAGTAACTGATTAGCCCATCCCTTAACATGAACAATTTGATTGGTCTGCACAACTGTATTATAGCATATATAAATCCTGCTTTCCTCTGTATTGGGGTTCTCCATGCATTAGGCTGGGGCACTGCTATGCGCATAGCTAAAATAAAAGAATAAGTTGCCTTGGTAATTCTATGCTAAGCGTGCTTGTCTCCCTCCTCAGTCGGTGAAGAACTGACTTTTACAGTTGGCACACCAGATGGGAGACAGCTAACACACCCAATTCACCATGTCGCTACACTTCAACGTCCTGCTGCTGACAAGAAGGTGAGTTCACCTGGGAACTTGAATACATGGGGTAATGAGTGGAAGAATCCTTTTGGGGCATTAAAAGAGGTGTGTTAATGATGGGAGGAGGACTTGGTATACTGAAAGGGTCAGTCTTAGAAGAAATATTAAGGAATTGGTCAAAAATAGATAGAACTCATGGCATCTCAAGAAAAAGGGCAATACAGTTATGCCAAGAGAAGAGAAGAGAAGAGAAGAGAAGAGAAGAGATGAAGAGAAGAGAAGAGAAGAGAAGAGAAGAGAAGAGAAGAGAAGAGAAGAGAAGAGAATATTTCAGTTGAAAGGCACCTACAGCGATCAACCAGTCCAACTACCTGACCAATTCAAGGCTGACCTTAAGTTAAAGCATGTTATTAAGGGCATTGCCCAAATGCCTCTTAAACACTGAAAAACATGGGGCATCGACCAGCTCCCTAGGAAGCCTGTTCCAGTGTTCAACCACCCTCTATGTAAAGAAATGCTTCCTAATGTCCAGTCTAAACCTCCCCGACAAAGCTTTGATCCATTCCCACACATCCTGTCACTGGATACCAGGGAGAAGAGATCAGCACCTCCCTCTCCACTTCCCCTCCTCCGGAAGCTGTAGAGACCAATGAGGTTACCCCTCAGCCTCCTTTTCTCCAAGCTAGACAAACCCAAAGTCCTTAGCTGTTCCTCATAGGACGTTCCTTGCAGCCCTTTCACCAGCTTTGCTGCCCTCCTCTGGACACATTCGAGTACTTTAACATCCTTCTTAAACTGTGTGGCCCAGAACTGCACACAGTACTCAAGCTGAGGCCGCACCAATGGACCACTCGGTGGACAAGGAATTCACTGGATGGTCGCACTCAAAGAGTTGTGGTCAACGGCTCAATGTCCAAGTGGAGAACAGTGACGAGTGGCATTCCTCAGGGGTCAGTACTGGGACTGGCACTGTTCAACATCTTTGTCAGTGACATGGACAGTGGGATCGAGTGCACCCTCAGCAAGTTTGCCGACGACACCTAGCTGTGTGGTGTGGTCCACACGCTGGAGGGAAGGGATTGTAGAAAATATAGAAGCTTAGCTATAAGAAAACTTATGTTAACTAGAAAGCTGCTTAAGGCCTAGAACTGTTTCAAAGCCTATAAACATGGGAAAGGGGTTTCTAATCAAGGTAATAGGTAATGAAGCTAACTGACAATGGCAAGGTACAATGCTGCTACGTTCCATGTACAGTCCCTACCCAACCGGACAATAGGCCCGGGAATATTAATCTTATGAAGTAAGTTGTTATGGACAAGTGTATCCACAGCAAGGATACTGCGCATGCCTGCAAGAAGAGGGTCATCCAGCGAACACGGGTGCGAGACCACTGACGACCACCAGAGACCCCTGAGGACCACCAACTCAAATCACTGAGCATGCGTGACGGGGAGGAGAATATGGAAATGGATTCCAAGAAATGATTATCATAGGACTGCCTTTTCTCAGAAAAATAATGAATATGTATATTTTGATTCTATATAACCTGTATGTTGGTGATCACCTGGCATGCACGTTTGGTGGAGCTATTTCCCCCGTGCATCCAGCGCTGCAATAAAGCAAACCTAGGGTAACTCATGTCTGGTAGATTTCTTTTACAGGTGGCGACCCAGATGGGACCCTAGGACTCAAGAGGAAGGATTACCATTTAATTCTCTGGACAGACCCATGACCATCGCTCGTTGCCGGCAAAATAGGTGAGTTCACCTAAGAGACTTGGACACGGGTGTTTCCAGACGATACTGGGAGTACTCTTGTGTTTAAACTTGCTAAAGATTTGGTAAGAGGAAAAGAAGTAAGAAATGGGAAATACACCCAGCGTTGAAAGGGGGACGCCCCTTACCGAGGTTTTGGAAAACTGGAATAAGGTTCATGGGGCACAGACTTTGCAAAAGAAAAGACTGATTGTGTTGTGTCAGGAGGAATGGCCATTCCTAACTCGAACTCGAGGGGGAGGACCTATGGATATTTGGCCTCCCAAGGGAACTTTTAAGCCCCATAAGTTAAAGTTTTTAAGGACTATTTTAGAAGATACTGCAAGTCAAAATATTGATTATTGGTATATTTGGTATGATTGGTCTTGTCAAAGACGTAAGCCATCTAAACTATGGGTAAGCCCACTTCCCTCTGCCCCTGAGGCCGAGGAAGCTGACCTTCCCCAAGCAGGGATGTTTCCCATGAAATTGGATTACATCCCAAATCCCAGAGCAGGACCAGGAGCTCCTCCTGAAGTTCCTGCAGTGACTGCTGTGATGTGCCACGAACCTTGGAAGCAAGGTGACTTGATTATGTGGCAAAGCAAAATGCCAAGATTAAGAGATGATGCAGGAAAATGTGCACAAATGCTCTCTGGAATAGTCACTGATTACACACCTAATTGGAGTGACATGAAAACTTTGCTGAGAGAACTATTCCAGATGGATGAGTGCGATAAAATTTTTCAAAAGGACCGAGAAATTGCTCAGAGAGGTCAAGGATTAAATCCCTGGCCCACTGAGGACCCCAATTGGAATTTAGCCACAACTGATGGAAAAGACTGATGGAAAGGGCTCCCTTTCCTCCTTTCCCTAACCAGTCTAATCCTAACATTTTAGAGTGTTTTTATTGTGGGAATATAGGACATATCCAGCGGGCATGCCCACTCCACCCAGCAAGTGCTGGACGAGGATCAAATCCACCGTATCCACTGGGCCCTCACTCACAATAGAAAATTAATGAGCTGAATTCCATGCTTGCCGAAGGACTGCGAAAATGTCGAATGAAGGAGTGAAGGTAAATGAGTATGGACAAATTACTGCAAAGGTAAACGGACTTTTTGTTGAATTTTTAGTAGACACAGGAGCAACCTTGTCTCTTTTGAATTATGCAATCCCACAAGCATTGATTTCTAAAGAAAAAGTACTTATAAGAGGGGTTGTTGGACAAGAAATAAAATATGTTTCAACCCCACTTCCAATTATCATTGCAGAGAAAATGGTATGGGGAAGATTTGTGATATCTCCAAATTCACCTGTGTCTTTGCTAGGCCGTGATCTTTTGCAGGAATTTGGTACTCAAATGCTCCTTGCTCCGGCTGGAATCAAATTCATAATCATGGGATCAGAAATTGTGCAAATTCCACAAGAAGAAGAATCGGCTTTTAAAATCCCGAATGGACTTGAAGCAGTTCCCCGGGAACTATGGAGCAGCTCTGGTGATGATATAGGATTATTGTTATCTGCAGAACCGGTAATAATCGAAACAAAAGGAGGGTCACCTCCATCAATTAAACAGTACCTGATTGCAGATGAGGCCATTCCGAGTATTCAAAAACAGATTGCAGTTTTCTTAGAAAAAGGAGTACTGAATATCTGTGCATCCAACTTGCAAAAAAGGGTCACCGTGCATCTCTATCCAAACTGCAACTCTGTCAACAACAGGTAAAGTATCTGGGGTTTATTCTTAAACCAGGGAGGAGAGAAGTAGATCCAGAACGGGTAAGAGCTATACAAGAAATTCCCAGACCAGTAACAAAGAAACAATTAAGGGGATTTTTAGGACAAGTGGGATTTTGTAGGCCGTGGATCCCTGGATTCAGTGAAATAGCAAAACCTCTTAATGAGGCAATGAAAAATGAGGAAGTGGAACCAATAGCTTGGGGTCCTGAACCAGAAAAAGCCTTTCGTGCATTAAAGGGAGCATTAATGCAAGCTCCAGCTTTGGGGCTTCCAGACTATTCTAAGCCCTTTAAACTTTATTGCACAGAAAACAAAGGAACAGCAAATGGAGTCTTAGTTCAAACTTCAGGGCCACATGAAAGACCTATAGCCTATTATTCTTGCACATTAGATTCAGTAGCAAGGGGAACTCCGTTTTGCATAAGAGCTGTGGCTACCGCTGCTGAGTTAGTAGAAAAAAGCCGGAACATAGTCTTGGGACATCCCCTAGTAGTCTGCGTGCCACATGAAGTTGAAATATTATTGAAACAATATGCCGAGAAAGCACTCTCTCCACAAAGAGCGCATAAATATGAACTGATACTTTTGCTTGCTGATAATTTAAGATTGGAAAGATGTAATACCTTGAATCCTGCCACCTTAATGCCATTGCCCACGGATGGAGAAAAGGATGAACATGATTGTGAACAGGTAATCGAAATGACGAGCAAACCACGAGACGACCTACGAGATCAACCTTTGGATAACCCAGATATGAACTTGTTTACCGACGGTTCCTCCTATTATGAAGAAGGATGGAAATGTACTGGGTTTGCTGTTGTCACGGAGACTAAGGTATTGTTAGCAGGACCTTTGCCTCCCACTGTAGGTGCTCAAGGCACAGAGATCGTCGCCCTCACGAAAGCTGCACAATATGCGATCGGAATACGGGTTAATTTGTATACTGACTCTAAGTATGCGTTTGGAGTTTGTCATGCTGCAGGAATGCTGTGGAAAAAAAGGGGATTCCTCACGTCAGCAGGTAAAACGATCGCCCATGGACAACAGATCAAAGAACTTTTGGAGGCGATCCAATTACCATCCGAACTAGCAGTGACATATATTAAAAAGCACACACCAACCAAGAGAATCAATTGGCAAAAGGGAATGAGCTTGCGGACCAGGCTGCGAAAGCGGCAGCCCGACAAGTCATCTTTGCAATGACACTGACCCATCAAGGAGAGCTCGACCGGGAATTATCAGACATGCAGAAACTGTATGGGGAACTTCCCGAGGAAGACAGACGGCTCTGGGAGAAGCTGGGAGCCAAACGGCAGAATGGACAATGGACTCTAGGGGGGAAACCGTTACTCCCAAAAAGGTATTTAATACCGATCGCGCGATGGCACCATGAGAAAACCCATGGTGGACCTGAAAATATAGCCTTGAGAGTACAGAGACTGTGGGCAGCACCGGGGATTTACACCGCTATTAAAAGAGTTTGCGAAGGGTGTTGACTGTGCAAAGAGTATGCCTCTTTGAAAATTAAGGCACCAGCAGGAAAGCGACCTCCAGCAACATACCCTTTCCAAAAACTACAAATTGACTACGCGGAGATGCCTAGGGCTGTGGGATATGCTTATTTACTTGCGATCCTTGATCAGCTTTCGGGCTGGGTGGAGGCTTTCCCAACTCGAAAGAACGACTCAAAAGCAGTGGTTAAAACTCTGTTGAAAGAGATAATACCTAGGTATGGAGTTCCTGAAATAATTGACTCGGACAGGGGAGCACATTTCTCTGCCACAATTTCAGTGCAAATCTATCATTCATTAAATATCAAGATGCAATTGCACACACCTTATCACCCACAATCATCAGGGCAAGTAGAAAGAATGAACAGGACGATCAAAGACAAATTAGTTAAGACTTGTAAACAAACTGGCTTGAAGTGGCCAGAAGCGCTAAATTTAGTACTTTGGGACATTAGAAACACACCGAGGCAACCAGTAGGTGTATCTCCAGCAGAAGTTTTATTTGGGAGAATTTTAGCAGTACCTGTAACTTATATTCCAGCGAAAAGGAGCCTTTTGGATGGAGATGAACAGGTAACTCAATATTTGTTGTACTTGCAAAATTCTTTTATGCAATTACGAAATCATGCTTATTGGTATTGTCGTGGTTTTACCCCAGCCGGCAGCTGAGCACCACGCAGCCGCTCGTTCACTCCCCCCCTATTGGGATGGGGAAGAGAATTGGAAGAGTGAAAGTGAGAAAACTCGTGGGTTGAGATAAAGACAGTTTAATAGGTAAAGCAAAAGCCACGCGCACAAGCAAAGCAAAGCAAGGAATTCATTCACCACTTCCCATGGGCAGGAAGATGTTCAGCCATCTCCAGGAAAGCAGGGCTCCGTCACGCGTAACGGTTACTTGGGAAGACAAGCGCCATCGCTCCGAACGCCGCTGCCCCCCCTCTCTCTTCCCCCAAGCTCCTTATAAACTGAGCATGACGTCATATAGTATGGAATATGCCTTTGGTCAGTTTGGGTCACCTGTCCTGTCTGTGTCTCCTCCCAGCTTCTTGTGCACCCCTAGCCATCCCGCTGGCAGGGCAGTGCAAGAAGCAGAAAAGGCCTTGGCCCCACGTAAACACTGCTCAGCAATAGGCCCATAGAACAAAAACATCTCTATATTATCAATGCTGTCTCCAGCACAAATCCAAAACATATCCCCACACTAGCTACTATGAAGAAAAATCAATCCTCTCAGCTGAAACCAGGACAGGTATCAAGGGATAACACCTGAAATTCAGGTACACAATAATCAACCATGGGATAAAGTGTATATAAAGAATTTTAAACGGAAAAATAGATTTGAGCCCAAATGGGAGGGACCTTACATGGTGTTATTAACCTCCTTTTATGCTGTAAAGGTACAAGGAAAAGCGACGTGGATCCATCACTCACATGTGTGTAAAGATTCCGCGACAGAATGAAAATCAGTGCCCTGCTGTACTTGCTGATTTGTTTTCTCTTGAGTAAGACCGACACCTTGTGGACAAAGTTTATCCTGCAATACCGAGATGTAATTACAAAAGGAACCATAATACAATATAGTTATACTAGTCTCTGGGCGCAAACCTTTTGTAAAGTTTGGGGAACTAAGAATGCAAAAGGGGAAAGTATTGTAGTAGGTAGGGATACTGAGATCGTATGGAATCCTTTCTTTAATCCTAATGTCTTTTTAGAATTTTGTGTTATTGTTAGATTTGTGACGGAAGATCTTGGGAATGGAACGGAACCATCAAGAAGTTATACATGGAATCTGTATCCATATCACACATATATATATGAGCTGCAAACAGGAATGGGAAGCTGGTGTGTCAACCATCACTTATGGGTAATGACAGAGGATAAATACAATGATTGGTGTTGTGTCAATTTGAACCTGACAAGTCCATCCTTTTTTGTACTGTATTACATCATCAAAGATGGTTTTAGGAATTTTCCGGTAGCACATGATTATGATTTTCCATGGGGTTTTCAAGCTGGCATTTCTAATACTGACAAAATAATGACCAAATCGAGATTAAGTAAACGAAGTTTAGTTGAAAATGAAGAGGAAACTTTTTGGTTAAATAACACTCACGTTTCTTTAATGAAGTCCTTTGCAAAGAATCTGAATTTTACTGAATGCTGGCTTTGTGCATCTTTACCGAAATCCGTAGATCGTGGATTTGAATTAACTGGTATTCCAATTCCGAAGGATTCAGTTTGGGAAAAGTTTTGGAGAAATACCTCTATAACGACTAAATATGAAGAGCAAATATTAACCATCAAAATTCCTCCTTTAGACGAATATCATAACATCCTCTGTGTAGAGAGATGTTACCCCCCAGAAAGTTGGACTCGGCAGCTTTGTCTTAACCACACTTTTGTGGGAAATTGGACTAAATGTAACATAACTAATCATATTAAATCTCGATTGAGCTGGGCCTGAAGGGGACCAAAGGCATTGGGAGTATTTTGGTTGTGTGGTGACAAAGCTTATAAAGTATTTCCACCACGTTGGGGAGGAATTCGCACTCTAGGATTGGTAACTGTGGATTTACAAATTCTCCCTAAAACTATAGAAGTTCCAATCTGGCATCGCACCTTTTTAACTCGTGTTAAAAGGACTGATAACCCATTAATAGAAAGGCCCTCAGGATTTCATTCTTTTCTCCGGTGGTTCATACCATCTTTAGGGGTGAGTGAACTGGAAAAAGCGATTTTAAACATATCAGGAGAAATTGAAAAACTAGCAAATTATACCGCTCATGGGTTAACAACCTTGCAAATTGAAATTGCAGAACTCTCAAAAATTACCCTGCAAAATCGTATGGCCTTAGATATGATGTTAGCATCACAAGGTGGAGTTTGTACAATGCTAAATGTGAGTTGTTGCATGTATGTAGATCATTCAGGGGAAATATTGACTGACGTACATAAAATCTGGGAAATTAGTTCTCAAATGCAACAAGTACAAAGAGATGATACATCTTGGGGTTTTACTGATACTGTGTCGTGGTTGACTTCCTGGGTTCCTGATCTATCTGTGTGGCTCAAAAAGGCGCTTGCTGTAGCAGCCTTAGTGATCATAGGGATTGTATGTATAATAGTGCTTTTTCAATGTTGTATAACCTGCTTTTCTAGTATAACAGCAAAATTGCAAGGAGCTTGGAGTTATAAATAATTGCAGGGATGCAATAAAAACAAAAGGAGGGAATTGTAGAAAATATAGAAGCTTAGCTATAAGAAAACTTATGTTAACTAGAAAGCTAATCACCTGTATGCACGTTTGGTGGAGCTGTTTTCCCCGTGCATCCAGCGCTGCAATAAAGCAAACCTAGGGTAACTCACGTCTGGTAGATTTCTTTTACAGGGATGCCATCCAGAGAGACCTTGACAGGCTGGAGAGGTGGGCCCGTGTGAACCGCATGAAGTTCAACAAGGCCAAGTGCGAGGTCCTGCACGTGGGTCAGGGCAATCCCAAGCACGACTATAGGCTGGGCGGGGAATGGATTGAAAGCAGCCCTGAGGAGAAGGACTTGGGGGTATTTGTGGTGCATGATAGGCACGGACTCCGTAGGATGCAAGTACAGAATCAACTTTATTACAGAATTTCCTGATTATATAATATTTCTTGTTAAAAGGGGAGGCTCTTTTATTCCCCAATCATCACCCGATTCATGTTCCCCGCAAGATCTGTTATTCTGTTTTTCTCTTGCACCTGGCGGGGGCCTGGCTGTCTGTTCTCAGCTCCTTATCTCCTGGATTCGGCCAGTCACATGTTATTTACGAGCTACTGAAGAATGCAAGGCCAGTTTTGTGCATATCTTTTCTTTGAACCGCTGGTTTTCGCTGCTTTAGCGCACAGGTGGAAATCGCACATTTCCCATGCCGTCTTTATTCGCTAAAGCGTTGTTCTCCACATCTCCCCCTTTTTCTGTTTATGACAACCCCGTTGAGCAACAGTGTGTCCATAACATGTGCCTCTATCTTCTGCACTCGTCAGATAGCCGACCACAGAATCTGTAAAAAAACCACCAAGAACAAGAAAAACACCACAGTGCCTATGCCAATAAAAACCCACATTCGAAGATTTAAACCACTAAACCAAGTTTTCGGATTTAGCCGTGATAGGTCATTTTTTAATGTGTCGAATACACTTTGACTCATTAGTTCCCATAATTTTTTAATTTGGTCCCTCAATTGATCATGTAAAGACTGAATATTATGTTGAAGAGATAAATCAAACGTCCTTCTAAATGTTGTTTCACTATTTTATAAATCGCTAAAAGTTATACAACTCCTAAAGTCTGGTGAAGACAGGGTAATACAAAAAGATCCATGTGGTGGGTTGACCCTGGCTGAGGGCCAGGTGCCCACCAGAGCTGCTCTATCACTCCCCTCTTTCATTAGACAGGGGAGAAAAGGTACAATGAAAGAAAACTTACGGGTCGAGATAAGGACAGGGAGAGATCATTCTCTAATTATCATCACGAGCAAAACAGACCGAACTTAAAGAGGGAATTCATCTTATTTATTACTAAGAAAAACAGAGTAGAGGAATGAGAAATAAAACCAAATCTTAAAAACACCTCCCCCCACCCCTCCCATCTTCCCGGGCTCAACTTCACTCCCGGCTTCAACCTCCGCCCCCCTCAGCGGCACGGGGGGACGGGGAGTGGGGGTTATGGTCAGTTCATCACGTGGTGTTTCTGCCGCTTCTTCATCCTCAGGGGGAGGACTCATTGTTCCCCCGCTCCAGCGTGGGGTCCCTCTCACGGGAGGCAGTCCTTCACGACCTTCTCCAACGTGAGTCTCCTCCACGGGGTGCAGACCTTCAGGAGCAGACTGCTCCAGCGTGGGTCCCCCACGGGGTCACAAGTCCTGTCAGCAAACCTGCTCTGGTGTGGGCTCCTCTCTCCACGGATCCACAGGTCCTGCCAGGAGCTTGCTCCAGCACGGGCTTCCCACGGGGCCACAGCCTCCTTCAGGTGCCTCCACCTGCTCCAATGTGGGGTCCTCCACGGGCTCCAGGTGGAATTGCTACACCCCCTCATCCTTCCTCCATGGGCTGCAGGGGGACAGCCTGCTTCACCATGGTCTTCACCACGGGCTGCAGGGGAATCTTGCTCCGGCGCCTGGAGCACCTCCTCCCCCTCCTTCTGCACTGACCTTGGTGTCTGCAGATGTTCTTACATCTTCTCACTCCTCTCTCTGGCTGCAAAAGCTCTCTCTAACTGTTTTTTCTCTTTCTTAAATATGTTACCACAGAGGCGCTGATTGGCTTGGCCTTGGCCAGCGGCGGGTCCGTCTTGGAGCCGGCTGGCATTGGCTCTATCAGACACAGGGGAAGCTTCTAGCAGCTTCTCACAGAAGCCACCCCTGTAGCCCCCCTGCTACCAAAACCTTGCCACGCAAAACCAACACATCCATTACATGATAGAATAGTAGCATTGGAGGTTAGAGTAAAAAATAAGGATGGGTTGTGCAGACCACGATTTCTGCTTCAGACAAAAGCGTTACATTAGCCTTAGTTGCGTTCTCCGTCATTAGTACTTGACATAATTGTCACTTAAAAGAAGAAAGACCCATCTGCCAAATATTTGAATGAGCCGGGAAAAAAGATAAATCTCATGTGTTAAAACTATCATTATAATACATCTGCAATTCTATAAGCCACCATATCTTAATTGTGAGGTTGATCAATCCCAGATGCAACATCATCTTGGTGTTTCTTATCGTCCTGTTCATCTTCAGTATGCGTTTTCACTTGCGCTGGCTTTACATACCTTGCAGGGATCCAATAGGGACCTGAGGGAAGAGAAACACAAGCATATCCCCGTCCCCAGGTAAGCAAGGGGACCGGTCCTTCCCATTGACCAGATTCCAAATTTTTATAAAACACCTGAGGCTTCACGGTAGAGGATTCCTCAGTTCTAAAAGGTCTATCTACTGCGGAACTATATTGCTTAGATCCAGATAGATTAAGAAAATTTAGAACATAAGTAGCTTTGTCTAGTATTTCCTGTGGTGTTGTCCCTACTGGATTCCCCCTTTTTTGTTTATCAATAATAGATTTCAAAGAACGGTGGGCACGTTCTATTATTGCTTGACCAGTAGGGGAACGTGGAATTCCAGTAATATGTTCAACTCCCCAGTCCTGTAAGAATAACAGAAAATGTCGAGAAACATAAGCTGGGCCATTGTCTGTTTTAACTTTCCGTGGGACCCCCATGGTCGCAAAACATCTTAAAAAATGCTTCACAACGTCTCTGGCACGTTCTCCGGAATGGGCAGTGGCTACCAGAAAACCAGAGAAGGTGTCAATAGAAACATGAACGTACTTAAGGCGTCCAAAAGAAGAAATATGTGTGACGTCTGATTGCCACAAATCATTAGCATTGAAACCTCTGGGATTAGTCCCTGGCAAAACTGGCAAAGGGGACAGGCGCTGACAATCCGAGCATGCTCAAATTATATCTTGAGCTTGTGCGGTAGTTAAAGAGAAGTGCTTTCGTAATGAGTGTGCATTTTGGTGGAAAAATTCATGAGCTAATTTTGCCTGGTCAAAACGTCGAGGAAAAACCGCAGCCATTGTAAATTGGTCTGCTATTGTATTACCTTCAGCAAGGGGTCCTGGTAAGTTAGTGTGAGAGCGAATATGGACAATGAAATAAGAATGCTGTCTGATTTTTAAAAGTTGGGCTAGCTTTAACAATAAATCAAACAACTGTTTGTTGTCTACCTCTTGTATAAAAGCGGATTCTAAGCGCTGAACAATACCTGTAACATATGCAGAATCTGCAACGATATTAAGAGGTTCCTTAGAAAATAACTCAAAGGCACGGACCGCTGCAGCTAACTCTACAATCTGCGTCGATCCAGATAAGTGAGAAACATCTGAGGCCCACTCCTCGCAGTTTGCGTGACGCCATGCAACTGCAGCCTTACCTGTTTTGCCAGAACCATCGATAAACACAGTACGAGCATTTTGTAGAGGAACAGAACTCAACAAAGACCGTGGTTGGAGAGGTAAACAGTGCAGAGAACCTAATAAACGATGGCGTGGCAAAGAATACAAAACAACATTAGTATAATCAGCCAGTGCAGCCTGAAAAGCCAAACTGTTACACAATACAACACGAAATTCTTCTTTGGTTAATGGTAGATGAAGGAAGGTAGGATCTTGTCCTGTCAATTGTTGACATTTCAAACGACCCTGCGAAAGAAGTCTAGCAATCATTTCTAGGGCAGTGGTCAATGCTTTTGCAAAAGAATGTGGCAAAAATAACCACTCCAAAATGCGTAAAGCATGCTCTTCCTTCTGCACCTTCTCGTCCCACTGACCTAGGAGAGCATATGGTTGAAAGGAATGATAAATGATAAACAATCGAACTGGCAATTGCAGAGAAATTCGATGAGCAAACATAAAATTAATTTTATCTATCACTGTCTGCAGCGCCGACTGGGCTGCTTCTGTCAATTGTCTAGGAGAAGTTAGTTCAGGATTCCCCTTCAGCAACGAAAACAAGGGGGGACAGTTCGTGTGTCATTATTCCCAACAGTGGTCGAAGCCAGTTAATTGTCCCCAACAACTTCTGTAAGTCATTTAGAGTACTCACTGTAGTAGCAAGTCGTACAGACTGTGGATATACATGCGAATCAAGAAGTTTCCAGCCGAGATACCTCCACGGAGGGAGTGACTGTACCTTTTCCATCGCAATTTGGAGACCGTATCACTGAAGCTCAGCTACTAAACTGTCGAAAACTCGGGAAAGAGATGATTCAGTTTCCACAGCCAACAAAATATCGTCCATGTAATGATATAACATGATTGCATCATATGTTTTGCGAATATTTGACAAGGCCTCACTAACAACAATTTGACATATAGTCAGGCTATTTTTCATTCCTTGCGGTAAAACCACCCAATGAAACCGTTGCATGGGTCTATCATTATTAATCACAGGAACCGAAAAGGCAAAACGAGCACAATCTTCAGGATGTAAATGAATGGTAAAAAAGCAATCTTTTAAATCAATAACCTTCAAATGCCAATTGTCTGGAATCATAGTGGGATTAGGAGTTCCTAGTTGCAAGGCCCCCATAGGTGCCATCACTGCATTAATAGCTCGGAGGTCCTGCAACAATCTCCATTTGCCAGATTTTTTAGGAATAACAAATATAGGAGTATTCCAAGGGCTCGTGGAGGGAACAATATGGCCTAATCGTAGCTGCTCTTGCACCAATTCATGAGCCCTTTCTAGCCGCTCACCTTTCAAAGGCCACTGATCTACCCATACTGGCTTATCTGTTAACCAAGTCAGTTTGAGTTGCGGCTGAACGTCAGTGGCCCGTGTTAAAAATGTGTCGTTATTGTCATCTTCCATTGTTGCAAGAGATCGCGACCCCATAAAGTACATGACACAGTTAAAACATATGGTTTTAAAACCGCTTGTTTGTTGTCAGGACCTTCCACAATCAAGGAATGCATACTCTGCCAAGGTCTCTGTGTCCCTGTTTCCACACTGCTTTTCCTTCTTCTCTTTTCCAAGTCCTTCTTCTATTTTTCAAGTCCCGATTCGGGCGCCATTTGTGGTGTATGATAGGCACGGACTACGTAGGGTGCAAGTACAGAATCAACTTTATTACAGAATTTTCTGATTATGTAGTATTCCTTGTTAAAAGGGGAGGCTCTTTTATTCCCCAATCATCACCCGATTCGTGTTCCCCGCAAGATCTGTTATTCTGTTTTTCTCTTGCACCTGGCGGGGGCCTGGCTGTCTGTTCTCAGCTCCTTATCTCCTGGATTCGGCCAGTCACATGTTATTTATGAGCTACTGAAGAATGCAAGGCCAGTTTTGTGCATATCTTTTCTTTGAACCGCTGGTTTTCGCTGCTTTAGCGCACAGGTGGAAATCGCACATTTCCCATGCCGTCTTTATTCACTAAAGCGTTGTTCTCCACAGGTATTGATTGATGAGAAGCTCAACATGAGCCGGCAGTGTGCGCTTGCAGCCCAGAAAGCCAACCATGTCCTGGGCTGCATCAAAAGAGGTGTGACCAGCAGGTCGAGGGAGGTGATTCTGCCCTTCTACTCCGCTCTCGCGAGACCCCACCTGGAGTACTGCATCCAGCTCTGGGGGCCCCAGTACAAGAAAGACATGGAGGTGTTGGAGCAAGTCCAGAGGAGGGCCACAAAGCTGATCAGAGGGATGGAGCACCTCTCCTATGAGGACAGGCTGAGAGAGTTGGGGTTGTTCAGCCTGGAGAAGAGAAGGCTCTGGGGAGACCTTATTGCAGCCTTCCACTACCTGAAGGGGGCCTACAGGAAAGCTGCAGAGGAATTTTTTACAATGGCATGTATCGATAGGACGAGAGGTAATGGGTTTAAACTAAAAGAGGGCAAATTTAGATTAGATATAAGGAAGAAATTCTTTACTGTGGGAGTGATGAGGCACTGGAACAGGTTGCCCAGAGAGGTTGTGGAGGCCCCATCCCTGGAAGTGTTCAAGGCCGGGTTGGATGGGGCTTTGGGCAACCTGTTCTAGTGGAGGGTGTCCCTGCCCATGGCAGGGGAGTTGGAACTAGATGATCTTTGAGGTCCCTTCCAACCCAAACCATTCTATGATTCTATGATAATATGCCACATAGACGTGAAGGTGGAGAAAGCATGAAAATGCCTGTGGGACATGACTGAGGATAAAGGATAGAGTAGAAAAAAAGAGTTGTGGTAGGAAATAAGGGAGAAAAAGTATGAAAAAGGAAATTGTAGAAATTTAACAGTACAGGTAGGAGAAGTTATAGCTATTACCATGGAAGAGTGCCTGTCACTACTCAGGAAATTTCCATGAAGGAAGTGTTATGTGCCAAATATCTTGTCAGCTGAATGTCACAAAATTTTTTACGAAGTCGCCTATCTACTGAATTAATCACTAGTCACTTGCTATGAGTTTTTGATCCAAGTTTTCTAAATGTTTGAGAATGATTTCATTAAGATTTATCACAGAAATAGTATGGTATTATTTCTCTTCTTTGGTTGGATATTTGTTTGAAAACATATTATGAAACACATGCATAAGCATTTTCACAAAGCTTTCCAAATATTGATATTTTCTTTCTGCAGATATTTTACCATAAATATTTATTATACAAGTATGCCTGAAATGTGGGTTTTCTTCTGTGCACAGCCTACTTGCAAAGGAAGTCCATTATGTGTCATGCCTTTTTGAAATGCAGTTATAATGATACCCAAATAGTAGATCAGTTCTGGTAATTTTCTAAATTTGAAAGAGTCATACAAATAATAAATCATTTTAGTATAAAAGACACAGAGATAGTATCAGGATGACTTCTCTGCTATTTTTTTAATGTGAACCATTATTTCCTACATTTTCTATGAATCCAGACAGTGATAAAAGCAAAAATAAAATGAAGGATGAAGCTGATAGATGGGGCCACAGATTCCTCAAAGTTTTGTGTTGTGTTTTTTTTAAAAAGAAGGAAGTGCGATTCATTGACAAATCTATATGATGCCAAAAATGTTATGGCGCAATAATTATTTTATAATTATTATTGTATTTATAAAATGTCTTGTAATCCTTTTTGCTAGTTTAAGTCATTACATGATGTAACATAATGTATAAACTATGAAATAAAAATTCAATATGCATTAGCGCTATTTTCCTGTTAGAAGGGAATGCAAGGACAGGGAGAAAGGGCTTAAGTGATCATTAAAAGTAAATGCATCTGCAACTTAAAATACAGTGCTGTGGCTTTTAAAGACTAAGTACTGTGCAGGCATGTCTGCAGCAGACCATATAAATTGTTACAATCTTACTATGTTCCTAAATAAATTCATAGCAATAATCTTTGTGTCAGACTCCAGGGTTTTCAGTTGCACATATTAATTCGCCAAACATGACTCTTAATGAGGCTACTCACAGAATCAGATACTATTTATACAGTATATCATTCACCTTTCTGTAGTTAAGTAAATATGCCACATGAATATTGGGGAACAATTTACATTATGCATTCTGTTCCTACTGTGATGGAGGCCATATCAAGAGAGATAAATAACTGTTTAGACATTTTCAGAAGTTGACAAATTTTTAAAACTCTCAAAACTGACAAATTAAATTTAATCTGTGACAATATTCAAAACACAGGAGTTACAGCCACTCTCACATCAACTATCAATAACAATAGCTTCCAGTAAACACAGGATTATTCTGATTAATTCATCACGTAGTATCTAGGCTTTATCTGGGCTTTAATGGTCAGGAACAGGATAGACAAAAGTATATCATCATCATAGAAACTATATGCTGTGTTCAGAAAAGTTTTGCACCAGCCCACGAATATTCAAAGAACTAAACAAAAGACAATAACCTTGAAGATGGGGCTATGGAGGAGAGGAGAGTGATGAAGAGGATTCTATGATTTGGTTCACAGGACCTTCAGGGTATGATAATGAGGGAAAGGGAACTAATATGTCACTCGCTCAGTCACAGAGAATGGCTGCTTGCCTTGTAAAATGGCATTAGTTATGCTAACTACATTATCAGGGGTTGGGAGTAGGGGGCACCAGTCACAGCACCCCACAGAGTCAGTCCTGTCCTGCCCCAGTCAGAGGGAAAGGGAGCCCCAGGCGCTGCATGGCGAATCTGGTTCTTCCTGCGTGACCAAGGGGAGGACATGAGGAAGTGGGATGGTGAACCCACCTTTAAGCTGGAAGCCCGTATATGCAAACTGAGAGGGAAGACAGCTGTTAAGATGGGGTCACCCAAGAAGGCTGTCAGCATATGTGGTGGGTTGACCCTGGCTGGGGGCCAGGTGCCCACCAGAGCCACTCTATCACTCCCCTCGTTCACTAGGCAGGGGAGAAAAAGCATAACGAAAAGCTTATGGGTCGAGATAAGGACAGGGAGAGATCACTCACTAATTGTCGTCACGGGCAAAACAGACTGAACTTAGAGAGGGAATTCATCTAATTTATTACTAAGCAAAACAGAGTAGAGGAATGAGAAATAAAATCAAATCTTAAAACACCTCCCCCCACCCCTCCCATCTTCACGGGCTCAACTTCACTCCCGGCTTCAACCTCCACACCCCCTCAGCGGCACAGGGGGATGGGGAATGGGGGTTACGGTCAGTTGATCACACGTTGTTTCTGCCGCTTCTTCATCCTCAGGGGGAGGACTCCTCTCATCGTTCCCCTGCTCCAACATGGAGTCCCTCTCACGGGAGACAGTCCTTCACAAACTTCTCCAACGTGAGTCTCTCCCATGGGGTGCAGACCTTCAGGAGCAGACTGCTCCAGCGTGGGTGCCCCATGGGGTCACAAGTCCTGCCAGCAAACCTGCTCCGGCGTGGGGTCCTCCACGGGCTACAGGTGGAATCTCTACACCCCCTCATCCTTCCTCCATGGGCTGCAGGGGGACAGTCTGCTTCACCATGGTCTTCACCACGGGCTGCAGGGGGATCTCTGCTCCGGCGCCTGGAGCATCTCTTCCCCCTCCTTCTGCACTGACCTTGGTGTCTGCAGAGTTTCTCACATCTTCTCTCTGGCTGCAAAAGCTCTAACTCGTTTTTTTCCCTTCTTAAATATGTTATCACAGAGGCGCTGATTGGCTCAGCCTTGGCCAGCGGCAGGTCCGTCTTGGAGCTGGCTGGCATTGGCTCTATCAGACACAGGGGAAGCTTCTAGCAGCTTCTCGCAGAAGCCACCCCTGTAGACCCCCCCCGCTACCAAAATCTTGCCACGCAAACCCAACACAGTATACTAAAATCACTTCCCTTGATCCTGGTGAGGGGACTTCTGGTCTGGCACTGCGAGGGTCGGACAGTGAATACTCTGACCAGGAACAGGAATAGAGGGTCCCTGCCTTTGGCCAGGAGGAGGAAAGGGATGACCAGGTATACTGGACTGTGTGGATGCGATGGCCTGTCACGTCAGACCCACAGAAGTACAAGTCTTGGGTAGACACTGGTGCACAGTGTACGCTGGTAGCATCAGGGTATAGGGGCACAGAACCCACCTGGATCTCTGGAGTGACAGGGGGATGCGAAGAATTGTCTGTATTGGAGGCTGAGGTGAGCTTAACAGGGGACAAGTGGGAGAAGCACCCCATTGTGACCGGCCCAGAGGCCCCTTGTATCCTTGGCATAGATTACCTCAGGAGAGGGTACTTGAAGCACCCAAAGGGGTACCGATGGGCTTTTGGTGTAGCCACCGTGAACGCAGAGAAGATCAAACAGCTATCTACCCTGTCTGGTCTCTCGGAAGACCCCTTCGTTGTGGGATTGGTGCGAGTTGAAGGAGAACAGGTGCCAATTGCTACCAAGACAGTGCACCGGCGGCAATATCGCACAAAGCGAGACTCCCTGGCTCCCATCCATGAGCTGATTCATCAGCTGGAGAACCAAGGAGTCATCAGCAGGAGCGGCAGAGACAACATATGATGAACTGACCACAACTGCCACTCCCCATCCCCCTGTGCCACTGGAGGAGGAGTAGGTAGAGAATTTGGGAATAAAGTTGAGCCTGGGAAGAAGGGAGGGGTGGGGAGAGGTGTTTTACGATTTGATTTTATTTCTCATTACTCTTTTTTGCTTGGTAACAAAGTAGATGATTTTTTTTTTCTAAGTTGTGTCTGTTTTGCCTGTGACGTTAATTGGGAGAACAAACTCTCCCTGTCCTTATCTCGACCCATGAGCCTTTTGTTATATTTTCTCTCCCCTGTCCAGTTGAGGAGGGGGAGTGATAGAGCAGCTTTGGTGGGCACCTGGCCTGCAGCCAGGGTCAACCCACCACAGTCATTTATGGAAATTCTGTGAACATTAAACCCCAGGCTTTGGAGCTAGGGGCTAAGAAAAAAACCAAACAAATGGTGATGTTCTGCACTGGGAGGGGGGGTAATGGTGGTGAGGTCAGGTGAGGTGAGAGAGAAAAGGTGCAATGTTCTTTCTGGATCTCAATAAGAAAAACCTGACAATAAATGGCTTGATAAAATAGCTGGTTTACTCACTATCTATATTCCTCTTTTTATTCCATCTTATTAACTCTTACATCCCTTCAGATGCTTGGAACCCTGCTTTCATGCAGTGTTGGACAGACCCTGGATGGATTTTCCCATAGCACGCTGTGCAGATCCCATCAGTGGAGAGAGGTTCCTCTTTTTTGGTCCTTCGAGCTATTATATAATTTTCTTACAAGATGTGGTGAGTTGACCCTGGCTGGAGGCCAGGAGCCCACCAGAGCTGCGCTATCACTCCCCCTCCTCAAATGGACAGGGGAGAAAAGTTATAATGAAAGGCTTGTGGGTGGAGATAAGGACAGGGAGAGATCACTCACTAATTATCGTCACGGGCAAAACAGACTGAAAAATTCATCTAATTTATTACTAAGAAAACAGAGTAGAGCAATGAGAAATAAAACCAAACCTTAAAACACCTCCCCCCACCCCTCCCTTCTTCCCACGCTTAACTTCACTCCTGGTTTCTACCTACTCCCTCCTCAGCAGCACAGGGGACAGGGAAATGGGGGCTGCAGTCAGTTCATCACACCTTGTCTCTGCTGCTCCTTCCTCCTCAGGGGGAGGACTCCTCACGCTTTTCCCCTGCTCCAGCATGGGGTCCCTCTCACAGGAGACAGTCACAGAATCATAGAATCATAGATTCATAGAATGGTTTGGATTGGAAGGGACCTCAAAGATCATCTAGGTCCAACCCCCCCTGCCATGGGCAGGGACACCCTCCACTAGACCACGTTGCCCAAAGCCTCATCCAACCTGGTCTTAAACACTTCCAGGGATGGGGCCGCCGCACCCACTCTGGGCAACCTGTTCCAGTGCCTCACCACCCTCACAGAAAAGAATTTCTTCCTAACATCTAATCTAAATCGACCCTCCTTCAGCT
Source organism: Balearica regulorum gibbericeps (assembly GCF_011004875.1). Lineage (NCBI taxonomy): Eukaryota > Metazoa > Chordata > Aves > Gruiformes > Gruidae > Balearica > Balearica regulorum. The sequence continues at coordinate 4,576,798 of NC_046219.1, read as the reverse complement.
TGAACCCATTACCCCTTGTCCTATCACTACACTCCCTCATAAACAGCTCCTCCCCATCTTTCCTGTAGGCCCCCTTCAGGTTGTAAGGCCGCAATTAGATCTCCCCGGAGCCTTCTTTTCTCCAGGCTGAACAACCCCAACTCACTCAGCCTGTCCTCATAGGAGAGGTGCTCCAGACCTCTGATCATCTTGGTGGCCCTCCTCTGGACTCTCTCCAACAGCTCCATGTCTCTCCTGTACTGGGGCCCCCAGAGCTGGACGCAGGACTCCAGGTGGGGTCACACCAGAGTGGAGTAGAGGGGCAGAATCACCTCCCTCGACCTGCTGGTCACACCTCTTTTGATGCAGCCCAGAACACGGTTGGCTTTCTGGGCTGCTAGCACATGCTGCTGGCTCATGTTGAGCTTCTCATCAATCAATACCCCCAAATCCTTCTCCTCAGGGCTGCTCTCAATCCATTCCTCGCCCAGCCTGTAGTCGTGCTTGGGATTGCCCTGACTCACGTGCAGGACCTTGCACTTGGCCTTGTTGAACTTCATGTGGTTCGCACGGGCCCACCTCTCCAGCCTGTCAAGGTCCCTCTGGATGGCATCCCTTCCCTCCAGCGTGTCGACCACACCACACAGCTTGGTGTTGTCAGAAAACTTGCTGAGGTGCACTCGATCCCACTGTCCATGTCACCGACAAAGATGTTGAACAGTGCCGGTCCCAGTACCGACCCCGGAGGAACACCACTCATCACTGTTCTCCACTTGGACATTGAGCTGTTGACCACAACTCTTTGGCTGCGACCATCCAGCCAATTCCTTATCCACCGTGTGGTCCATCCATCGAATCCATGTCTCTCCAGTTTAGAGACAAGGATGTCATGCGGGACAGTGTCAAATGCCTTGCACAACTCCAGGTAGATGACGTCGGTTGTCCTTCCCTTATCCACCAATGCTGTAACCCCATCATAGAAGGCCACCAAATTTGTTAGGCACGATTTGCCCCTAGTGAAGCCGTGTTGGCTGTCACCAATCTCCTCCTTGTTTTCCATGTGCCTGAGCATAGTCTCCAGGAGGGTCTGCTCCATAATCTTGCCAGGCACGGAGGTGAGACTGACCGGCCTGTAGTTCCCTGTGTCTTCCTTTTTTCCCTTCTTAAAAATGGGGGTTATGTTTCCCCTCTTCCAGTTGGGGGGAACTTCGCCAGACTGCCAGGACTTCTCAAATATGATGGTGAGTGGCCTGGCCACTTCATCTGCCATTTCCCTCAAGACCCGTGGATGCAACTCATCAGGTCCCATGGACTTGTGCACCTTCAGGTTCCTTAGATATTCTCGAACCTGATCTCCTACAGTGGGCGTTTCTTTATTCTCCCAGTCCCTGCCTTTGCCTTCTGTGACCTGGGCAGTGTGGATCAAGCATTTGCCAGTGAAGACTGTGGCAAAGAAGTCGTTGAGTACCTCAGCCTTCTCCCTATCCTGGGTAACCAGGTCACCCGTTTCATTCCGGAGGGGACCCACATTTTCCCTCGTCCTTCTTTTCTCACTGACATACCTATAGAAGCTTTTCTTGTTGTCCTTGACATCCCTGGGCAGACTAATTTCTATCAATCAGGGCTTTAGCTTTCCTAACCTGATCCCTGGCTGCTCGGACAGTTTCTCTGTATTCCTCCCAGGCTACCTGCCCTTGCTTCCACCCTCTGCAGGCATCCTTTTTTTGTTTGACTTTGCCCAGGAGCTCCTTGTTCATCCATGGGAGCCTCTGGGTGTTTTTGCCTGACTTCCTCTTTCTTGGGATGAGCTTGGAGGAGGTGACCCTTGAATCCTAGCCAGCTGTCTTGGGCCCCTCTTCCCTCCAGGGCTTTGTCCCATGGTATTCTAGTAAGCAGATCCCTGAAGAGGCCAAAGTCTGCTCTCCTGAAGTCCAGGGTAGTGAGCTTGCTGCGTCCCCTCCTCCCTGCCCTCAGGATCCTGAATTCCACCATTTCGTGGTCACTGTAGCCAAGGCTGCCCTTGAGCTTGACATCCCCTACCAGGCCCTCCAGCTGTAGTGCATCCAGCACGTCTCTGAGCAGTAGGCTGAGGGCCCTCACCAGCACCCCATCCCTCCAACCTGGGCACATCATCCCACAACATGTTGCAGGCAAGCCTGATGTTATCCCCCTCCTCCTTCGAGCCTAGTTTAAAGCTCTGTCGATGAGCCCCGCTAGTTCCTGGGCAAAGATCCTCTTCCCCCTTTGAGAGAGGTGAATCCCATCAGGGTTCATCAAGCCTGGTGCCGTGTAGGCCGTCCCACTGTCAAAGAACCCAAAGTTGTGGCATTGACACCAGCCACAGAGCCATGCATTTATGGACTGTGTCCGCCTGTTCCTCCCGACGTTGCTGCCCTCAACTGGAAAAGGAGGGAGGAGAATATTACCTGCGCCCCCAAATCCTTCAGTGACTGTCCCAAGAGCCTGGAGTCCCTTTTGATCGCTTTCGTGGTACGTGTCTCTGCTTCATCCCCAGCCACATGGAGGAGCAGCAGTGGGTAATAGTCAGAGGGCTGTACCAGGCTGGGGAGTTTCCTAGTGATGTCCTTGACATGGGCCCCAGGGAGGCAGCAGACTTCTCTGAGAGGAGGGTCTGCCCTGCATATCGGGCCCTCTGTACCCTTCAGATGGGAGTCCCCTACGACTATAACTCTTCTTCTTTGTTGGGATGGTCACGACCTGAGGCATGGGCCTTTCAGGCCTAGGTGCTACCTCTGGAGTAGCTTGACTGTCATCCATATCCTTGCTAGAGTGGCCTTCCACAGCCAGAGCCTGGTACCTGTTGCACTGGGGAATAAATAAATAAATAAAGTACATGGGAAGGCGAGGTGGGTGAGGAGGAGAAGGTTCGCCTGCCACGCCGAGTGTGGACTTGCTTCCATTCACTCCCCTCTTTGAGGCTGCTGCCTTCTGCCTGGCAAGGGGAGGATACATGGGCCCCTCCACTTTGGCTTTGGTCTGTTAGCTGTCCCTGTTTCTGTCTCAGGAAGAGCAGAGCTTGGCTCCACTAGTCTCTCTCTCTCTCTCAGCCTTTCTGATGCTTCTTAACCTCTCCACTTCTTCACGTAATTCTGCCACCAGGCTGAGCAGGTCGTCCACCTGGTCACACCTCACGCAGCCAATCTCACTACTGCCTTCCCCTGCCAGTGCCAAGCTCAGACACTCCCTGCAGCCTGAGAGCTGGGTGGCTGCATGTTTCTGCAGCATCTCTGTCTGTGTTGCCACATGCCTTCTGGCGAGCACAGAGCTTAGGGCTTTCTGCCTGGTGGGCGCCATGGCTGAACTCCTTCTATGAGAGAGTGATGACCACCAGTGGACTCCCCTCTTGAGCAGGTAGACTGACTAGGCCCTACCTGCACAAACCGCCGCACAAACTGCCGCGCCATGCCCTGGCTGACGCGCCACGTTCTGTTCGCCCCCTCCGTTCGCCACACTCCGGGTCGCTAGCGCTCCCTAGGCTGCTTTTTATAGGCGTGGGGGGGTGGGCGCCATTGCTTTGGCACCACCCAGTTCTCATCAGTGGTTCCCGCGAGAGCAGCCGGCTCGTGGCAGGTCTCTTCCGCATCCCTGGAGTTTCCCTGCCTCTGGAAAGTCAGGAAAAACCCCCTATGCACCTAGGTCTGCCGCTCCGCTGCGGGTCGGGCCGGCACCGGAGCTGCACTCTTTGGCAACTCCACCAACTTCTCCAGCGTGAGTCCTTCCCATGGGCTACAGTTCTTCACGAGCTGCTCCAGTGTGGGTGTCTCCCATGGGGCACAGATCTTCAGGAACAGACTGCTCCAGCGTGGGTCCCCCATGGGGTCACAAGTCCTGCCAGCAAACCTGCTCTGGTGTGGGCTCCTCTCTCCACGGATCCACAGGTCCTGCCAGGAGCTTGCTCCAGCGCGGGCTTCCCATGGGGCCACAGCCTCCTTCAGGTGCCTCCACCTGCTCCGACATGGGGTCCTCCACAGGCTGCAGGTGGAATCTCTACACCCCATCATTTCTTAGAATTCATTTACATATTCTCCTCCCCCATCACACATGCTCAGTGATTTGAGTCGGTGGTCTTCAAGGGGTCTCTGGTGGTCATCAGTGGTCTCGCACCCGTGTTCGCTTCGCTGGATGACCCTCTTCTTGTGGGCATGCGCAGTAGCCTTGCTGTGGGTGCACCTGTCCATAACAACTTACTTCATAAGATTAATATCTCCGTACTTATTGTCCGCTTGAGTAGGGACTGTACATGGAACATAGCAGCATTGTACATTGCCATGGTCAGTTAGCTTCATTACCTATTACCTTGGTTACAAACTAATTATCTCAACCTGATTCTATAGTTTCTGTTTCACGGCCCCTATCCCACGGTTACATTTCCCCCCTTTGGAAGTTTTGCAATAATCACTTTTCAATACTTCTACTCATATTCTCCTATCCTAGACACATTACAGACGTTCTTAAACTTGTAACCATAGCATCTACGCCCCAGTGTGTCTGCTCATGTTTCTCTTTTGCAAGTTCTAACATAACTTGTGGGGTCACTATTACCTGATTTTCTGGTGTTACCCACCATCCTTCCGTATTCTGAGAGGCTTTTAAGTGCTCTGCCAACTGTTCATCCAGTTTACCTAATCTCGCTTTTAAATATGGAATTTTCATCTGTTTTACTGGTACTAGTGCAAGGATACCTTGTTCTGCAGCCTCCTTTGCAGCTTTATCTGCCAACCGATTACCTATATTTACAGCTGTCTGACCAAATTGATGAGCCTTGCAATGCATTACGGCCACTTCCTTCGGTTTCTGCACATCTTGTAGGAGTTGAAGAACTTCCTCCTTATGCCTTATCGGTGATCCTTGGGCTGATAACAGTCCTCTTTCTTTCCAGATAGCTCCATGAGCGTGGATCACACCAAATGCATATTTGGAATCAGTCCATATGTTTACCCTTTTCCCTTCTGCCATCCGTAAAGCCTGCTTTAACGCCACTTATTCTGCTTTCTGCGCTGATGTATTTGCAGGTAGCGTCCCTGACTCCAATACCTTGTCAGTGGTGACAACAGCATACCCGGCCATTCGCCTCCCTTCTTGCACGAAACTGCTTCCATCCGTAAACAGTTCCAGATCAGGATCCTTCAAAGGTTCGTCCTTCAGGTCCGGTCTGCTGGAATAAACTTGTTCAATGGTCAGCAGGCAATCACGTTCCAATTTCTTGGTAGGATTTTCTGTTGACGGGAACATTGCCGGATTTACAATTGCTGTGTTTTTTTAATTCCACATCATCTTGTTCCAATAGGACAATCTGGTATTTCAACATTCTGCTAGGGGATAGCCAGTGACCCCCCTTTTGTTCTAAGACAGTTATTACCATATGCGGTACATATACCACTATCTTTTGGCCCATAGTCAATTTTCGAGCTTCTTGAATGAGCAGCACCGTTGCTGCCACGGCACGCAAACATCCCGGCCATCCTTTACTCACGGTCTCAAGTTGTTTGGAGAAGTACCCCACCGGCCGCTTCCAAGATCCCAGCCGTTGTGCCAGCACTCCAAGGGCCAGATGCTGCCTTTCATGCACAAACAGCTCAAAAGGTTTGGTTAGATCAGGTAAACCCAATGCTGGGGCCATCGTTAATGCCTTTTTGAGTTCCTTAAATGATTTGTGGCATTCAGGTGTCCAAGTCAAGTATTGGTCTTTGGATTCCTTCAGGGCTTCATATAGGGGTTTCACATGGAGTCCATAATTTAGAATCCAGAGTCGACACCACCCAATCATTCCCAGAAAGTCTCTCAGTTCCTTTGGGCTGTTAGGTTCGGGGATCTGACAAATGGCTTCTTTTCTTTTGTTTCCCGGTTGTCTCTGTCCTTGAGATATCTCAAATCCCAAATAAATCACTGCTTCTTTTCCTATCTGGGCCTTGTTTCTGGAAACTCTGTATCCCCCTTGGCCCAGGAAATTCAATAAACTGATGGTCATTTCAAAACATGTTTCTTTGCTTTCTGCTGCTGTCAGGATGTCATCCACATACTGTAATAATATACCTTCTCCTTGATTCTGTTTCTTCCACATTTCTAACTCTTTTGCCAATTGATTTCCAAATATCATGGGGCTATTCCTAAATCCTTGTGGAAGTACAGTCCATGTTAGTTGCGTCTTTCGTCCTGTGGCAGGGCTTTCCCACTCAAAAGCAAATATGCTTTGACTTTTTGTATCCAGAGGTATGCAAAAGAAGGCATCCTTTAAATCCAGTACAGTAAACCATTTATGTTCCTCTTTCAAAGAGGTCAGTAAAGTGTATGGATGGGCCACTACTGGGCGTATATCTTGAACTATCTGATTTATGGCCCTTAAATCCTGGACTAATCAGTATACCTTGCCTCCTGATTTCCTTACTGGCAATATAGGGGTATTGTATTCTGATTCACATTCTACTAGCAGCCCATATTCTAAAAATTTTGTAATTAATCCCTCTAATCCCTTTCGAGCCTCCCACTTAATAGGATACTGGTTTTGTCTTACCGGCTTGGCCCCAGGTTTTAAAGTCACTTTTACCAGTTCTGCCAATTTAGATCGTCCCGGAACTTCGCTTGCCCATACCAAAGGGTATAAATTCATAGCAATAATCTTTGTGTCAGACTCCAGGGTTTTCACAAATTAAAGTGTCCTGAGATGACCTCTGTTGGAAATACAGACCAATAGTGGCCCAAGATGGGTAGTCTGGATTAAGATAGACAGCAGTTTCTGAGTCTACAATTAGAGAACCAATTCCCGGGACAGATGGATCATTGGTATATTTGTCATAATTATGCCTGACAAAAGAAAAATCCTCCCTCCGCTCAACCATCAAGGTTGGGCGAATGGAGAGTTTTTACAAACTAAACCCCCTCGATTTTCCCCCAAGCCTAAGAACCATGAATCTCCTAGTGTACCAGAGATTCAGGCTCCTCTAAAACAAGTTGTAGTGGGACCCAGGCAGGTTCCTGGACATCTGCCTTTATGTACTGTTCTTGTTCTTTTTATCCCTAATGATTTAGTCTTCTGGCAACAACAGATGCCCAGGCTCAGAGATGACCCAGAAAAAGTAGTCCAGACCATTCAAAGTATCCTCAGAGCATATGATCCAACTCGGGCAGACATCCAACAATTGTTTGAATCAGTGTTTATCCTGGATGAACGTAGTCAAATCTGGGAGCATAATGAAAGATGGGCTGAAGAAGCTACTGGGAGAACACTGTGGCTGATGGCTGACACAAGATGGGATCATAATACAGAAGCAGGGAGGAACACCTTAAGGCAATGTAGAGATGGACTTTTAGAATCCCTCAAGTGAGCAGCAAATTGGAGTAAAGGGAGGGAATGTCAACAAGGGTCAACAGAGCACCCATCCGATTTCTATGCTCAATTAGCTAAACAAATGAGAACGTGCAGAAGGGTCAACTCTGAAAATCCTGAAAATTGATCATTACTTGTTTCCCTTTTTGTTGACCAATCTGCTCCTGACATCCGCAAATATTTTTGCAGACATGCTCCAGGAATAGATGAAATTGTTACTATAGCTACTTGTGTCTTTAATGGCAGGGTTGACAAAGAAGAAAAATTGAGGAAAAAACCAAAGGGAGGAAGAAGTTTCCTTATTGGAAAATTCCTTAAGGGGTCCAGGACCCTTTTTCCCTAGAGGGAGGGGTGAAGGGCAAGGATGTGGTAAACCGCAAGGATTTTTTTCCCCTGAAATTCCCCAAGGCAATTGCTGCAACTATTGTGGGCAATTAGGACCCTGGAAAAAAGATTGCCCCTATAAGTCCCATTTTTCTCTCACACCACAAGCTATGCTTGGTTTAACCATGAATTCTGAATTCCATTCCCCTGCCCCCGCACAAGAGCATAATTATACCCAAGATTGACAGTTACTGGGAACCTATTATGCAGCAACCATGAGTAACACCCATATGATTTTAAATACTGCAAACCCACAACAAGAGCTCCAATTGACCCTTAAAGTGGTGGGGGGGGGAGAGATTACTTGTGCCTAGTAGATGCAGGCAGTACACATTCAGCTCTAAGCAAACGACCACAAAACATTAACACAGTGGGACAAAAATATATCGTGGGTATTGAAGGAAATCCCCAACATGTACTCTTGCTAGAAAAGACACTGCTCCATGTAGGACCCCTATCAATTACGCATTCTTTTATACTACTTGAAAACAGCCCAACTAATTTATTAGGGAGAGATTTACTCTGCAAATTGCAGGCCAATCTAAACTGTTCCTCCCAGGGTATGCGGTTCCAGATATCTATCAAGAATTTATCTAAATTAGTTACCGCATGAAAGGAAATCCCTAGAGACTTCACCCTACCAAAAGAGCTGCAAAAACTCCTGCCCCATATTTGGGGCATATTTGGGCATATTTAGTTATCCTACAAACTAAAGAGGGTCCCCCACCTTCACTCAAACAATACTCATTATTTCATGAAGCCACTGAAGGGGTATCACCCCTAATCCAAAGCTTTTTACGCCAAGGGATATTAAAGAATGCCAATCACCATGTAACACCCCTATTCTACCCACTAAAAAACCTAAGCCAGGCCCAGACAGATAACCTGTCTACTGATTTGTACAGGATCTAAGAGCCATCAACAAGTGCATAGAAATACTCCTGATCCATCAACTATTATCACCTTAATCCTCCCAAATTCTAAATTTTATACTCTAATTGATTTATGTACAGAATTTTTTAGCATCCCCATTCACTTGTATTCCCAATATATTTTTGCCTTTACTTGGATGTCAGGGCAACTTACTTGGACCTGATTATCTCAAGGATTTGCAGGGTCGACAACTATTTTTTCTCAAATATTGGTCAAAGATTTATGAGATATAAAACTTCAGGGTAATCCGTACTAACATAATATGCTGATGATTTACTTATAGCTAGTCCCATCTCCCACACATGCAAAATCGATACTCTAGCTCTATTGACTGCATTGGCTGATAAAGGTCACAAAGTTTCTCCTTATATAATCCAATTTTGTAAATCAAAAGTGGAATATTTGGGATATGTCTTAGAAGAAGGAACTTGACTTTTATCTCCAGATCATGTCCAAGCAATCCAGAATATTCCCCAGCCAGAAATTAAAAAACTGATGTGAGCCTTTTTAGGAGCTGTAGGATTTTGTAGACCATGAATTGCTGCTTTTGGAGAATTACCAAAGCCACTCCTCAACAGTATACATCAGGATCAAGCAGAACCCTTGCAATGGAATGTGGACCAGATGACTGCCTTTGAAAAACTAAATTGAGCCTTGTTGACAGCCCCCACACTTGCACTCAGCCTTCCAAATTATGGTAAATCTTTTACCTTATACGTACAGGAAAGAGAAGGAACCATATCCAGGGTACTGACACAAGAATTAGGGAGGCAACCAAGGCCTCTAGCATATTAGTCTACGCAATTAGATCCATTCATGTGAGGATGTCTCCCTTGCATGCATGCTGTGGCTGCCGCGGCTACTTTAATACACAGAGTGAAAAATAAAGTCCTAGGACACCTCCTAGAAGTTCAAGTACCCCATGAAGTTGAAACAATCTTGACAAATCATGTAACTCAAGCCTTGTCCCCTCAACGCCTTCATAAATATGAAGCAACATACTTAACAGCTGACAACATTAAACTGAAAAGTTGCAACACTTTAAATCCAGCTTCCTTACTTCCACTACCCCATGAAGGACTTGCACATCGGGACTGTATAGAAGTCATACAAGTATCCAGAAAAATAAGAGAAGACCTGCAAAATGCCCCACTTGCAAATCCAGCTTTTATTCAATACATTGATGGCCCTTCATATTACCTAAATGGACATCACAGGCTTTGCATTTACTACAGAAACTGAAGCATTAATAAGCAAGGCACTTAGCCCCAGACTAAGTGCACAAGCAGCCAAATTAATTGCCCTAACCAAAGCCTATAAACTAAGCACAGATAAATTGGTTAACATCTACACAGACTTGCAATATGCCTTTGGAGTGTGCCACATCACAGGAAAAAATTTGGAAACAGAGGTTTTATAATCTCTGCAAGAACATGCATTTCGAACAAAGAACAAATAAAAGGACTCTTACAAGCTTATTAGCCGGAGATGAACAAATAACACAATATATAATAAATATTCAACAAATTACAAAACAAACTCAGAATCAGGCCCAAGTGGCATAGCCAATACCACTAGAGGAGTATCCCCAGGGTATAAGGTATGGATAAAGGTACATAAACAGAAAAATGTTTTGTCTCCAAAATTGAAAGATCCCTATCTGGACACATGATATGGAGGATTCCCTATCCTCTCTCCACCCAGCAGAACATGATGACTTAAGGGATAGGGGGCAATGGCAACCAGTTCCTGCCCAGTCCAACAGGCGCATCTCCTCCATGTCCTTCCCAGGTGCCCTTGCATAATAGGTACAAGGCTCTGCAAATGGAACCGAACAATGACAAGGACAATGGTTCATCTATGGCGGAGGTGTCGCCAAGGTTAAGTCAGCCTACGCTCTGCGTCAAAATGACTTCCATAAGGTAAAAAAGACAGGTCATCGTCATAGGAGATTCTCTCCTGAGGGGAACAGAAGGTCCAATATGCCCACCAGACACACTTCTTAGGGAAGTCTGCTGCCTCCCTAGGGCCCAGGTTAAAGATGTGATGAGATTTATTCTCTACTTCCCATCAGCAGGCAATGTTCAGCCACTTCCTGGGAAGTAGGGCTTCAGTCATCCTCCTCTATTCTCTTACCTTTTATTATTGAGCAGATGTCATGTGGTATGGAATATCCCTTTGGTCAGTTTGGGTCAGCTGTCCTGGCTATATCCCCTCCCAAGATCTTGCCCACCCCCAGCCTACTGCTGAGGGGGGGAAAAATGTTGGAGAGACAGCCTTGATGTTGTACGAGCACTACTCAGTAGTAGCCAAAACACTGGTGTGTTATCAACACCTTTATAGCTACCAATACACAGCACAGCATTATGAGGGCTGCTATGGGGAAAATTAACTCCATCTCAGCCAGACTCAATGCAATCTCCACCCCTTATTCCATACCATTTGTGTCATGCTCAAGTCCCACATAATTCAATATATACATATATATATCTCCTAAACATTCCACTGTATTTAATTATCATTACTGAAATCCTTTCTTACCACCACTTACAACTTAAACTACTGTCATGGTTTAACCCCAGACGGCAACTAAGCACCATGCAGCAGCTTGCTCACCCCCCCCAGCAGGATGGGGGAGATATAATCAGAAGAGTAAAACTGAGAAAACTCGTGGGCTGAGATAAAGACAATTTAATAACTAAAGCAAAAGCCACGCATGCAAGCAAAGCAAAACAAGGAATGCATTCACCACTTCCCATTGGCAGGCAGGTGTTCAGCCACCTCGAGGAAAGCAGGGCTCCATCACGCGTTACTTGGGAAGACAAACACCATCACTCCTAACATCCTCCCCTTCCTTCTTCTTCCCCCAGCTTTAAACATTGAGAATGATGTCATACGGTATGGAATATCCCTTTGGTCTGTTGGGGTCAGCTGTCCTGTCTGTGTCCCCTCCCAGCTTCTTGTGCATCCCCCAGCCTACTCGCTGGCAGGGCGGTGTGTCCCAGCAGAAAAGGCCTTGACTCTGTGTAAGCACTGCTCAACAATAAAAAAAACATCCCTCTATTATCAACACTGTTTTCAGCATAAATCCAAAACATAGCCTCATACTAGCTACTATGAAGAAAATTAACTCTATGCCAGCCAAAACCAGCACAACTACATACTTAAACCATCTTTATACCCAACATAGAGATTTATACCTTCTCATTAACTAATATCCCCTGTCCCTTAAGAGATAGATAGATATTATTTTCCCATTTCATGGGCCTCCATGACTCCCTCAAATGTCGATTAGAACAAGCTATGACTTGAGCTCCATCTGTCAAGATGGGTGTTCAGGACAGGAGAAGCAACATGTTTGATTGTCGGGCACCAACACTGGCTTGCTTTGGGTCATTGTCCTGGTTCTGGCAAGGATAGAGTTAATTTCCCAAGGAGCCAGGACAGGTGAGCCAAGCTGGCCGGGGGCTATTCCATACCATGTGACATCATGCTCACCATAAAAGGGGGCTAGTCGGGCAGGGGCGGGGGCAGCGTGGTTTCGGCGCGGTTCCGGGACAGACTGAGTGTCCAGTCAGTCAGTCGATGGATGGGTAAATTGTTCTCTGTTATCACCCATTGTGAACATTCCGTTATCAGTACTGTTGTTGATTGTTTCCCTCTCCCTTGCGGTCCCAGTAAACTGTCCTTATCCCAACCCTCGAGGCTTTGCCGTTGTTTTTCCATTCTCCTCCCCATCCCGCTGGGGGAGGGGTGAGCGGTGCATGGTGCTCAGCTGCCGGCTGGGGCTAAACCACGTCAGTCCTTTTTGGCACCCAACGTGGGGCTCGAGGGGTTGTGATAATGACAAGTCTGACCCAAGTGTGTTAAAACAAAGTTGTTATAAGCATTTATAATGTTATTTAAACAGTGGCTGGTCACAATGATGTTCTGTTTGGTCCCATGGCTCTGGTTTGTAAACCCGTGTTTACTCTATGTAATCCCTGTGGTGCTGTTTATCACCTCTGGGAGAGGGGTTCCTGTTCTCATGTTGCTGTACTGTGTGATAATGACTTATGATATCATCGATGGTCATGAGTCTGAGCTGGTACTTGTATGTAGCATTTCTGTCATGTCCGTACCTCGGTCAATACCTTTCAGAATTGATTAATAATTGGACCCAATCTATGGGGAAGACAGGGGGGCAATACCTTCTCCCACTCTTTCACCTCCCCTTTTCCCTTTTGGTTGGTTACAACAATTTTTGAGAATTTTGAATACCCTTGGAATGTTCAGGCCAGTATATTCCTATTGCTAGGTCTCCTGAATGTGTTTCAAGTCTTGGTCAGGGCTAGCAATTATTGTTTCAAGAATACCACCCAGGGATCTTCCCCGAGGCTGAATAGTCAGGACTGGCATGGCACGTGGGAGAGTATGGGTGGGTATCTAGAGACCTTCTCACCCCCAACGGTTTTGAGCTTCACTCCCGAAGAACTGCAAGACCCTGATAAAATGGTAGAATATTTGAAAGGAAAATGCTGTGGGTATTCCAAGGAGACACAACTTACTGCGCTGTGCTGGGCCCTGGCCACAATCTATCAAACACTGCTAGATAGTAGACAGCACCATCCATGAGGGGAGAGAGTGGACCCACAGGCACTGCAGCTACCCAAGCCCCCGCAACAGGCACTGCAGCTGCCCAGGCCCCCGCAACAGGCACTGTAGCTGAGCCAAAAGATCAACCCATACCAGTATCAGTCGCCCCTATACACAAAAAGAAATACACAAGGAAATCGGTTCGCTTAGTGAAAGATGATGATGAACCGGGACCATCACGAGAACAAGAAGAGCCAGAACCAGAAGTGATCACCCGATCCCTGTCCCTGAGTGAGCTGTGAGATATGCAGAAAGACTTTCCAGGGGAGCATATTATTACCTGGCTGCTCTGCTGCTGGGATAACAGGGCCAGTAGCCTGGAACTGGAGGGCAGGGAGGCCAAGCAGCTAGGATCCCTGTCTAGGGAAGGGAGCATTGACAAGGCAATTGGGAAGAAGGCACAGGCCCTCAGCCTCTGGAGGCAACTCCTGTCAAGTGTGAGGGAAAGGTATACCTTCAGCGAAGATGTTGTATGTCATCCAGGCAAGTGGACCACTATGGAGAGAGGTATCCAATATCTGAGGGAATTAGCCATGCGGGAGATGGTTTATTATGATCCGGACAATGCGCAGTTGCCCACAGACCCCGATGAAGTCCAATGTACCCGACCCATGTGGCGAAAATTTGTACGGAGCGCACCATCATTGTACGCCAACTCACTGGCAGTAATCGACTGGAAAAGTGAAGAGGCACCCACAGTGGACGAAGTGGCTGGCCGACTCTGGCAATATGAAGAGAGCCTTTCTTCCTCCCTCGTCTCGGCTGTGGAGAAACTGTCTCAGGACATCCGGCAACTCAAAGAGGATATATCTTACTCCCCATCTGTACAGACCCGTATTTCAGCTGTTAGGAGTAAGAGTTTTTCTGCTCCGGAGAGGCAATATGGAGCATACACACCACGAGGTATCCTGCGTTTTCATCTGCGTGACCATGGAGAAGACATGAGGAAACGGGATGGGAAGCCTACCTCAACCCTGTGCGCACGTGTACATGAGCTACAAGGCAAGACAGCTGTAAAAAGGGACTCTTCCAGAAAGAATGCTGCTCCAGTTTCCACCGGGCAGCCCCCCAGACAAAGTGGAAGGCCAGATCACACTTATGATCCTCTTGAAGGGACTTCTAAGTCCTTTTTGCAAGAAATGAGTAGTGAATATGATGAGCAGGCTGGCTTTGCCATAAAATGAAATAAGGTGAAGGGGCCTGCGTGGGAGATCCAGTTTTTAGGAATAAGGTGGCATGATGGGCGGCATCAGATCCCAATGCATATTATCAAGAAAATAGCAGCCATGTCCCCACCAACCAGCGAAAAGGAGACACAGGCTTTCTTAGGTGTTGTGGGTTTCTGGAGAATGCACATTCTGAATTACAGTCTCATTGTAAGCCCTCTCTACCACGTAACCCGGAAGAAGAACGATTTTGAATGGGGCCCTGAGCAACGACAAGCTTTTGAACAAATTAAACAAGAAATAGTTCATGCCGCAGCCCTGGGGCCAGTCCGGGCAGGACCAGATGGGAAAAATGTGCTGTACACAGCAGCCGAGGAGAATGGCCCTACCTGGAGTCTCTGGCAGAAAGCACCAGGGGAGACTCGAGGTCGACCCCTGGGGTTTTGGAGTTGGGGATATAGAGGATCCGAGGCCCGCTACACTCCAACAGAAAAGAAGATATTGGCAGCATATGAAGGGGTTCGATCTGCTTCAGAGGTGATTGGTACTGAAGCGCAGCTCCTCTTGGCACCCCGACTGCTGGTGCTGGGCTGGATGTTCGAAGAGAGGGCTCCTTCTACACATCATGCAACCGATGCTACGTGGAGTAAGGGGGTTGCACTGATCACACAACGGGCTCGAATAGGAAACCCCAATTGTCCAGGAATTCTGGAAGTGATCACAGACTGGCCAGAAGGGAAAGATTTCGGAATGTTGCCAGAGGAAGAGGTGACAGGTGCTGAAGAAGCCCCACCATATAATAAACTAACAGAAGATGAGAAGCGATATGCCCTCTTCACTGATGGGTCCTGTCGCATCGTGGGAAAACATCGGAGGTGGAAGGCTACTGTATGGAATCCTACACGGCGAGTTGCAGAAGCTGCTGAAGGAGGTGAATCGAGACAGTTTGCAGAGGTGAAAGACATCCAGCTGGCTTTAGCTATTGCTGAACGAGAAAAGTGGCCCATGCTCTGCCTCTATACTGAGTCATGGATGGTGGCCAATGCCCTGTGGGGGTGGTTACAGCAGTGGAAGCGGAGCAACTCGCAGCTGTCATGGTTTTACCCCAGCCGGCAGCTGAACACCACGCAGCCGCTCGTTCACTCCCCCCCTATTGGGATGGGGAAGAGAATTGGAAGAGTGAAAGTGAGAAAACTCGTGGGTTGAGATAAAGACAGTTTAATAGGTAAAGCAAAAGCCGCACGCACAAGCAAAGCAAAGCAAGGAATTCATTCACCACTTCCCATGGGCAGGCAGGTGTTCAGCCATCTCCAGGAAAGCAGGGCTCCGTCACGCGTAACGGTTGTTTGGGAAGACAAGCGCCATTGCTCCGAACGCCGCCACCCCCCCCTCTCTCTTCCCCCAAGCTCCTTATAAACTGAGCATGACGTCATATAGTATGGAATATGCCTTTGGTCAGTTTGGGTCACCTGTCCTGTCTGTGTCTCCTCCCAACTTCTTGTCCACCCCCAGCCATCCTGCTGGCAGGGCAGTGCAAGAAGCAGAAAAGCCCTTGGCCCCGTGTAAACACTGCTCAACAATAAGTCCACAGAACAAAAACATCTCTGTATTATCAATGCTGTCTCCAGTACAAATCTAAAACATATCCCCACACTAGCTACTATGAAGAAAATCAATCCTCTCAGCTGAAACCAGGACAGCAGCTCAGAGGCAAACCCATCTGGGCTGCCCCGTTGTGGCAAGATATTGCTGCCCGGCTAGAGAAGCTGGTTGTAAAGGTACGTCATGTAGATGCCCACGTACCCAAGAGTCAGGCCACTGAGGAACATCAGAACAACCAGCAGATGGATCAGGCTGCCAAGAGTGAAGTGGCTCAGGTGGATTTGGACTGGCAATGTAAGGGTGAATTGTTTATAGCTCGGTGGGCCCATGACACCTCAGGCCATCAAGGAAGAGATGTGACATATAGATGGGCCCGTGATCGAGGGGTGGACTTGACCATGGACGCCATCTCCCAGGTCCTCCATGAATGTGAAACATGAGCCGCAATCAAGCAAGCCAAGCGGGTAAAGCCTCTGTGGTATGGAGGACGATGGCTGAAATATAAATATGGGGAAGCATGGCACATCGACTACATCACGCTCCCACAAACCCACCAAGGCAAGCGTTATGTGCTTACAATGGTGGAAGCAACCACTGGGTGGCTGGAAACATATCCTGTGCCCCATGCCACAGCCCAGAACACTATCCTGGGTCTTGAAAAGCAAGTCCTGTGGCAACATGACACCCCAGAAAGAATTGAGTCAGACAACGGGACTCATTTTCGGAACAACCTCATAGGCACCTGGGCCAAAGAGCACGGCATCGAGTGGGTGTATCACATCCCCTACCATGCACCAGCCTCTGGGAAAATTGAAAGGTACAATGGACTGCTAAAAACTACCCTGAGAGCAATGGGTGGGGGGACCCTCAAACACTGGGACACACATTTGGCAAAGGCCACCTGGCTAGTTAACACTAGGGGATCTGCCAATCGAGCTGGCCCTGCCCAATCAAAATTTCCATGCCCAGTAGAAGGGGATAAAGTTCCTGTAGTGCACATGAAAAATATGTTGGGTAAAACAGTTTGGGTTATCCCTGCTTCAGGCAAAGGCAAGCCCATCTGCGGGATGGCTTTTGCTCAGGGACCAGGGTGCACTTGGTGGGTGATGAGAAAGGATGGGGAAGTCCGGTGTGTACCCCAAGGGGATTTGATTTTGGGTGAAAATAGCCTATAAATTAAATTGCATGATGTTAATAGCGATATACTGTATCAATGGTATGACCATAAGAATCACCCAAAACTAATGAAGGATGGACTTTGAAACTGAACAAAGTGCCATGATGATGGAACTAGAACTGACTTCAGCAAGTGGTGCCCAGGAACTTCATCGAAAATCACATCTTTGACGTCCAGACTGCGAGCATGGACCATACCAGATACACCAGCCATGAAAAAACTCCGGATGCAGCATGCAACAATCCAGCAGCATGCACCATTGTTCCTGCTCTGAGACACTGTAATGGCAGATGGAACGAACCCGAAGCCATGGACTAAATGAACTCGACAGATATTTTAGAGGGATGGCCCATAGAGTAAGAGAATGGTGTCTGTGAAATAATCTGGGCATGACATAGATGGTATAGAATAAGGGGTGGATAATATCCTGGTTATGGCAAGGATAGAGTTAATTTCACAAGGAGCCAGGACAGGTGACCCAAGCTGGCCAAGGGGCTATTCCATACCATGTGACGTCATGCTCACCATAAAAGGGGGCTAGTTGGGCAGGGGAGGGGGCGGCGCAGTTCCGGGATGTATGGTGTTTTGTTTGGGCGGGACCAGGACGGTTAGCAGATCCTCTGGTGTTAACCAGCCAAGTGGCTTCTGCTAAATTCGTATCCCAGTACTTCCGTGCCCCATGGCCCAATGCCCCCAACATAGTCTTTAACAGTCCATTATATCTCGCAATCTTTCCAGAGGCTTGTGGGTGATAGGCGATGCGATACACCCACTCAATGCCGTGTTTCTTTGCCCAGGAGCTGATGAGGTTATTTCCAAAATGAGTCTCGTTGTCCAATTCAATCCTTTCTGGGGTACCATGTTGCCATAACATTTGCCTTTCAAGGCCTAGGATCGTGTTTCGGGCAGTGGCATGGTTTACAGGAAATGTCTCTAGCCAGCCAGTAGCTGCTTCCACCATGGTAAGTATGTAGCGCTTGCCTTGGCGCCTTCGTGGCAGTGCCCAATATAGTCAAGTTGCTAGGCCTTGCCATATCGAAAACCCAGCCACCGCCCTCTATTCCAGGGAGATTTTACTCATGTCGCTCGCTTGATTGCAGCACACATTTCACATTCATGAGTGACCTGTGTGATGGCCTCCATGGTCAGGTCCACCCCTCGATCACAAGCCCATCTGTATGTTGCATCTCTCCCTAGATGTCCTGATGTTTCATGGGCCCATCGAGCTACAAATAGCTCACCCTTACGCTCCCAGTCCAGGTCCACCTGAGCTACTTAAATTTTGGCAGCCTCATCTACCTGTTCATTGTTTTGATGTTCTTCAGCGGCACGGCTTTTGGATATGCGAGTGTCTGCGTGACGTACCTTTAGAGGCACATTTTCTACCCGGCCAGCGATGTCCTGCCACAACGCAGCAGCCCAGATGGGTTCACCCCTGCGCTGCCACTTGGTCTTCTTCCACTACTGTAGCCACCCCCATAGGGTGTTAGCCACCATCCATGAATCAGCATAGAGATAGAGTACCGGCCACTTTTCTCGTTCAGCAATCTTTAGGGCTAGTTGGATGGCTTTCACTTCTGCAAACTGACTTGACTCACCTTGTCCTTCAGTGGCCTCAACGACTTGTCATGTGGTGCTCCAAACAGCAGCTTTCCACTTCCGATGGTTTCCTACAACACGACAGGATCCATCAGTAAACAGAGCATAACACCTTTCATCTTCTGGTAACTCGTTACATGGTGATGCCTCTTGGGCACGAGCTACCTCCTCAGGCAGCGCTCCAAAATCTCTACCTTCTGGCCAGTCCACGATCTCTTCCAGGATTCCTGGGTGGTTGGGTTTCCCCAGTCGAGCCCGTTGCATAATCAATGCTATCCACTCACTCCACGTAGCGCTGGTTAAGTGATGCATAGAGGCGAGATTTCCTTTCAACGTCCAGCGTAGCACGGGCAATCGCGGTGCCAAGAGGAGAGATGCTTCTGTACCGACAACTTCTGAAGCGGCTCAAATCCCCTTGTACGCTGCTAGTATCTCTTTTTTCAGTTGGGGTGTAGTGGGCTTCTGATCCTCGATACCCCCAGCTCCAAAACCCTAATGGTCAACCTCGGGTTCCTCCTGCTCTTTTCTGCCAGAGGCTCCAGGTGAGACCATTCTCCCCAGCTGCAGTGTAGAGTACATTTTGTACAGCTGGTCCTGTCCGGACAGGCCCAAGAGCTACCGCACAAGCTATCGCCTGTCTGATATGCTCAAAGGCTTGTTGTTGCCCAAGGCCCCACTCAAAATAGTTCTTTTTCCAGGTTACTCGATAGAGAGGGCTCACAAGCTGACTATAACCTGGAATACGCATTCTCCAGAACCCCACAAGGCCCAAGAAGGCTTGTGTTTCCTTCTTGGTAGCTGGTGGAGACAGAGTTGCTATCTTGTTGACCACATCCATAGGCACATGACGGCGTCCATCCTGCCATTTTATTCCCAAGGACTGGATCTCCTGCGCAGGTCTGAATTACTCTTCTTCCCTTCTCAAACGCTTCTCCTGCCTTATTGCCCCACACAACGATGCCATCAATGTATTGCAGAGGTTCAGGGGCACCACCCTTTTCCAGTGCAGTTTGGATTAGCCCATGACAAATGGTAGGACTGTGCTTCCACCCCTGGGGCAGTCGATTCCAGGTGTATTGGACACCCCTCCACGTGAAAGCAAACTGTGGCCTGCATTCGGCTGCCAAAGGAATTGAGGGGAACGCATTGGCGATGTCAGTTGTGGCATACCGCTTGGCTGCTTTTGACTCCAGTTCATATGGGAGCTCTAACCATGTCTGGTACAGCGGCACTCAGTGGTGGTGTCACTTTGTTCAGTACACGATAGTCTACTGTTAACCTCCACCCTCCATCAGACTTTTGCACTGGCCATATGGGACTATTAAAAGGTGAGTGAGTCTTGCTGATGACTCCCTGGCTCTCCAGCTGATGGATCAGCTCATGGATGGGAGCCAGGGAGTCTCGCTTTGTGCGATATTGCCGCCGGTGCACTGTCTTGGTAGCAATTGGCACCTGTTCTCCTTCAACTCGCACCAATCCCACAACGAAGGGGTCTTCCGAGAGACCAGACAGGGTAGATGATAGCTGTTTGATCTTCTCTGCGTTCACGGTGGCTACACCAAAAGCCCATCGGTACCCCTTTGGGTGCTTCAAGTACCCTCTCCTGAGGTAATCTATGCCAAGGATACAAGGGGCCTCTGGGCCGGTCACAATGGGGTGCTTCTCCCACTTGTCCCCTGTTAAGCTCACCTCAGCCTCCAATACAGACAATTCTTCACATGCCCCTGTCACTCCAGAGATCCAGGTGGGTTCTGTGCCCCTATACCCTGATGCTACCAGCGTACACTGTGCACCAGTGTCTACCCAAGACTTGTACTTCTGTGGGTCTGACGTGACAGGCCATCGCATCCACACAGTCCAGTATACCTGGTCATCCCTTTCCTCCTCCTGGCCAAAGGCAGGGACCCTCTATTCCTGTTCCTGGTCAGAGTATTCACTGTCTGACCCTCACAGTGCCAGACCAGAAGTCCCCTCACCAGGATCAAGGGAGGTGATTTTAGTTCTACGTCTGGGAGAGCGCCGATTGCCACCTTGTGGCTCTGCAGCAACTACGCAGACAGCCTTCTTGGGTGACCCCTTCTTAACAGCTGTCTTCCCTCTCAGTTTGCGTACACGGGCTTCCAGCTTAAAGGTGGGTTCACCATCCCACTTCCTCATGTCCTCCCCTTGGTCACGCAGGAAGAACCAGAGCGCACCACGCGGCATACGCCTGGGGCTCCCTTTCCCTCTGACCGGGGCAGGAGAGGACCGATTTCTTGGGGTGGCCCTGATAGCAAATGCGCTGGCCCGTAGGGAGGAGGAGGTATAGAGATTTTCTTCAAAGTTCTGAAGCCAAGATGACACTCTCTCCACAGTTGGTGTGTCCATATCCAGGCAATACATCTCTGCCAAGGTGTTAGACTAGGACGCTGGGGCACTTTGAATCACCTTCCTCCACATGGCCCGCGTGCACAGGACATCCTCTGGATCTTTGGAGACCTCCTCATCATCTAGATCGCTATGGATGACTCCCAGCACTGCTAATTCTCTCAGGTACTGGATGCCTTCATCTGCGGTAGTCCACTTTCCTGGGGAGTTAACTAGATCTTCCTTCAATGGATATCTCGCCTTCACATTTGAGAGGAGCCATCTCCAGAGACTGCAAATTGCTGTCTCTTTTCCAATTCCCCTCTCAGTTCCCCGGTTTCTAGCAAGGGATCCCAGCTGTTGGGCTTCCCTGCCTTCCAATTGCTGACTGTCGGCCCCATTATCCCAGCATCAAAGCAGCCAGGCAGCAATCCGCTCACCTGGCTGGCGGCTGTAATCTTTCCGCATATCTCGAAGTTCTGATGAGGTCAGGGACCGGGTAGTTTCTGCTTCCTGTCTGATTTCTCTCACTCCTTCCTCCCGCTTCTTTGCTGAAGGACCAGCTTCCTGATCAAACCTTTCCTCCTCTTCTTCCTCTTCCCTTACTAATCAACGATATGGACCCGTCGACCTCCTGGTCCACTGTTTCTTCTTCACTACTGGGGCAATTACCGTAGCTGCTGTTTGGGTCCCTATCTCAACCAGGGCGTGCTCAGATGCAGTTTGGGTCCTGGCCTCGACCACAGTCCTCTGAGAGTACTGCACTGTGGCTCGATAGGCCCAGGCCAGGCCCCAGCACAGTGCTAGAAGCTGTTGGTTTTCATTGGGGTAGGCAAGGCACCCTTCTATCAGGTGGCACGTCACTTTGCCAGGGTCGCTTGCCTGTTCAGGTGTGAAGTCCCAGGTTATGGGAGGTGATAGCCATCCTAGGCACCTGCCCAAATCCTTCCACACACCCTGCCACCCAGGGACCGGCCGCCTTAGGGCACGTTTCAGTATCGCCTCACCCAAAAGTTGTCTTCTCTTAAACCAGGACGAGACCAAATTCCACAAAACACATAATATGCCAACAGTATTAATTAATAATATTAAACAGCTCACGTAAGGGTGAACAAGGACCTTGGGAGCCTGCATATTAAAAACCTTCCACATCAGTCCCGGGTAGGGAGAGAGAGATGTATTCCCCCATCATCTCCACAAGATAGCTCCCCCAGCACAGCAATAACAGAAATGTCAGGGCAAGGCACATAACCATTGCTTGTGCTAGCATGCTCCCAAGCTCCTTCATCCTCCCCACAATATAGCTCCCCCCTCCAGCACAGTAAGACCATCAATGCCAGGGCAAAGCACAGAGCCATTATTTGTATTAGCATGTTCCTAAGCTTAGCAAAATAGAGATAAGCAGTGCAGCTAACAAACTCCGTGACCCACACAGGAGCTTGCCACTTAATAACTACTATAGCTATAGCACGCTTAATGCAAAACTGCCATTGTCTCATGCCCCACCTTGGGCGCCAAAATGGACTGTGGTGGGTTGACCTTGGCTGGATGCCAGGTGTCCACCAAGCTGCTCTATCACTCCCCTCCTCAGCAGGACAGGGAGGGGAGAAAATAAGATGGAAAAAAAAAATGGGTCAAGATAAAGACAGTTTAATAAAGCAAAAGCAAAGCAAACCAAAAGGTTTATTCTCTACTTCCCATCAGCAGGCAATGTGCTGAGGGAGCTGGCAGAGGAGCTTGTCAAGCCACTCTCCATCATTTATCAACAGTCCTGGTTAACAAGGGAGGTCCCAGACGACTGGAGGCTTGACAGTGTGATGCTTATCTACAAGAAGGACTCAAAAGAGGATCCATGGAACTACAGGCCTGTCAGCCTGACCTCGGTGCCGGGGAAGGTTATGGAGTGGTTCATCTTGAGTGCGCCCACCAGGCAGGTGCTGGACAACCAGGGGATCAGGCCCAGCCAGCATGGGTTCATGAAAGGCAGGTCCTGCTTGACCAACCTGATCTCCTTCTATGACCAGGTGACCCGCCTAGTGGATGAAGGAAAGGCTGTGGATGTTATCTACCTGGACTTCAGTAAAGCCTTCGACACGGTCTCCCACACTATTCTCCTACAGAAGCTGGTGGCTCATGGCTTAGACAGGTGCACTCTTTGCTGGGTAAAAAACTGGCTGGAAGGCCGAGCCCAGAGAGTAGCGGTGAACGGAGTTAAATCCAGTTGGCGGCCGGTCACAAGCGGTGTTCCCCAGGGCTCAGTCTTGGGGCCAGTCTTGTTTAGTATCTTTATCAATGATCTGGATGAGGGGATCGAGTGCGCCCTCAGTAAGTTTGCAGATGACACCAAGTTGGGAGGGTGTGTCAATCTGCTTGAGGGTAGGAAGGCTCTGCAGAGGGATCTGGACAGGCTGCATCGATGGTCCAAGGCCAACTGTATGAGGTTTAACAAGGCCAAGTGCTGGGTCCTGCACTTGGGTCACAACAACCCCAGGCAACGCTACAGGCTTGGGGAAGAGTGGCTGGAAAGTTGCCTGGAGGAAAAGGACCTGTGGGTGCTGGTTGACAGTCGGCTGAATATGAGCCAGCAGTGTGCCCAGGTGGCCAAGGCCAACAGCATCCTGGCTTGCATCAGGAATAGTGTGGCCAGCAGGACTAGGGAAGGGATTGTCCCCCTGTACTCGGCTCTGCTGAGGCCGCACCTTGAGTACTGTGTTCAGGTTTGGGCCCCTCAGTACAAGAAGGACATTGAGGTGCTGGAGCGTGTCCAGAGAAGGGCAACAGAGCTGGTGAAGGGTCTGGAGAACAGGTCTCATGAGGAACAGCTGAGGGAACTGGATTTTTTTTAGCCTGGAGAAAAGGAGGCTGAGGGGAGACCTTATCGCTCTCTACAGCTACCTGAAAGGAGGTTGTAGTGAGGTGGGTGTTGGTCTCTTCTCCCAAGTAACTAGTGAAAGGACAAGAGGAAATGGCCTCAAGTTGCATCAGGTGAGGTTTAGATTGGATATTAGGAGAAATTTCTTCACCGAAAGAGTGGTCAGGCATTGGAACAGGCTGCCCAGAGAGGTGGTGGAGTCACCATCCCTGGAGGTGTTCAAAAAGCATGTAGACATAGCACTTCAGGACATGGTCTAGTAGACATGGTAGTGTTGGGTCAACAGTTGGACTTGATGATCCTAGAGGTCTTTTCCAACCTTAAAGATTCTATGATTCTGTGATTCTATGATTCTACGTCCAGCCACTTCCTCTGAAGTAGGGCTTCAGTATGAGTAGCAGTTGCTCTGGAAGACAAACGTCGTAATAATGAATGCCCCCAAGTTCCTCCCACTATCTCTCAGCTTCTTATTGCTGAGCAGACGTCATATGGTATGGAATATCCCTTTGGTCAGTTTGGGTCAGCTGTCCTGGCTGTGTCTCCTCCCAAGATCTTGCCCACCCCCAGCCTACTGGCCTTTGGGAGTGAGGGGGGGAATATTGGAGAGACAGCCTTGATGCTGTGGGAGCACTGCTCAGCAGTAGCCAAAACATTGGTGTGTTATCAACACCTTTATAGCTACTAATACAACGCACAGCACTATGAGGGCTGCTATTGGGAAAATTAACTCCATCTTAGCCAGACCCAATACAATGTTGCAAGTCCAAGGGCAATCAAGAGAGACTTCAGGGTTTTGGGATGACTAGTTAAGGGATCAGGAGTTCAAGCAGTGTTCTTCTCTATCCTTCTCGTTGCAGGGAATGATGAGGGAAGAAAAAGGAAGACCCAGCAGATCAATACCTGGCTCTGTGACTGATGTCACTGGCAGAAATTTGGGGTTTTTTTTCTTTTTATCATGGGTCAGTCTACATGATACCAGTCCTACTGGTGACAGATGGGGTACCCCTGTCTCAAAGTGGGAAAAGAATCTTTGCACAGGAGTTAGCAGGGCTCATTGAAAGAGCTTTAAACTAGATTTGAAGGGAGAAAGGGATAATAGTAGGTTCGCTAGAGATAAGCCTGGGAGTGGCACGCCAGTGTTTGAGGGACTGTCTTCTAGCAAGATCCTTCAGTCTAGTCCATGATATGAGCATGCTGAGTACACTGGTGCACATTGAAATGTCCCTGTACTAATAAACATTGCATCTTAGCCATCTCAGTAGAGTTAGAGGATGGAGATCCATGCAGCAGTAAAGAAACAAGAGTTATTGATGTATTAGAAACCACAGAAGCACAGTCACGAAGGAATTAGGGCTTCTCCACCAGAAAAGGTGGCAGGACCAATAGCCCAACTGAAGTGAAGCTACACCAATGCACACAGCACGGGCAACAAACAGGAGGAGCTGGAAGCCGTTATGCAGCAGGAAAACTGATATAGTTTCCATCATGGAAACATGGTGGGATGACTCACACAACTGGAGGGCTGCAATGGATGGCTACAAACTCTTCAGAAGAGACAGGCAATGAAGGAAAGGCCCTGTATGTTAGGGAGTGTTTTGACAGTCTAGAGCTTCATGATGGTGATGAAAGAATCGAGTAAGAATCAGGGGAAAGGCCAACAAGGCAGATATCATGGTGGGAGTCTGTTATAGACCACCCACCGAGGATGAAGAGGCAGATGAAATATTCTATAAGCAGCTGGGAGAAGTCTCACAATCGCTAGCCCTTGTTCTCATAGGGGACTTCAACTTAGCAGATGTTTGCTAGAAATACAATACAGCAGAGAGGAAACAGTCTAGGAGGTTCCTGGAGTGTGTGGAAGATAACTTCCTGACACAGTTGGTGAATGAGCCAACTAGGGAAGGAGCCCCGCTGGAACTGTTATTCGCGAACAGAGAAGGACTTGTGGGTGATGTGACGGTTGGAGGCCATCTTGGGCATAGTGATCACGAAATGATCGTTTTCGATTCTTGGAGAAGTAAGGAGGGGGGGTCAGCAGAACTGCTACCTTGGACTTCTGGAGGGCAGATGGTGGCCTGCTCAGGACACTGGTTGAGAGAGTCCCTTGGGAGACAGACCTGAAGGGCAAAGGAGTCCAGGAAAGCTGGACATTCTTCAAGAAGGAAATTTTAAAGGCACAGGAGCAGACCATTCTTATGTACCAAAAGATGAGCCAGTGGGGAAGAGGACTGGCCTGGCTGAACAGAGAGCTTTGGCTGGAACTCAGGAAAAAAAGGAGAGTTTATGGCCTTTGGAAGAAAGGGCAGGCAGCTCAGAAGGGCTACAAAGATGTCGTGAGGTTATGCAGGGAGAAAATTAGAAGGACCAAAGCCCAGCGAGAACTTAATCTGGCTACTGCTGTAAAATAAAATAAAAAATGTTTCTACAAATACATTAACAACAGGAGGGCTAAGGACAATCTCCATCCTTTATTGGATGCAGGGGGAAACATCATGACAAAGGATGAGGAAAAGGCTGAGTTACTTAATGCCTTCTTTGCCTCGGTCTTTAATACTAAGACCAGCTGTTCTCAGGGTACTCAGCCCCCTGAGCTGGAAGACAGGGATGGGGAGCAGAATGAAGCTCCCATAATCCAAGGGGAAATGGTTAGCAACCTGCTACACCACCTGGACACTCACAAGTCTATGGGTCCAGATGGGATTCACCCAAGGGTACTGAGGGAGCTGGTGGAAGTGCTCACCAAGTCACTTTCCATCATTTATCAGCAGTCCTGGCTAACTGGGGAGGTCCCAGTTGACTGGAGGTTAGCAAAAGTGATGCCAATCCACAAGAAGGGCCAGCAGGAGGATCCAGGGAACTACAGGCCTGTCACTCTGACCTTGGTGCTGGGGAAGGTTATAGAGCAGATCATCCTGAGTGCCATCACGTGGCATATTGTCGTGGTTTAGCCCCAGCCGGCAGCTGAGCACCACACAGCCACTCACTCACTCCCCCCCTCCTCCTCCTTCCCCCCCCCCAGTGGGATGGGGAGGAGAATGGGAAGGAAAAGACAAGACCTGGTGGGTTGGTATAAGGACAGTTTACTAGGATAGCAAAGGGAGAGGGGAAGACAAAACAAAACAGTACTTAACAGAGTATACGAAACTGGTGATAGACAATGCAATTTCTCACCCAAGGACCGTACAACTCAGACCACACGCTCAGACCTGTCCTGAAACCGGACTGTCCCCGAGCCATGTGTCCTGGAGCTGCTGCCTCCCCTCCCCGGCTAGCCCCCCTTTTATGCTGAGCATGATGTCACATGGTATGGAATACCCCCCTTTGGCTAGTTTGGGTCACCTGTCCTGTCTATGTCCCCTCCCACCTCCTTGTGCACCCCCAGCCGTCCCGCTGGCAAGGCGGTGCGAGAAGCAGAAAAGGCCTTGGCTCTGTGTAAGTACTGTTCAACAACAGGTCCACATAACAAAAACATCTCTATATTATCAACGTTGTTTCCAGCACAAATCCAAAACATAGCCCCATACTAGCTACTGTGAAGAAAATGAACCCTCTCAGCTGAAACCAGGACACACATAGAGGAACACCAGGTGATGAGGCCCAGTCAGTACGGGTTTATGAAAGGCAGGTCCTGCTTGACTAACCTGATCTCCTTCTATGACAAGGTGACCCACTGAAGTGGATGAGGGAAAGGCTGTGGATGTTGTCTACCTGGATTTTAGTAAAGCCTTTGACACGTTTCCCACAGCATTCTCCTGGAGAAACTGGCTGCTCATGGCTAGGACAGGCGTACTCTTTGCTGAGTTAAAAACTGAATCACACTCTGAATCACACTCCAATCGTGTGATTCATCCTGCCAAATTTCCGTGATAGCAATCAGGTTATAGTTTTCCATCTGGGCAGCGGGTACCAGCTCCTCTTGTTTGTTTTCCATGCTGCGTGCATTGGTATAGAGGCACTTCAGCTGAGCTACTGGCCACATCACCTTTTTTTGCCATAATTCCCTTGAGGCAATTTGCAGGTTTTTCCCTGTTGCTTCCTAATGCCTCAGCAGCCCCTGGCTCTTCTCTAGTGCTTAGAACTCCATCCCCTTCCCCTGCTAAATCTAGTTTAAATCTCTGTTTATAAGTTCAGCCAGCTTGTTGCCCAGGACACTGAAATGGGATTTTTAAATAGTCTAGTGATATAGATAGAGTGTAGATTAAGAGACTGAAGATATTTGGTATGATTTCCTCTCAAAGAAATTGTATTGTTTCATACTCTAACTGAAGAAAATATTACTTTTACTCTAATTCCCCCAAACCAGTGTTCTCAGTCAATACAGCATTATGAAAAATTACTTCCTATTGATCAGTTTTGCATTTTAATTTCGTTTTGACATTTGTTGCACACATGCATGTATATATTTAGCTGTTTTCAAATATCCTGATATGTACATGAAAGCAGCTGTATAGCAGCTTTTTATAAAGCCACATCTGCCAAATTTTAGAAAGCAGGGTACAGATGGGTCTTTTATTTATCTTTAACAGCATCATCATTATTAGATACTCATTTTCTCCAGTTATGATTTTGACTTTAATTAGGCCAGAACATGACCTTTGCTAAATTGGTGTAAATCCAGAATACTCTGAAATCATTGCAATTGGTGAGATCTAAACCCATCCTGTTGTTCATAATGTCCAACTGAAATTCATTTCTTTCTTGATATCCATGTTTCATTCATATTCAACCCCTTCACTGCTTTCTAAATCCTAATAAAACACACATGCAAACTGACATCTAGCTGTCTATATATATGATGGCTTTTTAAGGTAAAACAATTCTAAGAAGCTAAGGTTTGAGAATTTCTGGCCTTGGCTCCTGTTTTGAGACATTTCATAGAATCATAGAATCACAGAATCGTTTTGGTTGGAAACGACCTTTAAGATCATCAAGTCCAACCATTAACCTAGCACTGCCAATTCCAACTGCTAAACCATGTCCCTAAGCACCAGGTTTACACGTCTTTTAAATACCTCCAGGGATGGTGACTCAACCACTTCTCTGGGCAGCCTGTTCCAATGCTTGACAACCTTTTTGGTGAAGAAATTTTTCCTAATATCCAACCTAAACCTCCTCTGGTGCAACTTGAGGCCATTTCCTCTTGTTCTATTGCTTGTTATTTGGGAGAAGAGACCGACACCCACCTCGCTACAACCTCCTTTCAGGTAGTTGTAGAGAGCGATAAGGTCTCCCCTCAGCCTCCTTTTCTCATGAGACCTGTTCTCTAGACCCTTCACCAGCTTCGTTGCCCTTCTTTGGACATGCTCCAGCACCTCAATGTCTTTCTTGTAGTGAGGGGCCCAAATCTGAACACAGTACTCAAGGTGCGGCCTCACCAGTGCCAAGTACAGGGGGGACAATCCCTTCCCTAGTCCTGCTGGCCACACTATTTGTGATACAAGCCAGGGTGCTGTTGGCCTTCTTGGCCACCTGGGCACGCTGCTGGCTCATGTTCAGCCAGCTGCTGACCAATACCCCCAGGTCCTTTTCCACCGGGCAGCTTTCCAGCCACTCTTCCCCAAGCCTGTAGCGTTGCATGGGATTGTTGTGACCCAAGTGCAGGACCCGGCACTTAGCCTTGTTGAACCTTGTTCAATAATTTGAATTATTTCGTATCACCTGATTCTGTGAGAGGAGCTGTGAGGTGATTAGAACAGGCCTGTAGGATGTCTGCACACCCTATGCATATGGCAGCTATGAACCAAATGTGCATGCTAAGCAGTTTTCATATGCTGCAGTAACTAGCAATGGGAATGGAAATACAGAAAGGATGTGATGATCACAGTTATAATGAGAACAGTACACTGAGTAGAGGAATATGAAATCAGATATTTTATTTAGAACTTATTATTAAATCTAATACATGCTTTCTAGAAGGGAAGGTGTATATTTGGGAATTCATTTTTTGAAGGTTTTCAATAGCTGAAATAACTGTTTTTGATTTAGGAATTTTAAACAATTCACATTCTGTTGCATTTGTTTTTCAAGGTCACAAGAAGGATGATGTTTGGTTTTTATTATTCATGTTTTTAAGATAATCACTCCAAAGGGGAAGAAAAGCATTGGATTTCAGAGAAAATTGTGACTGATCAAAGAGATCACTGTTACTACAGCTCTTTTGATTTATCCCACTCCAATCTATTCAGTTGATTTGATCAGCAGATTTAATAAATCAGACCATTTTTCCCCGAGTGTTTCAATCTTAAGATGTGTAGAGGGAAGCCGACATCTGAAGTCTGTCACATTTTGTTACAGGGCTTTGTAACTAACCATGTCTGTGATTTTACTGATATAATTGAGAATGCGGGTTATCATGTGGGCATTTCTCAGTTGCACTACTCAGTTGTGTAGTGTTTAATTTATACATATGTATGCTGTAGGCATTTTCTTCTGCATAACAACCTTATTTGGCTATGACTTGGTATGTGTCCAAAATAATGTTAATGGCTGTAGAAAAAAAATATTTTAGGAACTAATTGAGGCTACCTTGTAGTAGTGGAATGAGAAATAGTTATGGGCAAGTCAACCTGAAAGTTGGCAGCTAAATGTGTTGTTAATACCATTCAGTAACAGTAAAAATCCATCACAAAGCAGCTTGGTAGTGTTACTGGAGTGTATTTTTTGTTTGGTTGGTTCTTCTGATACTCTGTGTTTTCTCTTGGAAACAACTGCTAAAAGTCTATATTTCTATATTGAGAAATAAGGTTAATCTAGAATGGGGTACTTGCTAAATGGTGTAATTATCTTCTGGGAAAACAGTTCTAAACAGAGAAGTAATTGTTTCTTACTGCCTGGAGGAAATAAAAATGACCTAAAAAAAAGGGGAACCACCAACCAACTTTCTAAATTGCTTAAAGCTTAGGGGTTTTTTTTTGTTTATTTCTCACACTTGGCTTCCCTGGGTCAAGTCCTGGTTTTGGTACTGCATCTAGTAGTAGAGTCAGCCTTTAGTTGTGAGAAGCACTTGTTCTAATGATGTCTTGTTTGCTTGAAAACTGTGTAAGAGACAGCTATCCGTCACTTTGCTGCCTTTGTGTGCAGAACAAGCTGTCAACTCACAGCCTTCAAGTTCTCACATGCTGCATTGACATTCTTCCTCTTTGTACAGTTTGGGTACAACTTACTGTTGTCATTTGGTAATAAATAATACAGAAATTAATTGTATTTTTTGAAGAGTTGTCTTGTTGGCATTAGCTTGTTGATTTTATAAGTTGAGACTATGTGTCAAATGTAAGAACTAGGAATTTGAATTTTGCTGTAATTTTATTATATTGTGTCTCAGAAATCTGATGGAATCAGCACTAGGGTCTTCCAAATGTATAGTATCATCAGTTGTGACACTGCAGAAATTTCAAATAGGAAAGAGAAAACTTAATTTACATAGAGGCATGCCGATACTTGTTATGGATGGGATTCCCCACTTGCCACATTTGTATTTAATATGCATAGACACTGTTTTGAAAACATACTGATTGCACAGAGCTGAGGTTGATTCCTCCTCGCCTTACTATGTGGTGTTACTTTTGCAAAAAATATTTTAAAAGAATGCAATCTGGTTTAAATCTGTTTAGTTATATATGTGTTTGTACATGTGTGTATAAGTAAGGGTGTGTGTGTGTGTGTGTAGAATTAGAAGAATTGGAAGTAGTTTGACCACCACATTTTCCTACTTTCACAAATACAAAGACATGATAAAACAATGAAAGTTTTAATGTAAAAGCACTGTCAAACTCATAAGTAAACAATTGCATAAATTAGAGAAAAATGTTTTTGCTTTCCTAATCTGTTTTCTCAAAGAATCTGTGGTGGATTAGCCATGGCCAGCAGCCAAATGCTCACCCAGCTGCTCACTCACTCCCCCTCAACAGGACAAATAATATGGAAAAATAAGATGGAAAAGCTCGTGGGTTAAGGTAAAGACAGGGAGATTACTTACCAGTTACCATTACAGACAAAACAGACTCAACTTGGGGAAAATTAATTTCTTTTATTGCCAATTTTGGCAGTGAGAAACAAAGACAAAAATTAAAACAAAACCTTCCCCAACCCCCTCTTTCCAGGCTCAACTTCACTCCTTCATTCCTGACTCCTCTACCCCCCTACCTGAGCAGGGAATGGGGGTTACGGTCGGTTCACAACAGTTCTTCTCTGCTGCTCCTTCCTCCTCACACTTTTCTCCAGCATAGGTCCTTCCCAGGGGCTGCAGTCCTTCGGGAAAAAAATCTGCTCCAGCGTGGGCTCTCCACAGGCCACAATACCTTCAGGAAATATTCAACTGTTCCGGCATGGGATCCTCCATGAGCTGCAGGTGAATATCTGCTCCACCATTGTCTCTTCCACAGGCTGCAGGGGAATACCTGCTCTGGTGCCTGGAGCACTATCTCTGACCTTGGTTTTCGCACTGCTATTTCTCACTCTTCCCCCTCCCCCCCTTGCCTGTGTCATGTTT
Organism: Balearica regulorum gibbericeps; assembly: GCF_011004875.1. Lineage (NCBI taxonomy): Eukaryota > Metazoa > Chordata > Aves > Gruiformes > Gruidae > Balearica > Balearica regulorum. The sequence continues at coordinate 4,544,272 of NC_046219.1, read as the reverse complement.
TTTTGACCTACAGTGGCTCCATTTTAGAGCGTATTGGAACTGACTGTGTCCAGCATGGGGCAGCCCCTGTTCTCTTCTCACAAAGGCCATCCCTGCAGCCCCCCCACTACCAAAACCTTGCCACATACACCCTATACAGAACCATACATTAATACATAGAAATTTGAACAAATGCTGTCATCTTAAGTTCAGGCAAGGTTTGTAGAGAGAGATTATATCCTTTATTAAACCAAGTGATACAGCTGGAAAAAACAGATAAGTTTCCAGACTTAGTGCATTTAGATTCCCTCTTTTCTGAGTGATGTAGAACATTAACTTGCTGAATACAGGAAGCAGTGGTCTGATATTCTTACTGATATTCAGCATAGTACTGTAAAGACAGTGGGTGTTTATATGGGAGAAAAGCTCTGAAGTTCATTGTTCAAAAATGAAGCTTCCTTATGTCCATGTTAGAGAGAAGTGGTTCATGGAAGAGATAGCTTTTTTGGCCAGCTGCATTAAGAGACCACCTGAAATGCAGCTTTGTTCTACTGTCATATGAGTCATCTGCTGACCTGTACGAACATCAGACAGTAGCAAAATATAGTCTGTTCAGAAAAAGTCTAGATACATGCATGTTTTATATTTTGAAATGTTAAGTATTATCATTCTTTCTACTGTCTGTGATATTGGATCCAGTAAATTAATGGACTTAAGGAAGCCCGGGGTGTAACCCAGCAGGCAGTCAAACACCACATAGCCACTCGCTCACTCTCTCCCCTTCCCCTCCCCCCCTGTGGTATGGGGGAGAGAATCGGGGGGGGAAACAAAAGCAAAAAATTCGTGGGTTGAGATAAAAACAATTTAATAGGATAGCAAAGGAAGATAAAATAATAACGATAAAAGAATATACAAAACAAGTGATGCACAATGCAATTGCTCACCACCTGCTTACCGATGTCCAGCCTGTTCCCAAGCAGCAATCACAAGCCCCCTCCAGCTAACTCCCCCAGTTTACATACTGAGCATGATGCCATATGGTATGGAATATCCCTTTGGCCAGGTTGGGTTAGCTGTCCTGGCTACGCGCCCTCCCAGCTTCTTGTGCACCTCCTTGCTGGCAAAGCATGGGAAGCTGAAAAGTCCTTGACTTAGTATAAGCGTTACTTAGTAACAACTAAAACATCAGTGTGTTATCAACATTATTCTCATACTAAATCCAAAAAAAAGCACCATACTAGCTACTAGGAAGAAAATTAACTCCGTCCCAGTCAAAACCAGGACAAGACCGCAAATGTCTCATTGTATTATCTAAGGCATTTAGAATCTGACACCTAATACATATCGCATAGAAGCTTGTTCCAAAAGAGAAATGGATTATATCTCATAAAAGGAAGTCACAAGCTTGCATAAAAAACTGTGTTGTGGTCTTATGGAGACTCTACATTGTCCTGGGTTCGGCTAGGATAGAGTTAATTTTCACCAGAAGCTGGGATGGGACACAGCCAGGACAGGTGACCCAAACTAGCCAAAGGGGGTATTCCATACCATGTGACAATCATGCTCAGTATAAAAGGGGGGCTAGTCAGGGAGGGGCAGCTTGGCTTGGCTTGGCTCCAGGACACGTGGCTCAGGACGGTCTGGCTTCCCAACGGGTCTGAGGGTGCGGTCTGAGTTGTAGGGTCGTTGGGTGAGAAACTGCACTGTGTATCACCAGTTTTGTGTATTCTGCTAAGTACTATTGTTGTTATTTCCCTCTCCCTTTGCTGTCCCAGTAAACTGTCCTTATCCTAACCCACAAGGCTTTGCCTTTGTCTTTCCCATTCTCCTCCTCATCCAACCGGGGGAGGTGGTGGGGGGGGGGGTGAGCGAGCGGCCGCGTGGTGCTCAGCTGCCGGCTGGGGCTAAACCATGACATACGTATTTTACAAAAAGAGTTTGGGAGATTGCATTTTTGGATGTACACAGAGTATCTGAGAAAAGTTTGAGAGTAGTGTTACAGGATTTGGACTACAGGAGAAACTTGGCAGTAGGTACAATTAAGTTTGTTGGGTGCAAGGGGCCTTTTAGTTTACCTCACCAATATGCCTTACCTTATCTGATCAGTGTATGTACTTGTTTAGGGATATAAATTCTGACACTGTCATGTAACTGTCTCTTACAATGTTTCTTGCAGTGGACTAGGTGGACTGCTTAGTCTGAGCCAGTATGGCAGGAATTTCATCTTGACATATTTTGTGGTGTATTGGGTGTACGTGGCAATGTTTTGGTAGTGGGATGGGCTGCAGGAGTGGCTTCTGTGAGAAGACACCAGAAGCTGCCCCCATGTCAAACAGAGCAAGTTCCAGCTGGCTCCAAGATGGACCTGCTTCAAGATTAACCTGCTACTGGCCAAAGCTGAGCCAATTAGTGATGTTGGTAGTGCCTCTGTGATAACATATTTAAGAAGGGGTAAAACTGTTGCACAGCAGCACCTGGGAGAGAGGAATGAGAATATGTGAGAGAAACAACTATGCAGACACCAAGGTCAGTGAAGAAGGAGGAGGAGGAGGAGGTGCTCCAAGCACTGGAGCAGAGATTCCCCTGCAGCCCATGGTGAAAGCCATGGTGACCCAGGTTGTCCCCTGTATTGGATTTGTGTGGCAAGGTTTTGGTAGCAAGGGAGCTACAGGGGTGGCTTCTGCAAGAAGCTGCTAGAAGTTTCCCCCATGTCCAATAGAGCCAATGCCAGCCAGCTCGAAGACGGACCTGCCACTGGCCAAGGCCAAGTCAATCAGCAATGGTGGTAGTGCCTCTGTGATAACATATCTAAGAAGGAAAAAAAATAAATCCTAGGAGTAGCATTTGCAGCAAGAGAGAAAATGTGAGCGAAACAACTTTACAGACACCAAGGTCAGCAAAGAAGGAGGGGGAGGAGGTGCTCCAGAGTTTCCCCTGCAGCCCGTGGTGAAGACCATGGTGAGGCAGGCTGTCCCCCTGCAGCCCATGGAGGAAGGATGAGGGGGAGCAGAGATTCCACCCACAGCCCGTGGAGGACCCTTGAAGGCAGGAGGCACCTGAAGGAGGCTGTGGCCCCATGGGAAGCCCTTGTTGGAGCAAGCTGCTGGCAGGACCTGTGGAACCGTGGAGAGAGGAGCCCATGCTGGAGCAGGTTTGCTGGCAGGACTTGTGACCCCGTGGGGGACCCACGCTGGAGCAGTCTGCTCCTGAAGGACTGCACCCTGTGGAAGAGACCCACGCTGGAGCATTTGGTGAAGAACTGTAGCCTGTGGGAAGGACTCACATTGGAGAAGTTGGTGGAGGACTGTCTCCCATGAGAGGGACCCCACGCTGGAGCAGGGGAAGAGTGTGAGGAGTCCTCCCCCCGAGGAGGAAGGAGTGGCAGAAACAACGTGTGATGAACTGACCGCAAGCCCCATTCCCCATCCCCCTGTGCCACTGGGGGGGAGTAGATAGAGGAAACTGAGAGTAAAGTTGAGCCCAGGAAGAAGGGAGGGGTGGGGGGAGGTGTTTTAAGATTTGGTTTTATTTCTGATTACTCTACTCTGATTTCTTTGGTAATAAATTAGATGAATTTTCCCAAGTTGAGTCTGTTTTGCCCATGACAGTAATTGTGGAAATGATCTCTCCCTGTCCTTATCTTGACCCACGAGCCTTTTGTTATATTATCTCTCCCTTGTCCGGTTGAGGAGAGGGAGTGATAGAGCAGCTTGGTGGGCACCTCGCAACTAGCCAAGTTCAATCCACCACTTATGGCTATGATGCATCTGTAGCTAAATATTTGTGCTGAGGTAATGAACAAGGGAACTGTTTCTGACCAAACCAAACCTCCTCCAGTGTAATTTTGATTCTTTTACTAAGTGCTCCTTTTTCTAGAGATGTTCAATTGTTCATTCATTTTAGCACTAATTTAAGTTTAAGGCTATTTGTATAGGTGATGCAAAGTATCACAGATTAGTGACCATCTGTTAGAGAAAAACTTGGAAAAACTGAGGACAAGACAGAACCACCGCTAATTTCCAGACTTTCTTTATGCAGCAGAGAAGTTAAGCTGGTTCACTTTCCCTCCCATTCCTTCCCAACACCATCACTTTGTGTCAGAGGATTTTTTAAGGCTGTGCAAGCTACCAGTGAAAGAAAAGCACCTAGGAAATGTGTATAAAGATGCTGTTATGTTAAATGTTAAATTTTATTTTTTAAATATCAGCTTTCCTCCCTGAATATATACACACTGCAGACTATAACTAGTGTTAGTTCTATGACTTTGTTTATTGTATGGCTGTGCATCTGTACTCCATGGTGGGATGAATAATTTGTTTATCGCCTAGTGCCTGTCTTGTTGCTTTTCTCCTATGGATACAAATGTAATGCTAAGCAGAGCATAGCCACAGTTCAGTTGTAACCAAGAATATCCAAAGTATCTTATTTAGCCAGGGTGGTAATGGTCAGCAAAGTGGCAAATACCACTTCTTATAGCTCAGTAAGAAGACTCTGTGCCACTATCTTGGTATAACCCACGACAGAGAATGAAAAAAATTAACAAATTCCAGACAATGCTTACATAATAAGCTGTATCTTGCCAGACTGCCATGGAGGAAGACTCCATGTGTTGCTTGTACATACATAGAAAATTATCCCTATTTTAAAACAAGCATATGGAGGCAGGGAGGATGCATAGAAAAAGGATGGAGGATAATTTAAATTGGAAACATTGGCTTGGAGCTATTTGAACATGCAGTAATGTTATGAACGCTGAAGGAGTTGCTTTTCTTAATGCAACAGTTTTGAGCATTTACTGCTCAAAAGCAAAATCACAATAGCAGCAGATTGCTTAGAATTAAGATCATTCTAGTACCGAATACTTGCAACATGTTTGAGTTTGTAGATAGCAAGGGGGAGGGATGACTGTTAGTGAAGAAAGTGTGTATGTGTGCAAGTGTTTTCTTACCAAATAAATACCACTGGAATAAGAAATGAATGCACAATTGAAATGGTATCTCTAACTGGTGTGATTCAGGGATTAAGCCACTTATTTAAAGATGTTCTCGTAGTCACTCTAATTTTGTATATAGTTTAACTAGTTAGGGCAAGCTGTGGTCCTCTAGTTTTGTTACGCTCATAAGTATTGCTTACATTGTGCAGTGTGGTGAACAAGAGATTCTCTCTGTTGCTGGATGATAAGTTTTCTTACTGATGCAGATTAATATCAGATTAATAAGAAGAATTAATTAAATTTTTTCCTGTGCTTTGGGTTACGTAACAAAAAGCTGCTTTTGTTATTGGGACTATCTGGCCTGTGTAAGACAACCAGCTTTTCATATTTTAGAATCAATGGAAACTTACGTTTTGTCACCCTGAGGGCATACTCATAATTCATTCCAATTATTACTGAGGTGGTAATACCTAGATACTAGTCTGGAACTGTTTGTGATGAGATAATCCAAAAATCACAAGGAAAATCTCAGTTTAAAATTTTTGAAAAGTGAAGAGTTCTATGGCCTTCAGGGTGACTAAAAGATTACAGATTACATTTTTGATCTAGTAGAGGGAGAGAGGAAAGGTAGAGGCTGAGGGTGAAGACAAAGAATATTAAAAAAGAAAACCTCAAATAGCTTTCTTGATTTAGACTGAAAAACTAGGTCTAATTTTATTCAAGTTAGTGCTGCAATGGAAGCCACAATTAACGTTCATCAATTTTATATCCACAAACTCCATCATCAGATTTATGGGAAAAAACAACATCTGGGGAAAAAAGGCCAGTTTTAGAGCATTTTGCTTTAATTCTGTTTTTTAAAGGAGTATCAATCAGAGCATCCATTTACATTTTATTCTATTTACATAAAAATTTACGCTTGTTTGTATCCACCACTGTGGTGGATAACAAAAAAAGGCTTTTTAAAGTATGTTAACAGCAAAAGGAGGACTAAAGAAAACATTAGTCCATTACTTGATGAGGTTGGTCACCTCACAAATAGGAATGAAGATAAAGCAGAGACATTTAATGCGTTCTTCGCCTCTAACAGCAGTGATGGGCCCTGGGACCCCCAGAGCCCTATTTTGGAGGACTGCGACTGGGGGAGTGATAAGCTCCCAGTCAGCTGAACTTGTACGGGATTTACTGCTGCATCTGAATGCACATAAGTCTATGGGGCCCAATGGAATTCATCTAAGGGTACTGAAAGAGTTGGCCAATGTTATTACGAGACCTCTCTCATTTATCAATGGTCTTAGGAATCTGGAGAGGTCCCAGTCAACTGGAAGCTAGCAAATGTTATTCCCATTTTCAAGAAGGGCAAGAAAGAAGACCCTGGTAATTACAGGTCTGTCAGTCTCACTTCAGTGCCTGGTAAAATTATGGAGAAGATTATTCTGGGAGGTATTGAAAAAACACTTGAAAGGCAATGCAGTCATCGGTCAAAGCCAACGTGGGTTCATGAAGGGAAAGTCATGCCTTACTAACTTAATATCCTTTTATGACAAGATTACCCACCTAGTGGACAAAGGGAAGGCAGTGGATGCGGGGTTTTTTGATTTAGCAAAGCTTTTTGATACTGTCTCTCACAGTATCCTTCTGGACAAAATGTCCAGCATACAGCTAGACATGTACACAATATGATGGGTGAACAATTGGCTGAAGGGTTGGGCTCAAAGAGGTGTAGTAAAAGGGGTAACTGGCTGGCAGTCAGTCACTAGTGGTGTTTCCCAAGGGTGTGGGGAAGTTGTTGTTTTAGTTTGTCTTTGTTTCTCACCTTCCAAATCTATTTTAATTGCCAATAAATTACATTCATTTTCCCCATGTTGATCCTGTTTCACCTGTGACAGTAAGTGGTAAGCAATCTCCCTGTCTTTATCTTGACCCATGAGCTTTTTCCTCTTATTTTCTACCCCTGTCCTGTTGAGGAAGGGGAATGAGAGAGCAGCTGGGTGGGTGTCTGGCAGCTGGCCAAAGTTATATAAGTTTGATTTTTCCCTTTTTGGAAATGTATGCCTGTAAGTATTGAGGAAATTAATCACTGGGATTCCTGTGAAAAATGCACTTGTAAAACAAATGTTTTAGCAGAGCTTGTCTTGTGTCAATTAGGAATCAGCAAACTCCATAGGCTGCCAAAGACTAAAGCAATTTTCAAAAGCATCATTCCTTCACAGCTTTCCTGAGAAAGGATTAAAAAATGACAGAAGTCGGAAATGCAGCTCAGTACAGTTTTATTGTTTGACTGTCCCTCAAAACGAACAAGGTTCATAATTCTGCCACAAATGAGATTTTTAATGCCATTTGACATCACACTCTTTTGACTTTGAAATAAAACGAGGCATTCAAATTTGCAAAAATTGTATTAACAACTAAGCGTGATTTGATAAAAATTTGGAGATCTGAAATTTGACATTCCACCAGGAGAAAGGCAAAAAAATACAACTTTTATTTCACCCTTCGTGTTTCTCTCACTCATTCTTTCCTACTCATTCCACCAGAATGAATTGTAGGAAAAGAGTTATTTAAGCCTTTAATAACCATGGTATTGATGATGACATTGCTCACCAAGAGAGCTACTGTTAGTAGCACTTAGTACTGTAGTACTGTAGTACTTAGTAGTTAGTACTGTGATTTTTTTACTAACAGTAAAAAATGCTAGGGATTTAAGCATGACTGACAGCCTGGGTCATAGTTCTTTTTTGTAGCTTTTTCCCTGGAAATTTAAAGAACTCGAATTTTCACTGTTGAGCATTTGAATCTTGGAGATCAAAAGGTCTTTCCTTCAAAGAATTGCATGTTGTTCTTCAGTGATTGCCTCTATCCTTGTTGTTTTCAATTCTGTGTTTCTAATGGAAGAGGTGATTTGGGGAATGAGAAAAATTAACTGCAAATTTGGAATCCAGTTACTTGTGGCAAGAATTGATAACTTTTGGGAAGGCACATACGCTATTTGAGCAATGTGTTCCATAACAAATTAATTTGGTGCAATAATCTGACTCTTCTTTACTGGTGACTTTTACATGACAGCTGAATGTTTCCATATAGCATGAACTGTGAAGTAGGCATAAAGTGTGGAACGTGTTAAATCATTTGCCTTAAAAGTTCTGGTTCAATACAGTACTGTGGAGAGAAAAGGCCACAAAACTCTGATCTCCTCTAGGGAGTGAGTGTTTAAATAGTAATCTTTGGTGAATACTTTCTACTGTAATCCTCAATGCTTTCTGATATAGAAAAAATTATGGTTCCATGGTGTTTTTAGAAGACAGAGCAGGCATTTTGCTTTAATTCCCATTCACTCCTTGCTGAATATTAGTTCAGTTACTCTCTCTTGTAAGGTCCATTATCTTCAGCTGCCTGTGTGATGAAGAAACATGAAAACTGCTCTCCTTGTTATCCAGGAAAGGCTGAAATATTTTTGCTAAATGTGTATCCCAGTGCTTCCATGCCCCATTGCCCAATGCCCTCAACATAGTCTTTAACAGTCCATTATATCTCTCGATCTTTCCAGAAGCTTTTGGGAGAGGGGATGTGATACACCCACTCAATGCCGTGTTTCTTTACCCAGGAGCTTATGAGGTTATTTCAAAAATGAGTCCCATTGTCTGATTCAATCCTTTCTGGGGTACCATGTCGCCATAACATTTGCCTTTCAAGGCCTAGGATCGTGTTTCGGGCAGTGGCATGGTTTACAGGAAATGTCTCTAGCCAGCCAGTAGCTGCTTCCACCATGGTAAGTATGTAGCGCTTGCCTTGGCGCCTTCGTGGCAGTGCCCAATATAGTCAAGTTGCTAGGCCTTGCCATATTGAAAACCCAGCCACTGCCCTCTATTCCAGGGAGATTTTACTCGTGTCGCTTGCTTGATTGCAGCACACATTTCACATTCATGAGTGACCTGTGTGATGGCCTCCATGGTCAGGTCCACCCCTCGATCACGAGCTCATCTGTATGTTGCATCTCTCCCTAGATGTCCTGATGTTTCATGGGCCCATCGAGCTACAAAGAGCTCACTCTTACGCTCCCAGTCCAGGCCCACCTGAGCTACTTCAATTTTGGCAGCCTCGTCTACCTGTTCATTGCTCTTCAGTGGCACGGCTTTTGGGCATGTGAGCATCTACATGACATACCTTCACAGCCATGTTTTCTACGTGGGCAGCGATGTCCTGCCACAACGCAGCAGCCCAGATGGGTTCACCCCTGCGCTGCCACTTGGTCTTCTTCCACTGCTGTAGCCACCCCCATAGGGTGTTAGCCACCATCCATGAATCAGCATAGAGATAGAGTACCGGCCACTTTTCTCGTTCAGCAATCTTTAGGGCTAGTTGGATGGCTTTCACTTCTGCGAACTGACTTGACTCACCTTCTCCTTCAGTGGCCTCAACAACTTGTCGTGTGGCACTCCACACAGCAGCTTTCCACTTCTGATGGTTTCCTACAACACGACAGGATCCATCAGTAAACAGAGCATAACGCCTTTCATCTTCTGGTAACTCATTATATTGTGGTGCCTCTTGGGCACGAGCTACCTCCTCAGGCAGCGCTCCAAAATTTCTACCTTCTGGCCAGTCCACGATCTCGTCCAGGATTCCTGGGTGGTTGGGTTTCCCCAGTCGAGCTCGCTGCGTGATTAGTGCTACCCACTTACTCCATGTAGTGCTGGTTGCGTGATGTGTAGAGGGAATGTTTCCTTTCAACATCCAGCGTAGCACGGGCAATCACAGTGCCAAGAGGAGAGAGGCTTCTGTACCAACAACTTCTGAAGCAGCTCGAATCCCTTCATATGCTGCTAGGATCTCTTTTTTCAGTTGGGGTGTAGTGGGCTTCTGATCCTCGATACCCCCAGCTCCAAAACCCTAATGGTCAACCTCAGGTTTCTCCTGCTCTTTTCTGCCAGAGGCTCCAGGTGAGACCATTCTCCCCAGCTGCAGTGTAGAGTACATTTTGTACAGCTGGTCCTGTCCGGACAGGCCCAAGAGCTACCGCACAAGCTATCGCCTGTTTGATATGCTCAAAGGCTTGTTGTTGCTCAAGGCCCCACTCAAAATAGTTCTTTTTCCAGGTTACTCGATAGAGAGGGCTCACAAGCTGACTATAACCTGGAATATGCATTCTCCAGAACCCCACAAGGCCCAGGAAGGCTTGTGTCTCCTTCTTGGTAGCTGGTGGAGACAGAGTTGCTATCTTGTTGACCACATCCATAGGCACATGATGGCGTCCATCCTGCCATTTTATTCCCAAGAACTGGATCTCTTGTGCAGGTCCCTTGACCTTGCTTTTCTTTATGGCAAAACCAGCTTTCAGAAGAATCTGAATTACTCTTTTTCCCTTCTCGAATACTTCTTCTGCCTTATTGCCCCGCACAACGATGTCATCGATGTATTGTAGATGGTCAGGGGCATCACCCTTTTCCAGTGCAGTTTGGATTAGTCCATGACAAATAGTAGGACTATGCTTCCACCCCTGGGGCAGTCGATTCCAGGTGTATTGGACACCCCTCCACGTGAAAGCAAACTGTGGCCTGCATTCGGCTGCCAAAGGAATTGAGGGGAACGCATTGGCGATGTCAGTTGCGGCATACCGCTTGGCTGCTTTTGACTCCAGTTCATATTGGAGCTCTAACCATGTCTGGTACAGCGGCACTCAGTGGTGGCCTCACTTCGTTCAGGCCACGATAGTCCACCGTTAACCTCCACCCTCCATCAGACTTTTGCACTGGCCATATGGGACTATGAAAAGGTGAGTGAGTCTTGCTGATGACTCCCTGGCTCTGCAGCTGATGAATCAGCTCATGGATGGGAGCCAGGGAGTCTCGCTTTGTGCGATATTGCCGCCGGTGCACTGTCTTGGTAGCAATTGGCACCTGTTGTTCTTCAACTCGCACCAATCCCACAACGAAGGGGTCTTCCGAGAGACCAGACAGGGTAGATGATAGCTGTTTGATCTTCTCTGCGTTCACGGTGGCTACACCAAAAGCCCATCGGTACCCCTTTGGGTGCTTCAAGTACCCTCTCCTGAGGTAATCTATGCCAAGGATACAAGGGGCCTCTGGGCCGGTCACAATGGGGTGCTTCTCCCACTTGTCCCCTGTTAAGCTCACCTCAGCCTCCAATACAGACAATTCTTCACATGCCCCTGTCACTCCAGAGATCCAGGTGGGTTCTGTGCCCCTATACCCTGATGCTACCAGCGTACACTGTGCACCAGTGTCTACCCAAGCCTTGTACTTCTGTGGGTCTGATGTGCCAGGCCATCGCATCCACACAGTCCAGTATACCTGGTCATCCCTTTCCTCCTCCTGGCCAAAGGCAGGGACCCTCTATTCCTGTTCCTGGTCAGAGTATTCACTGTCCGACCCTCACAGTGCCAGACCAGAAGTCCCCTCACCAGGATCAAGGGAGGTGATTTTAGTTTTACATCTGGGAGATCGCTGTTTGCCTTCTCCTGTCTCTGTAGCAACTACACTGATGGCCTTCTTGGGTGACTCCTTCTTAACAGCTGTCTTCCCTCTTAGTTCACGAACACGGGCTTCCAGCTTAAAGGTGGGTTCACCATCCCACTTCCTCATGTCCTCCCCTTGGTCACGCAGGAAGAACCAGAGTGCACCACATGGCATACGCCTGGGGCTCCCTTTCCCTCTGACCGGAGCAGGAGATGACTGATTTCTTGGGGTACCTCTGACAGCCAACATGCTGGCCCGTAGGGAGGAGGAGGTATAGAGGTTTTCTTCAAAGTTCTGAAGCCAAGCAGACACCTTCTCCACAGTTGGTGTGTCCATATCTGGGAAATACATTGCTGCCAAGCTGTTAGAATATGATGCTGGGGCACTTTGAATCACCTTCCTCCACATGGCCCGTGTGCACAGGACATCCTCTGGATCTTTGGAGACCTCCTCATCATCTAGATCACTATAGATGACTTCCAACACCGCTAGTTCTCTCAGGTACTGGATGCCTTCATCTGCGGTGGTCCACTTTCCTGGGGAGTTAACTAGATCTTCCTTCAATGGGTATCTCGCCCTCACACTTGAAAGCAGCTGTCTCCAGAGACTGCAAATTGCTGTCTCTTTTCCAATTCCCCTCTCAATTCCCCGGTTTCTAACTAGGGTTCCCAGCTGTTGGGCTTCCCTGCCTTCCAGTTGGTGACTGTCAGCCCCATTATCCCAACATCGAAGCAGCCAGGCAGCAATCCGCTCACCAGGCTGGCGGCTGTAATCTTTCCGCATGTCTCAAAGTTCTGATGAGGTCAGGGACCAGGTAGTTTCTGCTTCCTGTCTGATTTCTCTCACTCCTTCTTCCCACTTCTTTGCTGAAGGACCAGCTTCCTGATCAAACCTCTCCTCCTCTTCTTCCTCCTCCCTTACTAATCGATGATAGGGACCTGTTGACCTCCTGGTCCACTGTTTCTTTTTTACTACTGGGGCAATTACTGTAGTTGTTATTGTTTGGGTCCCTATCTCAGCCACGGTGTCCTCAGCTGCAGTTTGGGTCCCTGCCTCGACCACAGTCCTCTGAGAGTACTGCACTGTGGCTCGATAGGCCCAGGCCAGGCCCCAGCACAGTGCTAGAAGCTGTTGGTTTTCGTTGGGATAGGCAAGGCACCCTTCTATCAGGTGGCGCGTCAGTTTGCCAGGGTCACTTGCCTGTTCAGGTGTGAAGTCCCAGGCTATAGGAGGTGATAATCTCCCTAGGAACCTGCCCAAATCCTTCCACACACCCTGCCACCCGGGGACCGGCTGCCTCAGGGCACGTTTCAGTATTGCCTCACTCAAAAGTTGTCTCCCCTTAAACCAGGACAAAACCAAACTCCACAACACCCGTAATATGCCAGCAGTATTCATTAGTAATATTAATGAGCTTACATAAGGGTGAATAAGGACCTTAGGAGCCTGTATAATGAAACCATCCACGTCAAACCCAGGTAGAGAGAGAGAGAGAGATGTATTCCCCCATCATCTCCACAAGATAGCTCCCCCAGCACAGCAATAACATCGATGCCAGGGCCAGGCACATAACCATTGTTTGTACTAGCATGCTCCCAAGCTCCTTCATCCTCCCCACAAAATAGCTCCCCCAGCACAGTAAGATCGTCAACACTAGGCCAAAGCACAGAGCAGCCATTGTTTGTATCAGCATGTTCCTAAGCTTAGCAAAATAGAGATAAGCAGCACAGCTAACAAACCCCGTGACCTGCACAGGAGCTTGCAACTTAATAACTACTAGAGCTGTAGCACCCTTCTTAATACAAAACTGCCGTTGTCGAGCCCCACCTTGGGCGCCAAAAAGGACTGTGGTGGGTTGACCCTGGCTGGGGGCCAGGTGCCCACCAGAGCCACTCTATCACTCCCCTCTTCAGTAAGGCAGGGAGGGGAGAAAGGAAGATGGAAAAACAACCCCAAACTCGTGGGTCGAGATAAAGGCAGTTTAATGGTGCTAAAGCAAAAAGCCGCGCGCGGAAGCAAAGCAAAAAGCAAAGATTATTCTCTACTTCCCATCAGCAGGCGATGTCCGGCCACTTCCTGGGAAGCAGGGCTTCAGTATGCGTGCCCCTTACTCCGGAAGACAAACATTGTAAAAAAAAAAAAAAACAACGAATGCCCCCGCCCTGTTCCTCCCCCTATCTCTCAGTTTCTTATTGCTGAGCAGATGTCATACGGTATGGAATATCCCTTTGGTCAGTTTGGGTCAGCTGTCCTAGCTATGTCCCCTCCCAAGATCTTGCCCACCCCCAGCCTGCTGCTGGGGAAAAAGAAATGTTGGAAAGACAGCCTTGAGGTGTGCTGGCACTGCTCAGTAGTAGCCAAAACACTGGTGTGTTATCAACACCTTGCTAGCTACCAATACACAGCACAGCACCATGAGGGCTGCTGTGGGGAGAATTAATTCCATCTCAGCCAGACCCAATACAGACACTTTGAGCTCTCCTGGACTGCAGCAGGCTGTGACCAGCATCTCCCCTTAGCTGGGACACCTCTCAGGCACAAACTTCTCGAGAATCATGTGCCAATGGAAGACCAGAGCAGAGTCAGCCTTCTCGAGTCTCAACTATCGCCCACTGAGGAATGCCAATGCATTGTGTGTATTTAAACTCAAAGAGGGAAATTTTAACTAGAAGCTAGCTTCCTTCATCCACCTCCCTACCTATCTATGTGTTTAAATATACACATTTGCCTTCACGAATGCGGGTGACATATATCACTGGGCCCAAATATTTCTGTCTCTGTGTGTGTACTTGCATGTTTTGTGTTTATTTATATATCCATATATGTATCTATAAATTTTGATTTAAGATACCTTATAGTAACTTAGTGTGAATCTTGTCATCTTCGAATCTGTAATTAAGTTGCTGTTTTGATCATAATATATTTTACTGAATTACTTGTAAATCTTTAAATTTGTCAGCCATTAAGTGTTGCTAAAATTTAACCTTTGATTTACCTTATACTATTAATACATTCTAAATTGACTAAATCGTAATCGTGTGAGAACACCTTCATCTATGACAATAACACCATAACTCCAACCATAAATATTAACAGCCCTTGAGGACACTCCAGTACAGTGTAGGATAGCCATGTACGGTTTCTTGGCATCAGTATTCCTGTAAGATACAAAAGAAAAAAGATGCTCAGTTGTAATATGACCAACAGATGTTAAGTTAAAAGGTGAGTACTGTCCATCTAGTACTGATTCGATGGAGTTTTCCAGAGCTATCTTTCACTTCCCAAGCGTAAAGATTCTTTGGGGTTGTTAGTACCATTGCCACTGTCCCAGTCTGAGGCATTTTAACCAGCACAGGCTGGCCCGCATAAAAGCCAGCAGGGTATTCCCCTGGTTTTACGTCTGTCTTTGGCACCAAAGTTGTGGCAGAAGCGCAAAAAGCTTTCATCTTTGGACAACCATCTCCGCTCCATCTATTGTTTAATTGATAGATGGTATTGGACAGTCATAGAATGTCACCCAGATTCACAAGTTTTAGCAAATCACTTAACCAAGACATTTGTTTGCGCAACAATACCGTTGGCTTGGGAGTAGTACGGAGTATGGAATACCCACTGGATCCCTTCTCCCTTTGCCCAGTCTTGTACTACTGTAGCTGAAAAATGCGACCAGTTATCACTTTGAATCTCTTCAGGAAGGGGAAGTGTACTAAACCATTCCTTCAGACTATGGACTGTATTTTCCCCAGTGGCAGCTGTGATGGCTGTAGCCATGGTAACTCCTGAAATGACTTCCACTCCCATGAGTATGTAATTTTTACCCCCTGAGGGTCATAGTGGGCCAATGTAGTTGATCTGCCAGGTGTGCCACAGTGTTTTCTTGTCCCGGATATGTAGGGGTGGTGCTTTACTTGGCTGGCCTTTGTTAAGTCGCAAAAGACATTGTGAACAGGCAGTTACTACTTGCTCACACAGCTTTACCGATATGGGCCATCCTTGGGCTATACCTTCCTGATAGAAATCGGCTTGCCTGGTGTGGCCTCGTTTTACATTCAACCATTTGAGTAAGCATTCCCGTTCATGCTCATTACTCACGACATCATATTTCTGTAATCGTGTGAGGCTATCGACCTGTTGATTGAACTGGGCTGCGATAGAAGCTGATTGATCATGTCCTTTCACCCATCCGATATGCAGCAGCCTTTGTTCTCCTATTTCTAGCAATTGTTTCCAGCTGTCAGTTTGCCAGACTGGGACTCTATTTACCTGCCAGTCGTTGGCTGCCCAGTGACCCAGCCACTCTGTAGCTCCCTTGAAAACAGCATGTGAGTTGGTATGGATATGGCTGGCACCATGTCATGCGCCTAGTAGGACTGCTCTAAGCTCCCCTACTTGTGCACTTCCTCTGCCTCTTTCACTTAACTTTTCCCCCGTGGCCACTTCCAGTGCCACGGCCTTATAATTCCACTCATTGTCTTGCCTGTAAGATGATGGATGCATCAGTGAACCATACCCCTTTAAGGACACTGCCTTCCTTCAGAGGAGGTGCCTCCTGAATCAGAGATGGTTTGCTTGGCGAGGTTTGGAATAACAATGTGCTGTCTATATCTTTCTGCAATTTAGATACTTTAATGCTGCCCTCCCCAATAGGCATGATTTCATCGATACCTTCCAGGTAGGCGTACCATTTATGGATGGTAGGCTTCTGGGCAATGCCTGCAGGTGGTGCCGTACCCTTCCAAACTATATCTAGGAGACGGAAAGGCCCCCGAAAGATCACACTCTGTCCTTTTCTTCTCTGTTCTGCTCATTTCACTGCTAGCGCTAAGGATAGCAAGCCTTTTTCAAGGTCTGAATATCTCATTTTGGTGTCATTGAAAGAATGGGAGCTAAACTCTAGCGGTCTCTCTGGCCCTTCTGGTCCCCTTTGCCATAGGTTACAACCATGCTCACTGAATCTTTACTCTACGTGGATAGGGTCGGTCGGGTGTAAGGGACCTAGCTGTTGGAATAGCCTCAGTTCTCTTATTAATAACTCTAACACGTTCTCATGCTGTTCAGTCCATTCCCATGATTTACCTTTTCTGAGCAGATTGTATAAGGGATGGGTAATAACAGATAAACCAGGGATATGTTTGCGCCAATAGCCTAAGGTTCCCAGAACTTGCTGTAATTCCTTTATGCTAGATGGATTCTGCCCGTGCTCTATTTTTTCCAGAGTGTTGGGGGGAATAGAGGCAGCTCCTTTAATCCACCAGACTCCCAGGAACTTAACCTCCTGGGCGAGTCCCTGACACTTGGATGGAGGAATGTCTAGTCCCAAAGGTATCAATTTTTCCCATACATCTTCCATGGTATGCCTGACTTCCTCTGAGTTTTCTCCTCCGATCAGCATGTCTTCAATATATTGCTATATCATGATACCCTGTGGGCTGGGAATTTCTGTTAAAAACTTTGCCAAGGCCTTGTGGGCAATGGTGGGGGAGTGTTTATCTCCCTGTGGTAGTTTGTTAAAGGTGTACTGTACCCCTTTCCAAGGAAACGAGAATTAGGCCTTATAGTGTTCCTGGAGTGGGATCATAAAGAACATATCTTTGACATCTAAAGTTGCCATCCATGAGCATGATGCTCCCTGAATTTGGGTTACTAATTCTGCAATGTTTGGTGCAGCTGCCGTTAAAGGTGCAGTATTGGCATTCAATCGCCTATAATCAATTGTAAGCCGCCACTGTCCGTTCGGCTTTTTTACCAGCCAGACAGGAGACTTATAGGGGGAGTGTGTGTGAGTGATAATACCTCTTTTTTCCACGTCTGTTACCACCCCGTCAGTGCCCGAATGTGCGGCTGCTGGCAGGGGGTACTGCCTTACATTAGGAATTCTCAACAGGGGTAGAGGTATAGACATCTCTAATAAGTTTATAGCTTTAGGCTCATCCTCTTCAAGCCATGCTATTTCTCCATCACCTCGTCCAGCGAAACTCCAGACTGACCCATCGGGGAGTTTCCACACTCTGCCATACAACACATCAAATCCCAATATGTTGGTGTTTGCAGCACCGACCAATACGTCTGTGCGAGTCAATTTCTTCTCGCCTGGGAGACACATGGCAATTTTTGCTGTGGGGCATTCCTTTACGATCCCATCAATCCCTGCCTATAGAAAATCTCAGAAGACAGACTATTTGTTCCCTCTTAATGATTCGTATTACAATTAATAGATACAATTCAAGTACAAAATGTCATCTTAAAGAGAATAAAACTACAATTAACCCAAAGTCCAGCCAACCTCTTTTCCCACCTTAAAAACTATGTCTTTCAAGGAAATATATACCTTCAGGCTATAAAATCTATGATTTCCTTTCTTGTCTCTGTATTAAGATGTATAATTCAAGATTTGCTGGATATTTACCTTCTTTGTGCAGGAAACATACCAGAGGCAGATGCCTGAGCAGCCATCTGCTGAGTGGCAACAAGGGCAGCAGAGGTCAGTCCTGAAGGAAAGAAGAAACAAAAGAATGTGGATGTACTTCTGGTTTTAATGGATTTTTATGTTCAGAGAAATGGTAGGAAGAATCTTTAATGCAAACAAATAAAAAAACCCCTACCATCAGAAAATGGCTTTTAATACTACACAGACAGCATGTTTCAGGCAACAGTATTAAGACAGTCTGCCCAGCATGACCAATATGCCTTCATATAGTATACTGACTTCCCCTTGATAGGTATTTTACAGCATTCCAACTTACTGTATTCCTTTCCAAGTATTGCACCACATGATGCTAAATGGTTTGTATAAATTTCTGAATAGGAAGCTCAGTAAAAATAATAAGTACCAGGAAACAACAAGAATCAAAATTCACAGAGAATTACAGAAATTATATGCTAGCTGCTCAGAATACAATGCTTTGATAAAAACTTATCTTTTCTCCAATTTTCCTTCTGAACAAGCATAATGCATCCCATAAGTCATGTGGAATCACCGAATCAAACTGAGAAATTTCAAGACTTTTACACAGGAAAAATTAACCGTGAAGGGACTGAGAGAGCATAATGAATTTATGTCATTTTAGCTACCAATTGTAATAGCATGTACTTTGCTGTATGGGAGCAAATCTTCTTTTAATTCATCTAGAATCCAGGGTTAGAGAAAAACAGTCAAAGACGGGTATAAAACCTAGGGAGAATGAATCATGTCTTACTGTGCTGCTTTTTTCCCTGACTGCAACTCTGTGCACTGCATTTATCAAAAATAGAAAGAATTCTCTTTCATATGCTCCAACTGTAATGAACTCAAACCCTTGTGACTGCAATCCCTTGTACATAAAATACATTCAGTATAAAAAGCTTTTGTCTTTGCCACACTTCTTTCATTGCTTATACAACTCTAATTATATAAAAGGAGGTTGTTTGGTTTGGTTTTGGCCACCTTTCAGGCAGTTAATGTCAGTTTGCATTAGGATTCAAAAGATATACGTGAACAGTCTAACTGGTAAATCTTTAATAATGCTCTGACAACCAGTTTTGGAAACAAAACTTGGTATTTCTCAGGCCTCAAGATATTTATTTGATGTTAGTCCTTGCTGTGAATTTTCAAGTCTTCTTCCTAAATATAAAGCACTTGGGATTTGACGGGGGGATCTCTATTCAAAATGCTTCATGTATCATATAATCATAGAATCATAGAATCATAGAATGGTTTGGGTTGGAAGGGACGTTAAGGATCATCTAGTTCCAACACCCCTGCCATGGGCAGGGACACCCTCCACTAGACCACGTTGCCCAAAGCCTCATCCAACCTGGCCTTAAACACTTCCAGGGAGGGGGCCTCCACAACCTCTCCGGGCAACCTGTTCCCAGTGCCTCACCACCCTCACAGTAAAGAATTTCTTCCTAACATCTAATCTAAATCAACCCTCCTTCAGCTTAAAGCCATTACCCCTTGTCCTGTCACTACACTCCCTCGTAAACAGTCCCTCACCATCTTTCCTGTAGGCCCCCTTCAGGTACTGGAAGGCCGCAATTAGATCTCCCCGGAGCCTTTTCTTCTCTGGGCTGAACAATCCCAACTCTCTCAGCCTGTCCTCAGAGGAGAGGTGCTCCAGCCCTCTGATCAGCTTCGTGGCCCTCTTCTGGACTCGCTCCAACAGCTCCATGTCTCTCCTGTACTGGGGCCCCCAGAGCTGGACGCAGTACTCCAGGTGGGGTCTCACCAGAGCAGAGTAGAGGGGCAGGATCACCTCCCTCGACCAGCTGGTCACACTGTTTTTGATGCAGCCCAGGACATGGTTGGCTTTCTGGGCTGCAAGTGCACACTGCCGGCTCATGTTGAGCTTCTCATCAATCAATACCCCCAAGTCCTTCTCCTCAGGGCTGCTTTCAATGCATTCCCCACCCAGCCTGTAATTGTAATGTACATATATGACTTGCAATGTTAAGGTAACAACTTCACAAGGCAAGGTAATACCACCATTGGAAACCTTCTGCTCACCTTGAAATGGGTCATATTGACCAGGTATAAGTGGGTAACCCGTTTCAACATGTGTGTGATGGTGTGTATGGAGATGCCTCTGGCTAAAAGGAGAATGACGGTCTCCTTCCCTCTCTGCTTCCAGTTCATGCTCAGCTGCGGATTTTTCCACAGGCTGACAATAAAAGGTGAAAGAAAACTGATGTGAGAAATTTAAAAGGAAGGAAATCACAAAAAAAATCCACTTACTAATATTACCCTGCAATGACCTTTTAAATTAAAATAATGAAACCGATTTTTTTCTGATGAAGAAATCTCTCTACTGGAGATTTGTACTTGATCTTAGCCTAAAGCTGGTGTATCTGGTTAATGGAAGATTTTCAGGGCACAGGGAATTTGAGGTGACACACTGCAGCATGAAGTCATCATGCTGACTACTAGCTTTGGGTTCTCTTAAGCCTGGCTGACTTGCAAATGCTTGAACAACCTATCTGAGCTGTTAAGAACTGATGTAAATTAGTTCTCAGCCTTCTTTATTGCACTCTGGGGATCAATCCTGCCTGAGCAGCAAGAAAAAAAATTCTTCTAAAAATAGAATCAAGTCAGTGACTTGCTCACAATTAAAAACAGAACCAATCTATCTGAAAGTAGATGTATTGGGTTTGTGTGGCAAGGTTTCGATAGCAGGGGGACTACAGGGGTGGCTTCTGTGAGAAGCTGCTAGAAGATTCCCCTGTGTCTGATAGAGCCAATGCCAGCTGGCTCCAAGACAGACCCGCCACTGGCAAAGGTCGAGCCAATCAGCGATGGTGGTAGTGACTCTGTGATACAATATTTAGAATCATAGAATTGTTTTGGTTGGAAAAGACCTTTAAGATCATCAAGTCCAACCATTAACCTAGCACTGCCAAGTCCAACCACTAAACCATGTCCCTAAGCACCACATCTATGCGTCTTTTAAATACCTCCAGGGATGGTGACTCAACCACTTCCCTGGGCAGCCTGTTCCAATGCTTGACAACCTTTTTGGTGAAGAAATTTTTCCTGATATCCAACCTAAATCTCCCCTCGTGCAACTTGAGGCCATTTCCTCTTGTTCTATCACTTGTTATTTGGGAGACCGACACCCACCTCGCTACAACGTCCTTTCAAGTAGTTGTAGAGAGCAATAAGGTCTCTCTTCAGTCTCCTTTTCTCCAGGCTAAGCAATCCCCGTTCCCTCAGTCGCTGCTGATAAGACTTGCTCTCTAGACCCTTCACCAGCTTTGTTGCGGCCCTTTGGACACACTCCAGCATCTCCATATCTTTCTTGTTTTGAGGGGCCCAAATCTGAATACGGTGCTTGAGGTGTGGTCTCACCAGTGCCGAGTACAGGGGGACAATCACTTCCCTAGTCCTGCTGGCCACACTATTTCTGATACAAGCCACGATTTAAGAAGGGGAAAAAAACCCCTGCACAACTGTGGAGAACAACGCTTTAGCTAATAAAGACGGCGTGGGAAATGTGCGATTTCCACCTGTGCGCTAAAGCAGTGAAAAACAGCGGTTCAAAGAAAAGATACGCACAAAACAGACCTTGCATTCTTCAGTAGCTCATAAATAACATGTGACTGGCCGAATCCAGGAGATAAGGAGCTGAGAACAGACAGCCAGGCGCCCGCCAGGTGCAAGAGAAAAACAGAATAACAGATCTTGCGGGGAACACGAATCGGGTGATGATTGGGGAATAAAAGAGCCTCCCCTTTTAACAAGAAATACTATATAATCAAAAAATTCTGTAATAAAGTTGATTCTGTACTTGCACCCTACGGAGTCCGTGCCTATCATATACCACAAATGGCGCCCGAATCGGGACTTGAAAAATAGAAGAAGGACTTGGAAAAGAGAAGAAGGAAAAGCAGTGCGGAATATTACCGGTGGTGTACCCCTGCGTAGCTGGACGGAGGAAACTGCACTGCATCGAGCGCTCATATTCATCACCGGTCACTGGACAAAACAGGTGAGCAGCCACGGGAAAGTTTTTTAGACTGTCGTTTTTTTATTATGGGACAGTCAGCGACTCGAGAACAGAAGTTTCATACAGAGAATTTACAACGTATTTTACGAGAACTAGGCTTTAAGGTCGCTCCACTGCATTTGGTGAGGTTGCTTGTATGGATTCGGGACTATTGTCCGTGGTTCCCTGTTAAAGGCTCATATGATCTCACTCAGTGGCAGAAGGTTGGAGAGGAGCTGCAAGCTAAGCAGCTTTTGCAGTTGGAGCTCCATGATGATATATTGATTACTTGGCGTGTGGTTTATACTGCTCTCAGGACTCTGCTACCTGCTGAACAGGTATTGCAGAAAGTGAATGACTCCGTATTACCACCCGCTGAGACAAATACGAGAAAAGAATCTCGTTTGTTTGAATTAATAGATCCTGAGTTGGAGTCAGACTATGCTGAGGTGGTGACTGAACCTCCGCTGTCAGAGGGCAGAGCAGACCCTGGGGATCCTTTTGATCCAGGTCCCGTTGACCCCAAATGAGAGCTAGATTTATATCCCCCGCTTACTCCTGTAAAAGCGAAGGCTGCTTCTGCCCCCACGGCAGAAGAGATTTTGCAACAACAGAGACAAAAGACTCTCTCACAGATATCCCTGACGCCCACCCCCTCACCCCCCCCACTCGGTGCACGCCCGCCCCCTTCTGCACCCCTGCCCCCCCCCCCCCCCCCCCCGAGTTACCCATTGCAAGGAACTGTTCAGTCTAAAATCTTGGGTGGACTACTTGACGAGTGCCGGACAGAGGCACTAAAAAGAGGGGACATATCGCTTCTTCAAGCCATGCCTGTGTTGTATCAACCGAACAGACCCCCCGAATACGTTCATTTACCATATGATGTAATAAAGGAGGTCCGCAAATCGATAAAGGAGTATGGTTTGCAGGCATCATTCACAATGAACTTGTTACAGGTTATAGGAGAATCTTACGTACTGACACCCTTAGATTGGAAATCCATCCTACGTCTTGTGTTGTCTGCAGCACAGTACTGTGTGTGGTTTTCGGAATACCGTGAGCTGGTGCAAGTTCAGGTGATGGACAATTTAACGGCAGGAACTGCTATTAGTCTCGACGAATTAATGGGAGAAGGGCATTATGCTACCGGGATAGCACAGGCTGGACTATCGCGGAATGTTCTTGCCCAAGCCACAGGGTTAGCCTTGAGGGCACTCCGACGGGTGCCGGATTTCAGCAAGTGAGAGTCGTCATTTGCTTCCATTCGTCAGGGACCTCAGGAGCCGTATGTACAATTTTTGGATCGTTTGCAAACTGCTATACAGAGACAGATAGACTCTTCTGAAGCAGCAGAATTGTTATTGTTTCAGCTTGCTATTGAGAATGCAAACACGGACTGCAGGCGAGCCATTGATCCTATTCGTAATCACGCAAAAACTTTGAATGATCTTATTAGAGCATGCCAAAACGTGGGCTCTGAGCAACATAAGGCAGGTATGCTAGCTGCTGCCTTAGCTCAACAGTTGGCAGTTGCACGAGATGCTACTTAATGTTTCTCCTGTGGTCAGGAAGGGCATGTGAAGAAAGATTGCCTGAAAGCGAGAAGAGGAGGACGAGGACAAGGAGGGCAGGGAAGACAACTTGCTCAATTATGCCCTCGTTGTCAAAAGGGATACCGTTGGGGTAATCAATGTTGTTCTAAGTTTGACAAACAAGGCAATCCACTCCCTGAGAATACCTCGGGAAATGGGAGGAGGGGCGCGAGGTCCGGTGCCCCGAGACTACACAACAGGACCCAGCCCCAGCCCCCGCCGGCACAGTCCTTGACCTGGCCGGCACAAATAAGCGAGATGAATGCTGGCAACTCACTACAGTCGAGTCTCTCAGACCAGCCACAGCAGGCAGCGCCGGGTTGGACCTGGCCACCAGTCAATCCACAGTAATTCGAGATCAGTCAGTACATCTAGTGCCTACAGGAGTGTACGGACCTTTGCCTAAGGGTTTATGTGCCTTATTGCTTGGTCGTTCCTCCACTTCCAGAGCAGGTTTATTTGTTTTGCCTGGGGTCATAGATTCCGATTATACTGGGGAAATAAAAATTATGGTCTGGACCCCTACGCCACCTTGTACTATACCTATTGGAGAGCGAATTGCACAATTGCTTTTGCTGCCCAACACTCAAATTCAAACTAAAAGTTCCGCCCATGTTGGCGAAAGGGGGTCCTCCGGGTTTGGTAGTACAGGTCTGCCTCGCATTTTTTGGACACAGAAGATTACCCCGGGACAACCGATGTTGACTTGTAGAATAAACGGTCGGGTGTTCACTGGCTTAGTGGACACCGGAGCAGATGTTTCTATTATTCAACGATCGGACTGGCCACAGGAATGGCCATTAGTACAGGCGTTTGCTGCTATTACTGGAATTGGAGGGACACAAATACCTTGGCAGAGTATGCATTCCTTGATTGTGGAAGGTCCTGACAACAAACAAGCGGTTTTAAAACCATATGTTTTAACTGTGCCATGTACATTATGGGGTCGCGATCTCTTGCAACAATGGAAGATGACAATAACGACACATTTTTAACACGAGCCACTGACGTTCAGCCGCAACTCAAACTGACTTGGTTAACAGATAAGCCAGTATGGGTAGATCAGTGGCCTTTGAAAGGTGAGCGGCTAGAAAGGGCTCATGAATTGGTGCAAGAGCAGCTACAATTAGGCCATATTGTTCCCTCCACGAGCCCTTGGAATACTCCTATATTTGTTATTCCAAAAAAATCTGGCAAATGGAGATTGTTGCAGGACCTCCGGGCTATTAATGCAGTGATGGCACCTATGGGGGCCTTGCAACTAGGAACTCCTAATCCCACTATGATTCTGGACAATTGGCATTTGAAGGTTATTGATTTAAAAGATTGCTTTTTTACCATTCATTTACATCCTGAAGATTGTGCTCGTTTTGCCTTTTCGGTTCCTGTGATTAATAATGATAGACCCATGCAACGGTTTCATTGGGTGGTTTTACCGCAAGGAATGAAAAATAGCCCGACTATATGTCAAATTGTTGTTAGTGAGGCCTTGTCAAATATTCGCAAAACATATGATGCAATCATGTTATATCATTACATGGACGATATTTTGTTGGCTGTGGAAACTGAATCATCTCTTTCCCGAGTTTTCGACAGTTTAGTAGCTGAGCTTCGGTGATACGGTCTCCAAATTGCGATGGAAAAGGTACAGTCACTCCCTCCATGGAGGTATCTCGGCTGGAAACTTCTTGATTCGCATGTATATCCACAGTCTGTACGACTTGCTACTACAGTGAGTACTCTAAATGACTTACAGAAGTTGTTGGGGACAATTAACTGGCTTCGACCACTGTTGGGAATAACGACACACGAACTGTCCCCCCTTGTTTTCGTTGCTGAAGGGGAATCCTGAACTAACTTCTCCTAGACAATTGACAGAAGCAGCCCAGTCGGCGCTGCAGACAGTGATAGATAAAATTAATTTTATGTTTGCTCATCGAATTTCTCTGCAATTGCCAGTTCGATTGTTTATCATTTATCATTCCTTTCAACCATATGCTCTCCTAGGTCAGTGGGACGAGAAGGTGCAGAAGGAAGAGCATGCTTTACGCATTTTGGAGTGGTTATTTTTGCCACATTCTTTTGCAAAAGCATTGACCACTGCCCTAGAAATGATTGCTAGACTTCTTTCGCAGGGTCGTTTGAAATGTCAACAATTGACAGGACAAGATCCTACCTTCCTTCATCTACCATTAACCAAAGAAGAATTTCGTGTTGTATTGTGTAACAGTTTGGCTTTTCAGGCTGCACTGGCTGATTATACTAATGTTGTTTTGTATTCTTTGCCACGCCATCGTTTATTAGGTTCTCTGCACTGTTTACCTCTCCAACCACGGTCTTTGTTGAGTTCTGTTCCTCTACAAAATGCTCGTACTGTGTTTATCGATGGTTCTGGCAAAACAGGTAAGGCTGCAGTTGTATGGCGTCACGCAAACTGCGAGGAGTGGGCCTCAGATGTTTCTCACTTATCTGGATCGACGCAGATTGTAGAGTTAGCTGCAGCGGTCCGTGCCTTTGAGTTATTTTCTAAGGAACCTCTTAATATCGTTGCAGATTCTGCATATGTTACAGGTATTGTTCAGCGTTTAGAATCCGCTTTTATACGAGAGGTAGACAACAAACAGTTGTTTGATTTATTGTTAAAGCTAGCCCAACTTTTAAAAATCAGACAGCATTCTTATTTCATTGTCCATATTCGCTCTCACACTATCTTACCAGGACCCCTTGCCGAAGGTAATACAATAGCAGACCAATTTACAATGGCTGAAGTTTTTCCTCGACGTTTTGACCAGGCAAAATTAGCTCATGAATTTTTCCACCAAAATGCACACTCATTACGAGAGCACTTCTCTTTAACTACCGCACAAGCTCAAGATATAATTTGAGCATGCTCGGATTGTCAGCGCCTGTCCCCTTTGCCAGTTTTGCCAGGGACTAATCCCAGAGGTTTAAATGCTAATGATTTGTGGCAATCAGACATATTTCTTCTTTTGGACGCCTTAAGTACGTTCATGTTTCTATTGACACCTTCTCTGGTTTTCTGGTAGCCACTGCCCATTCCGGAGAACGTGCCAGAGACGTTGTGAAGCATTTTTTAAGATGTTTTGCGACCATGGGGGTCCCACGGAAAGTTAAAACAGACAATGGCCCAGCTTATGTTTCTCGACGTTTTCTGTTATTCTTACAGGACTGGGGAGTTGAACATATTACTGGAATTCCACGTTCCCCTACTGGTCAAGCAATAATAGAACGTGCCCACCGTTCTTTGAAATCTATTATTGATAAACAAAAAAGGGGGAATCCAGTAGGGACAACACCACAGGAAATACTAGACAAAGCTACTTATGTTCTAAATTTTCTTAATCTATCTGGATCTAAGCAATATAGTTCCGCAGTAGATAGACATTTCAGAACTGAGGAATCCTCTACCGTGAAGCCTCAGGTGTTTTATAAAAATTTGGAATCTGGTCAATGGGAAGGACCGGTCCCCTTGCTTACCTGGGGACGGGGATATGCTTGTGTTTCTCTTCCCTCAGGTCCCTATTGGATCCCTGCAAGGTATGTAAAGCCAGTGCAAGTGAAAACGCATACTGAAGATGAACAGGACGATAAGAAACACCAAGATGATGTTGCATCTGGGATTGATCAACCTCACAATTAAGATATGGTGGCTTATAGAATTGCAGATGTATTATAATGATAGTTTTAACACATGAGATTTATCTTTTTTCCCGGCTCATTCAAATATTTGGCAGATGGGTCTTTCTTCTTTTAAGTGACAATTATGTCAAGTACTAATGATGGAGAACGCAACTAAGGCTAATGTAACGCTTTTGTCTGAAGCAGAAATCGTGGTCTGCACAACCCATCCTTATTTTTTACTCTAACCTCCAATGCTACTATTCTATCATGTAATGGATGTGTTGGTTTTGCGTGGCAAGGTTTTGGTAGCAGGGGGGCTACAGGGGTGGCTTCTGTGAGAAGCTGCTAGAAGCTTCCCCTGTGTCTGATAGAGCCAATGCCAGCCGGCTCCAAGACGGACCCGCCGCTGGCCAAGGCCAAGCCAATCAGCGCCTCTGTGGTAACATATTTAAGAAAGAGAAAAAACAGTTAGAGAGTGCTTTTGCAGCCAGAGAGAGGAGTGAGAAGATGTAAGAACATCTGCAGACACCAAGGTCAGTGAAGAAGGAGGGGGAGGAGGTGCTCCAGGCGCCAGAGCAAGATTCCCCTGCAGCCCGTGGTGAAGACCATGGTGAAGCAGGCTGTCCCCCTGCAGCCCATGGAGGGAGGATGAGGGGGTGTAGCAATTCCACCTGGAGCCCGTGGAGGACCCCACATTGGAGCAGGTGGAGGCACCTGAAGGAGGCTGTGGCCCCGTGGGAAGCCCGCGCTGGAGCAAGCTCCTGGCAGGACCTGTGGATCCATGGAGAGAGGAGCCCACACCAGAGCAGGTTTGCTGGCAGGACTTGTGACCCCGTGGGGGACCCACGCTTGAGCAGTCTGCTCCTGAAGGTCTGCACCCCGTGGAGGAGACTCACGTTGGAGAAGGTCGTGAAGGACTGTCTCCCGTGAGAGGGACCCCACGCTGGAGCGGGGGAACGATGAGTCCTCCCCCTGAGGATGAAGAAGCGGCAGAAACACCGCGTGATGAACTGACCATAACCCCCACTCCCCGTCCCCCTGTGCCGCTGAGGGGGGCGGAGGTTGAAGCCGGGAGTGAAGTTGAGCCCGGGAAGATGGGAGGGGTGGGGGGAGGTGTTTTTAAGATTTGGTTTTATTTCTCATTCCTCTATTCTGTTTTGCTTAGTAATAAATAAGATGAATTCCCTCTCTAAGTTCAGTCTGTTTTGCTCGTGATGATAATTAGAGAATGATCTCTCCCTGTCCTTATCTCGAGCCGTAAGTTTTCTTTCATTGTACCTTTTCTCCCCTGTCTAATGAAAGAGGGGAGTGATAGAGCAGCTCTGGTGGGCACCTGGCCCTCAGCCAGGGTCAACCCACCACATGGATCTTTTTGTATTACCCTGTCTTCACCAGACTTTAGGAGTTGTATAACTTTTAGCGATTTATAAAATAGTGAAACAACATTTAGAAGGACGTTTGATTTATCTCTTCAACATAATATTCAGTCTTTACATGATCAATTGAGGGACCAAATTAAAAAATTACGGGAACTAATGAGTCAAAGTGTATTCGACACATTAAAAAATGACCTATCACGGCTAAATCCAAAAACTTGGTTTAGTGGTTTAAATCTTCGAATGTGGGTTTTTATTGGCATAGGCACTGTGGTGTTTTTCTTGTTCTTGGTGGTTTTTTTACAGATTCTATGGTTGGCTATCTGACGAGTGCAGACGATAGAGGCACGTGTTATGGACACACTGTTGCTCAACGGGGTTGTCATAAACAAAAAAAGGGGGAGATGTGGAGAACAATGCTTTAGCGAATAAAGACGGCGTGGGAAATGTGCGATTTCCACCTGTGCGCTAAAGCAGTGAAAAACAGTGGTTCAAAGAAAAGATATGCACAAAACTGGCCTTGCAT
This sequence comes from Balearica regulorum gibbericeps, assembly GCF_011004875.1. Lineage (NCBI taxonomy): Eukaryota > Metazoa > Chordata > Aves > Gruiformes > Gruidae > Balearica > Balearica regulorum. The sequence goes on along the minus strand of NC_046219.1, from coordinate 4,515,288 downwards.
TCTTCAGTAGCTCGTAAATAACATGTGACTGGCCGAATCCAGGAGATAAGGAGCTGAGAACAGACAGCCAGGCGCCCGCCAGGTGCAAGAGAAAAACAGAATAACAGATCTTGCGGGGAACACGAATCGGGTGATGACTGGGGAATAAAAGAGCCTCCCCTTTTAACAAGAAATACTATATAATCAGGAAATTCTGTAATAAAGTTGATTCTGTACTTGCACCCTACGGAGTCCGTGCCTATCATACACCACACACAACAGCAATTGCAGCCAGAGAGAGGAGTGAGAATATGTGAGAGAAACAACTCTGCAGACACCAAGGTCAGTGAAGAAGGAGGGGAAGGAGGTGCTCCAGGCGCCAGAGCAGAGATCCCCCTGCATCCTATGGAGAAGACCATGGTGAGGCAGGCTGTCCACCTGTAGCCCTTGAAAGTTAATAATGGAGCAGATATCCACCTGCAGCCCATGGAGGACCCCATGCCGGAGCAGGTAGATGCACCCAAAGGAGGCTGTTACCCTGTGGGAAGCCTGCACTGGAGCAGACTCCTGGCAGGACCTGTGAACTGGTACAGAGGGAGGAGCCCACGCCAGAGCAGGTTTGCTGGCAGGACTTGTGACCCCATGGGGGACCCACACTGGAGCAGTCTGTTCCTGAAGGACTGCACTCCGCGGAGAGGACCTATGCTGGAGCAGTTAATGAAGAACTAGTCCTGGCTTCAGCTGAGAGAGAGTTAATTTTCTTCATAGTAGCTAGTATGGGGCTATGTTTTGGATTTTTGCTGAAAACAGTGTTGATAATATAGAGATGTTTTTGTTATTGTTGAGCAGTGCTTACACAGAGTCAAGGCCTTTTCTGCTGGGACACACACCCCCACCGGTGAGTACGCTGGGGGTGCACAATAAGTTGGGAGGGGACACAGCTGGGACAGTTGACCCCAGCTGACCAAAGGGATATTCCATACCATGTGACATCATGCTCAGCATACAAAGCTGGGGGAAGAGGAAGGTGAGGGGTGACGTTTGGAGTTATGGCATTTGTCTTGCCAAGTAACCATTGCGCGTGATGCAGCCCTGCTTTCCTGGAGATGGCTGAACACCTGCCTGCCAATGGGAACCAGTGAATGAATTCCTTGTCTTGCTTTGCTTGCGCACATGGCTTTTGCTTTACCTATTAAACTGTTTTTATCTCAACCCATGAATTTTTTCACTTTTACCCTTCCATTTCTCTCCCCCATCCTGATGTGGGGGGAGTGAGCAAGCAGCTGTGTGGTGCTTAGCTGCTGGCCTGGGTTAAACCACAACAGAACTGTACCCCATTCCCTGTCCCCCTGTGCTGCTGGGGGGGTGGAAGTAGAGAATTCGGGAGTAAAGTTAAGCCCAGGAATAAGGGAGGGGTGGGGGGAAGGTGTTTTAAGATTTGTGTTTATTTTCTCATTACCCTACTCTGATCTGATTGGTAATAAATTAATTTTCCCCAAGTCGAGTCTGTTTTGCCCATGACGGTAATTGCTGAGTGATGTGTCCCTGTCCTTATCTCGACCCATGAGTCTTTTGTTATATTTTCTCTCCCCTGTCCAGCTGAGGAGGGGAGTGATACAGCAGCTGTGGTGGGCACCTGGAGTCCAGCCAGGGTAAACCTACCACAGTGAAACGATAGTGTTTGATCTAACATGGAAATTTCTGAAATTTCCATGGAAATCTTCAGAAACAAATGGTTTTCAGAAACAGAGGTAATGTGCTTTTAGGAAGATATGGATGGCTTCATGGCAAATATACTGAGGGGATATTACCAAATCCCACAGTCTAACTTTTTATTTTATTATCTGTTTATAAACAGGAGCTTCCTGTTTAAGTGCAATAAATTCTGCACCAATGTGTATTTCTGAATATAGTTTTCTATATGAGTCCATTCATTTAAATTAAGGAGACTGAGCACAGAACTCTGTTTTATGTGTCACTTCCAATTTCTGCCAAGAAAGCATTTTGATTTAAAATTACTTTTATTTTAATCAGTAGTATAAAGAAGCATCATGCATTCATAGGTTGATGCCAGACTGTGTGTGCTTCTTAAAATCATGTTCTCTACCCCTCCCCAAATGTACTGCTCTTCAGTAATGACAGATAAAGCCTTACAACAGGAGACTTGCTGCAATATTGGTTGGCATGCTGCTGGAGCAAATCCAGTGCTTTGGACTCAGTGGTTGAGTTCGCATTGATGCTTGGACTGGTATTGACTTTCTCTGCCTCTTCTCTCCCTGACATCTTCCCATAAACAGGATAATGAAATCCTGGAGTGAGATAGGTCCCTGCAGGTAAACAATAAATGCCACATCAGGTTACTGTTTTTACAGTTTGATTATATCAAGGTGGGAGGAGGGGATGCCAGGACAGAGGGCAACATCAAAAAAGGATCATGTGATTATCAAATTGTATCTATTTTTTCTCCTAATTTGCTCTGGTGAATGAAGGCTATAGAGGGCTGAGCTCATAGTCATTTCAGACATTTATGGGTTCTTTTTAAGTGAAAGGAATAATAGCTATAATGGTTGTGACAGTAAGTGCTTAGAATATTTTTCTAGGCAATAAACTATCTGTCAGTCTAACAGCAATAGCAGACTGTCAAGGGTTGAGGAAACTGTAGCTGGGAACTCTGACAGTTCATAAAAGGAACATCCTGTATTAAATCAGTTTAATCTATGGAACTTTTCCTAGCATAAGCACAAGTAAAACAAAGCTGCTAAAAGAAATATTAAAATGCAGGCTTTGTCACCGAAATCCGGGAATAAACCTCGTAACACCAATGTAGTGTTAAAAGGCAGGCATTCTTTATTGCAGCGCTGGATGCACGGGGGATAGCTCCACCTAACGTGCATGCCAGGTGATCACCAACACACAGGTTATGTAGGATCAAAACATACATATTCATCGTTTTTCTCAAAAAAGGCAGTCCTATGATAATCATTTCTTAGAATCCATTTCCATATTCTCCTCCCCATCACGCATGCTCAGTGATTTGAGTCGGTGGTCTTCAAGGGGTCTCTGGTGGTCGTCAGTGGTCTTGCACCCATGTCCGCTGGGTGACCCTCTTCTTGTGGGCATGCGCAGTACCCTTGCTGTGGATGCACCTGTCCATAACGACTTCATAAGATTAATATCTCCAAGCCTATTGTTCAGATTGGTAGGGACTGTTCATGGAACAGAGCAGCACTGTACCTTGCCATGGTCAGTTAGCTTCATTACCTATTACCTTGGTTACAAACTAATTATCTCAACCTGCTTCTATAGTTTCTGTTTCACGGCCCCTATCCCACGGTTACATTTCCCCCCTTTGGAAGTTTTGAAATAATAACTTTTCAATACTTCCACTCATATTTTCCTATCCTAGACACATTACAGATGTTCTTAAACTTGTAACCATAGCATCTACACCCCAGTGTGTCTGCTCATGTTTCTCTTTTGCAAGTTCTAACATAACTTGTGGGGTCACTATTACCTGATTTTCTGGTGTTACCCACCATCCTTCCGTATTCTGAGAGGCCTTTAAGTGCTCTGCCAACTGTTCACCTAGTTTACTGTATCTTGCTTTTAAATATGGAATTTTCATCTGTTTTACTGGTACTAGTGCAAGGATACCTTGTTCTACAGCCTCCTTTGCAGCTTTATCTGCCAACCGATTACCTATATTTACAGCTGTCTGACCAAATTGATGAGCCTTGCAATGCATTACGGCCACTTCCTTCGGTTTTTGGACATCTTGTAGGAGTTGAAGAACTTCCTCCTTATGCCTTATCGGTGATCCTTGGGCTGATAACAGTCCTCTTTCTTTCCAGATAGCTCCATGAGCGTGGATCACACCAAATGCATATTTGGAATCAGTCCATATGTTTACCCTTTTCCCTTCTGCCATCCGTAAGGCCTGCTTTAGCGCCACCAATTCTGTTTTCTGCGCTGATGTATTTGCAGGTAGCGTCCCTGACTCCAATACCTTGTCAGTGGTGACAACAGCATACCCGGCCATTCGCCTTCCTTCTTGCATGAAGCTGCTTCCATCCGTGAACAGCTCCAGATCAGGATCCTTCAAAGGTTCGTCCTTCAGGTCCGGTCTGCTGGAATAAACTTGTTCAATGGTCAGCAGGCAATCATGTTCCAATTTCTCGGTAGGATTTTCTGTTGACGGGAACATTGCCGGATTTACAATTGCTGTGTTTTTTTAATTCCACATCATCTTGTTCCAATAGGACAACCTGGTATTTCAACATTCTGCTAGGGGATAACCAATGACCCCCCTTTTGTTCTAAGAAAGACAGTTATTACCATATGCGGTACATATACCACTATCTTTTGGCCCATCGTCAATTTTTGAGCTTCCTGAATCAGCAGCACCGTTGCTGCCACAGCACGCAAACATCCCAGCCATCCTTTACTCACAGTGTCAAGTTGTTTGGAGAAGTACCCCACCGGTCGCTTCCAGGATCCCAGCTGTTGTGCCAGCACTCCAAGGGCCAGATGTTGCCTTTCGTGCACAAAGAGCTCAAAAGGTGTGGTTAGGTCAGGTAAACCCAATGCAGGGGCCATCATTAATGCCTTTTTGAGTTCCTTAAATGATTTGTGGCATTCAGGTGTCCAAGTCAAGTATTGGTCTTTGGATTCCTTCAGGGCTTCATATAGGGGTTTCACATGGAGTCCATAATTTAGAATCCAGAGTCGACACCACCCAATCATTCCCAGAAAGTCTCTCAGTTCCTTTGGGCTGTTAGGTTCGGGGATCTGACAAATGGCTTCTTTTCTTTTGTTTCCCGGTTGTCTCTGTCCTTGAGATATCTCAAATCCCAAATAAATCACTGCTTCTTTCCCTATCTGGGCCTTGTTTCTGGAAACTCTGTATCCCCCTTGGCCCAGGAAATTCAATAAACTGATGGTCATTTCAAAACATGTTTCTTTGCTTTCTGCTGCTATCAGGATGTCATCCACATACTGTAATAATATACCTTCTCCTTGATTCTGTTTCTTCCACATTTCTAACTCCTTTGCCAATTGATTTCCAAATATTGTAGGGCTATTTTTAAATCCTTGTGGAAGTACAGTCCATGTTAGTTGCGTTTTTCGTCCTGTAGCAGGACTTTCCCACTCAAAAGCAAATATGCTTTGACTTTTTGTATCCAGAGGTATGCAAAAGAAGGCATCCTTTAAATCCAGTACAGTAAACCATTTATGTTCCTCTTTCAAAGAGGTCAGTAAAGTGTATGGATTGGCCACTACTGGGTGTATACCTTGAACTATCTGATTTACGGCCCTCAGGTCCTGAACCAATCGGTATTCCTTACCTCCTGATTTCCTTACTGGCAATATAGGGGTATTGTATTCTGATTCACATTCTGCTAACAGCCCATATTCTAAAAATTTTGTAATTAATCCCTCTAATCCCTTTCGAGCCTCCCACTTAATAGGATACTGTTTTTGTCTTACCGGCTTGGCTCCAGGTTTTAAAGTCACCTTTACCGGTTCTGCCAGTTTGGATCGTCCTGGAACTTCACTTGCCCATACCAAAGGGGTTACTGCATTGTCCACTTCTTCTGGAATCTGTTCCTCCTTGGAGGAATCCTGTAACATAAACACTCTCGCCTCTATGGCTTTTGATTCTGGTATTAGCAATCTGATTTCTCCATCTTTAAAAATTATTTGTGCATCTAATTTGCTTAATAAATCTCGTCCCAATAAAGGCAACGGACATTTGGGCATGTACAAAAATTGATGTGTTACCCACTGTTTTCCCAGCTTAAATTTTAACAGTTTCAAGAAAGGCCAGTTCTCTTTTCGCCCTGTCACACCAACAACCTCTGCTGATTTATGGCTGAGTTTTGCTTTACGTATTTATTATTCTCAGTCAAGATTGCCAGAATTTTTCCATCCCTTTGCATTTGTCTGACTTCTTTTTCTTTTTCTCTGTTGTTATACACAGCCCAGGCTACTTCAAGCATTTTACCTAAGTCTCTGGACTCAGCCCCTTCCAATTTCTGGAGGTTTTTTTCTAGGGCCAATTGGCCCATAAATATATAGGCCAATTGTATAGCTTCTTCCATGGTGTTTTTTTTTGTTTGTGTTTTTCTTCTCTGGGTCCAAATTAGTATATTTTCTAGCAGTCACCTTCAGTCTTTCCATAAAGGCTGAAGGGGACTCATTTAATTCTTGTCTCACTTCATAAAGTTTAGACCGATTACTTGCTTTTGGCATTGCATGTCTAACACCAAACAAATCCACCTGATACCTAAACATCCCTCTGGGTCCCAGTTGATTAGGGTCCCACTCAGGATTTGTGGATGGAAAATTCTGGTCCACTGTCCCTTGTATAATCCCATTAGCATGAGCTCCTTCCACTTGTTTTCTGGCCGTGTTCAATACCATTTTCTTTTCAGTGTCTTCCAACAAAGTATCCAATATTACTTGCAAATCCTCCCAATCGGGGTTCTGGGTTCTGATTATTGTTTCAAATACTTTGGCAACTCTTTCAAGATCATCTCGATAAGTGCCTGCAGTTTCTTTCCCTGGTCTTAAATCAGTTATTGAGAAGGGAACTTTTACCATTACCAGACCCTCATTACCAACTGCCTGTCAAAGAGGGGCCTGGAGGGGAGTTAGTCCATCTCCTCCCCCTCTTCCCCTTGTCCTCCCAGCAATCAGGCTGAATCCTTCTGCCTCCCCTTCCACAGGAGGCGTGGAAGCATTGTTAGCCTCCAGATTTTGATCCCCTTGATCATTTCCTAGCCTTCTGTGAGGTGCAACCAATAATTCAACATCATCATCTTCAAATTCACATTTAAACCACCGTTTACCAATATCACAAGCTGAGCAACCTTTTTTCAAATTTTTATCAGGTTCCTGCCCCTTTGATGCCATTACCACAGAATTAGATGAAACCAATTCACATTGCCTTTGCCATTCCAGATGATTTCGCAGTGTGAAAAACAAATCTACATATGCCATTTCATTCCATTTACTTTCCCTTTTACAAAATAACATTAATTGCAAAATTGTGTTATACTGCAACGTCCCATTTTCCAGCCACTTTTCCCCATTCTCTAAAGTATACAGTGGCCACCAGTGATTACAATATTCAACCAATTGTTTCCGAGTCAAAGGATCAACGTTTCCCAGATCTTTCCAATGTTCCAAAATACATCCCAGTGGTGTTTTTTGTGGGTTTGGTTTCTTACTCAGAAAAGTACCCATCTCCCAGGGACTCAGTGGTTGTGATTGTGCACTATCACAAGCACCTAGTCAGAGGGACCCCAACCCGTGTTAGAGCTCCCTCAGGGATTTCCCCTGCCACTGGAAATCCCAGGGATTTCTCCTGCCACCAGAAATCCCAACCTTGGAGGCTTCCCCTCCCCCGTGGGCCCTGCTCCACAGGCTTTCGCCTAGCAGAGACTTTTACCTGAGACGTCTCCCTAGCCCAACTCTGCGCAGCTTTCACTGCGCCTTACGAGCAGGCCTCCTGTGCTCCTAGTGTGGGCCTGTCCCAATGCGGGCCTGTCCTGGTGCGGGCCTGTCCCAATGCAGGCCTGTCCCGGAGAGCCACGGGGCTCCTTGAATAAGGCCTTCAACTCATGCAAATATTCAGATCAAATAAGAATGCCTTTACCTCTCCCAGGGGTCTTGCTCCGAGCTCTTCGGTCCGGGGATCGGAGGTTCTCCCCGAGAATTCCCCCGTGCCGGCTGGAGGTCCTGCAATCCCACAGATCCGTCGAGGTTCAAAAGCAGTGTCCCATCTGGGTCGCCAAAAACTGTCACCGAAATCCGGGAATAAACCTCGTAACACCAATGTAGTGTTAAAAGGCAGGCATTCTTTATTGCAGCGCTGGATGCACGGGGGATAGCTCCACCCAACGTGCATGCCAGGTGATCACCAACACACAGGTTATGTAGGATCAAAACATACATATTCATCGTTTTTCTCAAAAAAGGCAGTCCTATGATAATCATTTCTTAGAATCCATTTCCATATTCTCCTCCCCATCACCCATGCTCAGTGATTTGAGTCGGTGGTCCTCAAGGGTCTCTGGTGGTCGTCAGTGGTCTTGCACCCATGTCTGCTGGGTGACCCTCTTCTTGTGGGCATGCGCAGTACCCTTGCTGTGGATGCACCTGTCCATAGCAACTTACTTCATAAGATTAATATCTCCAAACCTATTGTTCAGTTTGGTAGGGACTGTACATGGAACAGAGCAGCATTGTACCTTGCCATGGTCAGTTAGCTTCATTACCTATTACCTTGGTTACAAACTAATTATCTCAACCTGATTCTATAGTTTCTGTTTCACGGCCCCTATCCTATGGTTACAGCTTTACTGCACTTTGAGCGTGTAAATCTTTACTAGTGTGCAAGGCAAGTTTTAGAATACATACCAGGATAGCTGTGCATTAGGACAGGAGAGACTGCACGATAGGCTGGATAGTTGGGATCGTACATCTGTGGATAAGGATAAGCGTGCAAGTACTGGATATATGGCTGATGCTGACTCATTGATGAGGAAACTGCCACTCTAGCACCCCAAGGGTCCTTCCAATTTACAGGAGTCTTTTGATCATCATTTTTTATCTTGCTCTCATCCACTGATTGAGAATCAGAACGCTTGATCTCTTTAGGCTCCTCTTTAATGCTTGCTAATGAGACAGGAAGGTTAGGCAGGGAACTTTCCTTGTTAGGTATTTTTGTAGGGCTGTCTTCTTTTAACTTTTTCTCATGATCAAGTTCTGATTTTTGCTGATCAAGGTATTTGGGCTGATAGACATAATGATGCCAGGTTCGTGAATCTGGGTCCTAATATGGAGCAGAAAAAATTTTTTTTCTCAACTTCAATGTTGAAATAAGATTATTATTGATATTTCCAATATTTTTGTTAATGTCTTTTTAAGAGCTGTTTTAATAATATATCTGCATTACATAGTGGAGAGGTTTGCTTGCTACACAGTGCCTTGAGCTCCAAGTCAAACCAATATTCCCATGAAAGAGTAAGAGACTATTATCAATATTTAATTCAATTGCTTCATCTTATATCCCCCTTCATGCCTTTAACTAGCTTAATCATGAAATATTTATGCATTTTATCAAATTTCTGAGACCATACTATACATAAAACATTTTTATTAAAACCCACAGAGAGATATTCCCACTAGACAGCAAAAAATATGTCAACCACAAAATTAAAGCTGCCTAATGATACGTCAGAGCACTTAGATTACCTGAAAAGCTGATCTAGCTGGAAAGATGCTTATGCTACCTCTGATATTACAAACGCTCATGAATCAGTGGAAGTCAGACATTTAGGCAGACTCCTTCAGCTGACACTCACTCTTATTTGAAGTTTGTAAAATTGCACACACATAAGTATTTACAGGATCAGGACCACAAGGTTTAAAGAACATGTACAGGATATCACAAATACATTTTTGCATAATATATTATGTAGAGCTGTTTATAAGTATGTTCTAGAACTAAGTAGGTGAGTTCTTTGCAAGACTATATCAAATCAGTACTGAACAATAACAGGAAACTTTTTTTTTTAAATACAAGATATGCAAGAGCTAACTGTAAACATTGTGTCTAACAAATATACATTCATGGCACATGCAACAGAAACATAAGCACAGAACTAGATGCTTGGATGGTCTGGTTCAACTACTCATTTGAATCAGCAGAAATCTTCTTCTCATGCCCATACCATCCCATTTTCTTTATAGCTCCCTAAATCCTATTCACCTGACTCCACTGTATCTTGAAAGACAGCCCATTAGGGTGAAGTCTGGGATGTACCATACACCAGAACATAAAAACATTCAACATTGAGGCTCTGATTCAGAGCATAGAGACAGTAACATTGCCTCAAATGAAGGAAATCTGACATCTAGTAAGGTCAGCATAAGCCACTAGATGAAATTTTCATTCTGTTGAAGTCAATGGCAAAACTATCACCAACTTCAACGGAGAGATGATTTCATCCATTGTATAGGTGTGCTGGCTGGGGTCAAACCACAACAATAGGTCTGTAGGGGTTTGGAGTTGGTTGAGGAGGGAAAAGTAACTTAACTATTTCAAAAAGGTGACCTTGATTTAAGATAAAGAGCTGAACTTCAAGCCAACTCTTCAAAGAATCAATTCACCCATCTTTAGTAATGCCAACTGTCATTTAACACAAAAAACCCCCAAAACACTCCAAACTGTGTTTCGAATCTACTTTGTCCTCTCACAATGAAAGCCGCTTATTTTGCTCGAAATTTCTCATTTCTGAACTTCGCAAATTGCTTGGAATTTACATCTAAAAGAGAAATCTAATTCTATTTTATTCCTGCATGCAATTTAAAATAGTCTATTTGTATTTTAAGCCTCGATTCTGTCACTTGCTAGGTTTTTTTCTTTTCAAACAGCTCAAATGAAAGGTCTATTGGTCTAATCACAGACTGCAGTACTACCCAGCATGAAAAAAGCATGGCAGAGATTAGTTGGCTGCAAAGGTAAAAGAATATAGCAAAATCAGAGATAAAAATCTCACATGATTTAATTATAAGTCAAGACACATTTGTTCTATTTCCTGTGATCTCACCTTTTTAAATCTTGTCATCAGATCTACTCCTGTTTGCTTCATGGAGTCCATAACAGATTTCATCTGCACAGCCTCCTTTATGAGTTGGTGGTTTTCCATTTGTTTGGCTTTGAAACTGTCAGACTGAAGCTGCTGCTGGTGATTGGAAAGGATCTGTGATTTGCTCATCTCCTCACCTTTGTTAGGGACTGATGACCCTATTTTAGTGTTATTTTTGCTTGACTCTGGAGTTGAAGGGGCCTTTGAAATAGTAGCAGATGGGTTATTTTTCTGCTTATTATCACCATTGTCAATTTCCTTCAAAGGGGGTTCATTTTTTCCTTCACAGTCTCTCCCAGTTTGTGCCATTTTCTGTTCTGCTAGTCTCTGGTCCTCATAGTATTTTTCATACTGATGTCTATAAGCAAGGTTAGAGGCCATTAAGGACTTTTGGTCAATATAGAGTCCATAAGCATACTGTCCATAAAAAAGTGACTGGGCAAGTGCAGGGTGTCTTTGCGTTATTACTGACTGATATGGCTGCAAAGTAGTGGAATTGGTTTCACTTTTCTTGAAATCTGACAGTTCTGTCTTCTCTTTCTTTACAGCCTCTTCCTCAGCCTCTTTTTTGATCTTCAGGCCCTGTGGGGTACTGTTGTTCCCAGCTACTGTGGCACTGACCCATTCAGAGTGCATGTAACCTGGAGAATAATAAGGTCCGTAGCCATGGTAATAGGGAGAACAGGACTCTTTTGCTTGAACCGATTGTGTTGTGGTTGAAGAATGTTCTTTTACAACACTGTCCTTATTAGATCTAATATCCAAAGGAGAACTGGCCTTTGAATTCATGCCCTCTGACCTGCTGTCAGAGCCACTGTCATCAGCTGCATCAGAAATATCCGAGTAAGCAGGGCTGTTGGTTTTAGTGGCTGCAATATCTGCACCACTTTGTGTCAACACATGCAGAGGCACAATTGAAGATTGTCCATTCACCAAAGTGCTGCATTCCATCCTGAAGGCACTTCCTATAGAAGGGCTGGGTGCATTGTCTGTGAACATGTAAACCTTATCAGCTTCAGCCTTGATACTTGTCATCCTGCTCTCTTGAGACTCTGACAGTCCATTAGTTAACATTTCATTTTTATTGAGATGGCCCTTTAGAAAATGTCCAGATAAATCTTTCCCAGACCCTTTTGAATCCTCCAGTTTTCCCAGCTTAGAATCCGTCTTAGGGCTTCCAGTCTCTCTGCTTTCTTTGTCTTTTAGTTTTCTCTTCTCCTTTTTCTTTCTGTCTTTGAGTGAAGCGAGAGCTGGGTTTACAGTGCTTGGCTCTCCCATAATTGTGGGCTTTGGTTGAATAGGTTTTAGTGGAGGGCTCTTTGGTGTAGCCTGAACAACAGTAGCTGTTAGAGAGGGCAGTCCCGGTATTGTCCCTGTAGTGGTGGTTGTAAAGGCTGCAGTAGGTATAGCTATTAATTGGGGAGGAGTCGGTGCAATGGGCCTGGCCATTTTCAGTTTGGAAAGGATTTTATCCACTTTGCAATGATTAGCTTTTTTGCCTTTTTCTTTATCTCCCAAAATTTTTGATGAAGATATTAAACAGTACTGGTCCCAATACTGAACTCTGAGGGACACCACTCATCACTAATCTCCACCTGGACATTGAGCCATTGACCACTACCTTCTGGATGCAATCATCCAACCAATTCCTCATCCACCGAACAGTCCACTCATCAAATCCATAACTCTCCAATTTAGAGAGAAGGATGTTGTGGGGGATGGTGTCAAAGGCCTCACAAAAGTCCAGATAGATGACATCCATAACTCTTCCCTTGTTCACTGATGTAGTCACTCCATCATAGAGGGCCACTAGGTCAGGCAACACTTGCCCTTGGTGAAGCCATGCTGGCTGTCTCAAATCACTTCCCTGTCCTCTATGTGTTTTGAGATGTAGGACACGTATTTGCCATGTCCTGCTGTAATACGGCAACACTCACCTCTTAATTTTGCATTTATTGCACATCATAATCACTTTTGTTTGACAGCTAGTCAACATAAAATGAGCATCAGTTACAGTTTTTAAATTAGTAAATGACTGAGAAGAACCTGCTTTACTTTGAATAGTATGATAATGATGCTTTTATTTATTTGAAATTGCATATATCCAAACACAAAAAAAACGTGCACATATGCGTTGTAAGTTTTTTGTTTAGCAGAGAGAGATACAAATATGTATTATTTGCCTTACCTTTTCTTCCCTGGAAAGAGAGGGATTACACATGAAATTGCAACCATATAATAAAGCTAAGAGGAATCAAAATACAGATATTTAGAATGAGGACTACTTTTAAAAATGTATTGTCATTTAATTTCTTTTTTAATTAAGACTTCTATTAAAATGTAAATATATCTGCCCATCTAAGGTAGACTTAGAATTTTGGTTTATTCAAAATATCAGTGTAAAATATATACATGGTAAGGATGTCTTAAAAATAAAATAAATGGGGGAGGGCAGTTCATTCAAATGTTTTCAGGCTCCCCTCAAACACTCCTTCACAGAAGTAATTTATCATCATGTTTATGCACTAGTCAACAGAATTACCCTTTTAATTCATTAAGTACTGCAGATAAATATGTGGTAATATTCTTGAATCAGCCATTTCTTCTTTTTAGAACATAAATCAATATAAACAATTATTTTCCTATCCAAAGAAAGTCATGTGGTGCAAACTGTTTCTAATTTATAAGAAGCATTGCATTAGATACTAAATTGCAGTCTTGTGATTTGTTTTTTCTTTACACTTTCCTTGTTCTTACTCTGGCTTTTCTACAATGAATATAATAATGGCATTGTGAAAAAATATTTCTAGCCTGTCTGCTTATTTTGTCTTATCGATGTGATTTCTAATTGTGCACCAGAAGTATCTCTCTATGATGCACCAAGGTAAAGTAAGCATGCAACCAGCAGCTTAATTTGTCAGGGATCTTAACAGCAGAGACATATTTGAAGTGTTGTTAGCTGAGGTACATTGGAAGAAGGGATTTCCTTGAAAATTCTCAATAGCAGATATGAAAATTATTTCCCATATCATTTTAAGTTGCCATTATGATAAAGCGAGTGTAGAATTTCATACATTTCATACAACATGGTCTAAGGGATAAAAGATAAACTACTCTTTCAATCAGGGTCAAAAGCAGACTTTGGATACATAAAAGGATTAAGCTAAAAATAGATACATAGGCAATCAGAATCAAGTTTATTTTTATGATCTATGCAAATTTAGTAGCCTGGAAAAATATATTTTAGTCTTCTTCCCTTCAAATAAAAACAAACACCTGAAAAAGCTATTGGGGGGAAGCAATGTTTTTCTCATCTTTTACTCTATAATGCTTCATGTGTGGTGTCTATGACATTTTTGACTGCTTAAAATTCTTCAGCATGTCAGCTATATTTACAGGACTGGAATATATTTGTTTCCAGAAGTTTACTCTGGTTTTGCCTCAGACACAATATGTTGAATTGCTGTGTTCGAAAGCCTCTGATATAGCAAAAATATAGAATTAAAATTGCTTGAAATGAAACATGAAAGAAACAACAGGTACCCCATTTTTAGAGTAATAAAATTAAACAAGGAAAGTCTGTGCAGACACTTCACATTTGTGTGCAGTGAAAAAGTTTTGTTCCTGCTGGCCCCGCAGGGGTCCCCAGGCTGCCCAGCCCGGCCCACCACTGGGATATGCCCACTGGCAACTCCAATCCCTGATAGTCCACGCCAGACTCTGTGACACTTGCCGCAGCCAGACGGGGCTATCCATTGGTGTGTTGGGGTGGTGTGATGCAACACCCCAGCTGGGGCTGGGGGAGGGGGGAGGATGATGGTGGGAAGGAGGATGTATATGCAAAAACTGTTTTATCAGGCAGGAATAATCTTAATGTCTAATGCTTCCTGCCCCTGTAAATCAAACCTGGGTTCGTTTGTATTAACTAGGCTTGCCAGTGTGATGAAAGGTTACTGTCTGTTCAACTGCACTGCATTCATACATCAAGGTCTGCATCACTGAACTGTTTAAGCATAAGGAGTAGGTATAATAAAAAATAATAAAACCCCCCAAATCAATAAATCTTTCAGTAATTCTTAGAAGACATTCAAATGACCTTCCAGTGTAAGAAAATCAATACTTCAAAGCAAACATAAGTAAGTTCCTCCCTTAAAGGAGGAAAAATTTAGCATTTTATTAATTTTGTTAATCTTAGCTAAGGCCCAAGAATGCAAGTAGGAGGGAAGATTAATCCCCATGCTGTGTTAAGTAACTGTGGTAAGGAATAAATTTCCTTTCTTTAATGGATAGTACATTACTAAGCCACAGGTAAGATTTCATAGAACAGGGCAAAGGAAGCAGCTCATTTAATATACTAAAATTATCATAGAAATTAGTCAAAAGAATAGATGTAACATGGGAGCTAGGACTGACCCCTAAGGAAACATGCAACTAGAAAGCTTATTAGACCAAAGCACTGGTAAATGAAAATAGATGAGAAAGATATGTAGTCTACTCTGTATGCTAGATGCATTACTGAATAGAAAGGACTATTCTTGCTGCACCCAGTCAGGATGTACTATTACAGGTTTCTTTGATCCAAATATTTGTCCTGACACAGAGCTTAATTACATCTGCTTCAAAACAAGAATCTCTGCTGAAACTTCTTTCCAGGTTTCAGAAGCAGTACGCAAATAGTACTAAAGCAGCATCTGAATACACAGGGCAGGTAGTCATGGATCCATGAGCCCTTCTCTAATTTGTTCTCACTCTTTTGTGTGTGTGTGTGCTGGGGCATAGCTCTCCACATACTAACTCTATATCTCATAAGGTAAGTAATCTATCATGTGGCAGTGGGGCTGTGTTAAGTGATAAGAAATCTCTGTAATGAGGGTAGAGGGGTTTTCCTCTACATAAGACTGCATGTCCTGTAATATTTACTTAGCATTGTCTCAACAAGAGGGAAAATGGGGAGGTAGTCTGAAGAACCCACAGGTTCTGAATACATTAATGTATTTCCACAAGAAAAAAAGCACAGAAGGCTAAACTATTCAAAATAACTACTAGTGAAGAATGGGAGAAAAATCAGATGCTTGTAATGTAATGTATATAAGGGTATCTGGACTCCAAGATTCCAATTCAGGGAACCTGTCTAAAATGTTTAATGCAGTTCTTGTGAGGTAAGATCAAATGATAATATTTAGATTATATACCAATGTTTCTTCTACCAAGTAAAGGTGTCAACTGAGGGTTTCACCAATTACCAGAGCACAGTTAACAAGATTTGGATTTAACAGAAAAAATATATATATTTCAAAGTGTAAATTTCTTAATTTAGTTTAACATTCCATTTGCAAATTATGTAACTATTCACAATTACAATATTTCTGAAATTAGTAATATCCTCCGCAGTCCTCAGTGTCAAATATCAATAATTAAAGCACCAAGAAAAGAAATAATCTTCTGTATATTTTAAAAGTTACTGCCCATGCTCCTCCTTAATAATAAGGAGTAGACACAGTAACTGGTGAACATATGCTCAGGGACTGTCAAACATAATCTAGTACAGGAAAACACGGTCATGTTACCTAGAATTTTTATAATTCACTCCACCTAAACTAGTCAGTAACTTTTCTGACAAAATCTATTATTAGCCAAGACAGGATTACACACAAAAGCTGCTTTATAAGACGAAGATGCATGAAGGATGTTACCCAGTGTCCACCGCTGTCCGTGGAAATCAATCCTTTAACATCAAGGGGAGTTTCATCAGCCTCTTAGGAGCAAGAAAAGATTCTGTATTTGGGCATTGTCTTTCACTCTCTATGTACCATTATGAGCTTTTTTCTTTACTCATCACATTCATAACCACAATGTAGAGAAGCTACATGACAAAAAGTAACCCAACAATAGTTAGGAAAAACTAACTCATGCCTACATGAGCATAAAAACATTTTACATATGTAGTCCTGATAGACAGATGTAATAAACTTGTGGTGGGTTAACACTGACTGGCTGCCAGGTGCCCACCCAGCTGCTCTCTCATTCCTCCTCCTCAGCAGGACGGGGGAGAAAACAAGAGGAAAAAGCTTGTGGGTTGAGATAAGGACAGGGAGATCACTTACCAATTACTGTCACCAGCAGAACAGACTTGACTTGAGGAGGAAGATTCATTTAATTTATTGTCAATTAATAACAGAGTAGGATGGTAAGAAACAAAGACAAAATAAAAAAAATCTTCCCCCTACCCTTCTTCCCAGCCTCAACTTCACTTCTTCATTCCCAACTCTACCCCCACCACCAAGCAGCACAATGGGATGGGGAATGGGGGTTGTGGTCAGTTCACAACACTTCATCTCTGCCACTCCTTCCTCCTCACACTTTTCCCCTGCTCCAGTGTAGGGTCCCTCTCCATGGGATAGTGTCTTTCACAAACTACAACATGGGTCCTTTTCAATGGGGTACAGACTATCAGGAACAGACTGCTTCATCATGGAATCCCCACAAGCCATAGTTCCTTCCAGAGAACCTGCTCCTGTGTCAGCTCCTCTCCACAGGCTGCAGCTCCTGCCAGGAGTCTCTTCCTGTGTGGGTGTGGTGTGCATGGCCAGTTGACTCTGGCTGGATGCCAAGTGCCCACCAAAGTCGCTCTATCACTCCCCTCCTCAGCTGGACAGGGGAGAGAAAATATAACAAAAGGCTCATGGGTCCAGATAAGGACAGGGAGAGATCACTTACCAATTACTGTCATGGGCAAAACAGACTCAACTTGGGGAAAACTAATTTAATTTATGTGGTGGGTTGACCCTGGCTGGAGGCCAGGTGTCCACCGAACTGCTCTATCACTCCCCCTCCTCAGCTGGAGAGGGGAGAGAAAAATATAATGAAAGGCTCATCAGTCAACATAAGGACAGGGAGAGATCATTCACTAATTACCATCATGGGCAAAACAGACTCAACTTAGAAAAAATTAATCCAATTTATTACCAAGAAAACAGAGTAGAGCAATGAGAAGTAAAACCAAATCTTAAAACACCTCCACTCGCCCCCTCCTTCTTCCCGGGCTCAACTTTACTCCCAAATTCTCTACCTACTCCCCGCGAGGGGCACAGGGGCACGAGGAATGGGGGTTGCAGTCAGTTCATCACATGTTGTCTGTCGCTCCTTCCTCCTCAGGGGGAGGACTCCTCACACTCTTTCCCTGCTCCAGCGTGGGGTCCCTCCCACGAGAGACATTCCTCCACGAACTTCTCCAACGTGAGTCTCTCCCACGGGCTACAGTCCTTCACGAACTGCTCCAGCGTGGGTCTCTCCCACAGGGTGCAGACCTTCAGGACCAGACTGCTCCAGTGTGGGTCCCCCACGGGGTCACAAGTCCTGCCAGCAAACCTGCTCTGCCATGCTCTCCACAGGGCCACAGGTCCTGCCAGGAGCTTGCTCCAGCACGGGCTTCCCACAGGGTCACAGCCTCCTTCAGGTGCCTCCACCTGCTCCAGCGTGGGGTCCTCCATGGGCCGCAGATGGAATATCTGCTCCCTATCATCCTCCATGGGCTACAGGAGGACAGCCTGCCTCACCATTGTCTAGTCCACGGGCTGCAGGGGGATCTCTGCTCTGGTTCCTGGAGCACCTCCTCTCCCTCCTTCTGCACTGACCTTGGTGTCTGCAAAGTTGTTTCTCTCATATATTCTCACTCCTCTCTCTGGCTGCAAAATCTCCCTCTAGGTTGGTTTTTTTCCCTTCTTAAATATGCTATCACAGAGGCGCTACTACCATCGCTGATTGCCTCGGCCTTGGCCAGCAGCAAGTCATTCTTGGATTCGGCTGGAATTGGCTCTATCGGACACAGGGGAAGCTTCTGGCAGCTTCTAAAAGAAGCCACCCCTGTAGCCCCCCCCCCCACTACCAAAAGCTTGCCACAGAAACCCATACGGTGGGCTCTCCACAGGCTGCAGCTTCCTTCAGGGCGCATCCACCTGCTCTGGTATAAGGTCCTCCATAGGCTGCAGGGTGGATATCTGCTCTACCGTGGTCCTCCATGGGCTGCAGGAGGACAACCTACTTTACCATGTGCTTCTCCAGGGAAATCTCTGCTCTGGCACCTGGAGCACCTCCTCCCCCTCCTTCTTCAGTGACCTTACTGTCTGCAGGGTTTCTCTCACTTATTCTCACTCCTCTCTCCCAGTTGCTGTTGCAAAGGATTTTTTACCCTATCTTAAATATGTTATTGCAGAGGAGCCACCAGTGTTGCTGATTGGCTCAGCTTTGGCTGGGAGTGGGCCTGTTTTGGAGCTGGCTGTAACTGGCTGTGTCTGGCACGGGGTCAGGTCTCTTCTCACAGAGGCCACCCCTGCAGCCCCCCTTCCCCACCAAAACCTTAGCATGGAAAATCAATACCAAATACCAAATACCAAATAACTGTGACAATTTGTACTTGGATTTTATTATGGGGTGAAAGGCTGTGGGAATTGCACCTAAGAGGTTAAAAACACAGGTGTCCACTTATGTATTATACAAATATTAAAGTTGACAGCCCTAAATATGCTAATGAGCTATAAGAAGTATATGCTAAACATATATGACTAGTACGTGACTCTCCACCCAAATCATGTTAAACGTCACCCCAGGGATGGAACAGCTAAGACTGGAGTACAAAGGATATTGAGGAAGTTACCCACAGGGGGGAGAGAAGAGATTGAACACCCCGAAGAGGCAGTCGACACGCTGTGCTCCTTCTCTTGCAACCAAGACAGGGATGTCTTCTTGGTAAGCAATTGCGATTTCACCTTTTCAGTGAGAATATCTGGGATAGTACTTTGCTAGCATTATAATTATAATCATAGTCATATATTAGCGCTATTGAAGTAAGTGCATTTATCAACGGCAATTCTGAACTATTTATATCTGTCGCCTCAATAAATTACCTATTTTTCTTTTCAACTTTGCGAAACTGTTTCAGTGAAAGTCCTTAGTGGGGCTCTGACAGGCAAACGTTGACTCTGATAAGTGGCTACACACATAATCCTTTAGACATAAACCGTTGACCAAGTCTGGGACTAAGACTGGACCTAGCCACACCTAGGCTCCTCTCTGAGAAGGAGTTTAGAAAGCAAGGGGGTCCTTTCTGAACCTCGTGACTCAACAGGAGGACCTTTACATCAGACTTTACCCTTTATGTGGCAAAGAGTCATGTCATAGAAACATAGAATCATAGAACGGTTAGGGTTGGAAGGGACCTCAAAGATAATCTAGTTCCATTCCCCCTGCTGCGGGCAGGGACACCCTCCACTAGACCAGGTTGCCCAAAGCCTCATCCAACCTGGCCTTGAACACTTCCAGGGAGGGGGCCTCCACAACCTCTCTGGGCAACCTGTTCCAGCACCTCACCACCCTCACAGTAAAGAATTTCTTTCTAACATCTAATCTAAATCGACCCTCCTTCAGCTTAAAGCCATTACCCCTTGTCCTGTCACTACAGTCCCTCATAAACAGTCCCTCTCCATCTTTCCTGTAGGCCCCCTTCAGGTACTGGAAGGCCGCAATTAGATCTCCCCAGAGCCGCCTTTTCTCCAGGCTGAACAATCCCAACTCTCTCAGCCTGTCCTCATAGGAGAGGTGCTCCAGACCTCTGATCAGCTTCATGGCCCTCCTCTGGACTCGCTCCAACAGCTCCATGTCTCTCCTGTACTGGGGCCCCCAGAGCTGGACGCAGGACTCCAGGTGGGGTCTCACCAGAGCGGAGTAGAG